>NC_090391.1:58723045-59050545 GCF_036365525.1 Heterodontus francisci
ACACACTCTCTTTCTCTCACACTCACGCGCTCTCTGCCTCTCTGCCACACACACTCTCTCTCTCTCACACACCCACACACACTCTCTGCCTCTCAACCACACACACACACACATATTCCCTCTCTCACCCACACACATTCTCTGCCTCTCAGCCACACACACACACACAGGGTGTCTCTCTTTCACACACACACACACCCACTCGCTTTCTCTCTCTCACACACACATACACACACTAACACACACATACATTCTCTCTCTCTCAGCCACACACACACTCTCTCTTTCCCTCTTTCTCACATACACACATACACACATTATCTCTCTCTCAGCCATTCAGGCACGCTCACAGACGTTCTCTTTCTCTCTCACACACACACGCACTCTCTCCCTGCCACACACACACACACACACAAACACACGCTCTCTCTCTCTCACTCTCCCACCCACACGCAAACGCTGCCTCTCAGCCACACACTCACACACACACATCCACACACACACACACACACACACCCACGGTCCCTCTCTTTCACACACACAACCCTTGCTCTCTCTCAGCCGCGCACACACATAGGCTGTCTCTCTCACAGCCGCACACACACACAAACACACACACGCACACTGACTCTGTCTCTCTGTCAGCCAGTCACACACCTTCTCTGCCTCTCAGCAAAACACACAAACACGCACACACATACTCTCTCTCTCTCTCACACACACACACACGCACGGTCTCTCTCTCACTCGCGCACACCCACACACACACTCACGCTCTCAGACACACTCTCTTTCACACACACACACAGACTCTCTTTCACACACACACACACACTCTGGTCTCTCTCTCTCTCTCAGCCACACACACACACACACTCACATGCTCTCTGCCTCTCAGCCACACACACACTTTCCCTCTCACTCTCACACACAATCACACACAGACACACATAAACACACACACACACACATACACACACTGGTATCTCTCTCAGCCACACACACACTCTCTCTCTCTCACACGCACATACACTCTCTCTTTCTCTCACACTCACACTCTCCCTGCCTCTCTGCCACACACACACACAAACACACACACTCTAACACACACACACACACTCTAACACACACACACAGTCTCTCTCTCTCAGCCAAACACACTCTCTCTCTCCTTCTCTCTCACATACACACACACATTATATCTCTCTCTCAGCCACACAGGCACGCTCAAAGAAGTTATCTTTCTCTCTCACACTCACACACACTCTTTCTCAGCCAGACACACACACAAACACACGCTCTCTCTCACTCTCCCACCCACACACAATCTCTGCCTGTCAGCCACACACTCACACACACACATCCACACACACACACACACACCCACAGTCTCTCTCTTTTACACACACAACCCTTGCTCTCTCTCAGAGGCACACACACACATAGGCTGTCTCTCTCACAGGCACACACACACACAAACACACACACACACACACACACACACACACACACGCACGCACACTCTGTCTCTCTCTCGGCCAGTCACACACCCTCTCTGCCTCTCAGCAACACACACAAACACCCACACATATACTCGCTCTCTCTCACACACACAGACACACGGTCTCTCTCTCACGCGCACACACCCACACACACACACACACACGCTCTCAGACCCTCCCTCTCTCTCTCACACACAAACATACTCTCTTTCTCTCTCTCTCAGACTCACACACTCTCACACACACTCTCAGACACTCTCTCTCTCTCTCACTCACACACACACTCTCCCTCTCTCACTCTCACACACACACACACTCTCAGACACGCAGCAGGGAGGCAGAGAATGTGTGTGGGTGAGAGAGAGAGTGTGTGTGTGTGTGTGTGGCTGAGAGGCAGAGAGTCTGTGTGGTGTGAGACAGAGTGTGTGTGTGTGTGGCAGAGAGAGAAATAGTGTGTGTGTGGCAGAAGGAGAGAGAGAGAGAGTGTTTGTGGCTGAGAGAGAGAGACCAGTGTGTGTGTATGTGTGCGAGGGACAGAGAGATAGAGAGAGGGAGAGAGTGTGTGTGTGTGTGAGAGAAAGAGAGAGAGACACTGCGTCTGTGTGCGGTAGAGAGAGAGAGTATGTCAGAGAGAGTGTGTGTGTGTGTGCTTGTGAGAGAGAGAGAGAGAGAGTGTGTTTGAAGGTCTGTGTGTGTGTGCGTGTGCGTGTGTGAGAGTGAGTGAGATAGCGTCTGTGTGTATGAGAGAGAGAGAGACAGAGTATGTATGTATGTGTGTTTGTGTCTGTGTATGTGAGAGAGAGAGAGACTGTGTCTGTGTGTGATAGAAAGAGAGAGCATGTCAGAGAGAGTGTGTGTGTGTGTGCGTGTGAGAGGGAGAGAGTGTGTCAGAGAGTGAATGTGTGTGGGTGGCTGTGGTTGTGAAAGAGAGAGTGTGTGGCTGTGAGAGAGATTGTGTGTGTGAGTGTGTGTGTGAGTGTGTGTGAAAGTGAGAGCGCGTTTGTGTCTGAGTGTGTGTGTCTGTGCGTCTGTGTGTGTTTGAGAGAGAGAGAGCGTGTGTGTGTTTGTGTGTGTGAGAGGGAGAGAGGGAGCGTATGTGTGTGTGTTTGTGGCTGAGAGAAAGTGTGTGTGCGAGAGAGAGAGAGCGAGAGAGAGTGAACATGTGTGTGTATGGCTGAGAGGCAGAGAGAGGATGTGTGTGGCTGAGAGAGAGTGTGTGTGTGTGAGAGAAAGAGAGCGTGTGTGTCGGAAACAAGGAATTAATAGGGCTAAAAGGGGTCATGAAATATCTTTAGCAAACAGGGTTAAGGAAAATCCCAAAGCCTTTTATTCATATATAAGGAACAAGAGGGTAACTGGAGAAAGGATTGGCCCACTTTTCATTGCAGCAGCAGCGAGCGAGCAGCTGGGTAGGTCAGTTTCAAAGTAAACTTAATTTTCTTTTGTTTTCGGCGGAGACCGGGGGCTGCTGAGTAAGTAAAACCCTATATATTTGGGCTGTTTAAAATAACTTGCCTTTCATTGCAGCAGCTTATTCGGGAGCAGAGACTGAGAGCGAGTGAGCAGCTGGGAAGGTCAGTTTCAAAGTACACTTAATTTCCTTTTGCTTTCAGCGGACCAAGGGGCTGCTGGGTAAGTAAAACCCGATATATTTGGGCCGTTTCTAATCCCGAGACACTACACCTGTAGTGTCTCCCACCCGCCCTCCTCCTCCAACCAAAAAAAAGGACTCGGTGGTGTGTAGATAAGGTAAGGCTTTTTCTATTTCTCTATTTTTTTTATCGTGTGATTGGTAAAATGTTTTCGTTCCTTTTTCATTTAACTAAGTTAAGTTTAAGATTAAAAATGGCAGGGGATCTCAGACCCGTGTCATGCTCCTCTTGCTCAATGTGGGAGCTCAGAGACACGGCTGATGTCCTTGACTCCTTCACGTGAAGGATGTGTGCCCAGCTGCAGCTCTTGTTAGACCGCATGACGGCTCTGGGGCTGCGGGTGGACTCACTTTAGAGCATCCACGATGCTGAGGAGGTCGTGGATAGCACGTTTAGCGAATTGGTCACACCGCAGATTAGGATTGCTGAGGGAGAAAGAGAATGGTTGACCAAAAGGCAGAGAAAGAGCAGGAAGGCAGTGCAGGAGTCCCCTGCGGTCATCTCCCTCCAAAACAGGTATACCGTTTTGGATACTGTTGAGGGAGATGATTCACCAGGGGAAGGAAGCAGTAGCCAGGTTCATGGCACCGTGGCTGGCTCTGCTGTTCGGAAGGGCGGGAAAAAGAGAGGAAGGGCTATAGTCATAGGGGATTCGACTGTCAGGGGAGTAGATAGGCGGTTCCGTGGTCGAAAACGAGAATCCCTAATTGTATGTTGCCTCCCAGGTGCTCAGGTCAGGGATGTCTCAGATCTGCTGCAGAACATTCTGAAGGGGAAGGGTGAACAGCCAGTTGTCGTTGTACACATAGGCACCAATGATATAGGTAAAACACGGGACGAGGTACGACAAGCAGAATTTAGGGAGTTAGGCGCCAAGTTAAAAAGTAGGACCTCAGAGGTAGTAATCTAAGGGTTGCTACCAGTGGCACGTGATAGTCAGAGGAGAAATGAAGGAATAGTCAGGATGAATGCGTGGCTTGAGAGATGGTGCAAGAAGGAGGGGTTCAGATTTTTGGGACATTGGGACCGGTTCTGGGGGAGGTGGGACTATTACAAATTGGACGGTCTACACCTGGGACGGACTGGAACCAATGTCCTTGAGGGTGCTTTTGCGAATGCTGTTGGGGAGGGTTTAAACTAATGTGGTAGGGGGATGGGAACTAAATGACGAGGTCAGTGGACAGTCAGGAGGTAGTAACTAAAGCCTGTAAGAACTAGATAATGAGATCAGCATGACTAAGGGGAAGAGTAGGCAGGGAGCAGATGATGAACGCAAAGGGACTGGTGGTCTGAGGTGCATTTGTTTTAATGCAAGAAGTGTAGTAGGTAAGGCAGATGAACTTAGGGCTTGGATTAGTACCTGGGAGTATGATGTTATTGCTATTACTGATACTTGGTTGAGGGAAGGGCATGATTGGCAACTAAATATCCCAGGATACCGATGCTTCAGGCGGGATAGAGTAGGGAGGTAAAAGGGGTGGAGGAGTTGCATTACTGGTCAAAGAGGATATCACAGTTGTGCTGAAGGAGGGCACTATGGAGGACTCGAGCAGTGAGGCAATATGGGCAGAACTCAGAAATAGGAAGGGTGCGGTAACAATGTTGGGCTGTACTACAGGCCTCCCAACAGCGAGCCCGAGATCGAGGTACAAATATGTAAACAGATTATGGAAAGATGTAGGAGCAACAGGGTGGTGGCGATAGGAGATTTTAGTTTTCCCAACATTGACTGGGATTCACTTAGTGTTAGAGGTCTAGATGGAGCAGAATTTGTAAGGAGTATCCAGGAGAGTTTTTTTAGAGCAATAGGTAAATAGTCCAACTCGGGAAGGGGCCATACTGGACCTGGTGTTGGGGAATGAGCCCGGCCAGGTGGTTGAAGTTTCAGTAAGGGACTACTTTGGGAATAGTGATCACAATTCCGTCAGTTTTGGAATACTCATGGACAAAGCCGAGAGTGTTCCTAAAGGAAGAGTGCTAAATTGGGGGAATACCAACGATACCAAAATTCGGCAGGAGCTGGGGAATGTAGATTGGGTGCAGCTGTTTGAAGGTAAATCCATATGTGGTATGTGGCAGGCTTTTAAAGAGAGGTTGATTAGCGTGCAGGAGAGACATGTTCCTGTGAAAATGAGGGATAGAAATGGCAAGATGAGGGAACCATGGATGACAGGTGAAATTGTGAGACCAGCTAAGAGGAAAGATGAAGCATACATAAGGTCTAGGCGGCTGAAGAAAGACGAAACTTTGAAAGAATATCGGGAATGTAGGACCAATCTGAAACGAGGAATTAAGAGGGCTAAAAGAGGTCATGAAATTTCTTCAGCAAACAGGGTTAAGGAAAATCCCAAAGCCTTTTATTCATATATAAGAAGCAAGAGGGTAACAAGAGAAAGGATTGGCCCACTCAAGGGCAAAGGAGGAAAGTTGTGCGTGGAGTCAGAGAAAATGGGTGAGATTCTAAACGAGTACTTTGCATCGGTATTCACCGAGGAGAGGGACATGACGGATGTTGACGTTAGGAACAAATGTTTGATTACTCTCGGTTATGTCGGCATAAGGAGGGAGGAAGTGTTTGGTATTCTAAAAGGCATTATGGTGGACAAGTCCCCAGGTCCGGATGGGATCTATCCCAGGTTTCTGTGGGAAGCGAGAGAGAAAATAGCTGGGGCCTTAACAGATAACTTTGCAACATCCTTAAACACGGGTGAGGTCCGGGAGGACAGGAGAATTGTTAATGTTGTCTCCTTGTTTAAGAGGCAAATGTCAGTGGTAGGGAAGCTGCTGGAGAAGATACTGAGGGATATGATCTATTCCCATTTGGAAGAAAATGGGCTTATCAGTGATAGGCAACATGGTTTTGTGCAGGGAAGTTCATGTCTTACCAACTTAATAGAATTCTTTGAGGAAGTGACAAAGTTGATTGCTGAGGGAAGGGCTGTAGATGTCATATCCATGGACTTCAGTAAGGCGTTTGATAAGGATCCCCATGGTAGGCTGATGGAGAAAGTGAAGTCGCATGGCGTCCGTGGTGTACTAGCTAGATGGATAAAGAACTGGCTGCGCAACAGGATACAGAGAGTAGCAGTAGAAGGGAGATTCTCAAAATGGAGATGTGTGACCAGTTGTCTTCCACAGTGATCCGTGCTGGGACCACTGTTGTTTGTGATATACATAAATGATTTGGAGGAAAGTATAGGTGGTCTGATTTGCAAGTTTGCTGACGACACCAAGATTGGTGGAGTAGCAGATAGTGAAGGGGACTGTCAGAGAATACAGCAGAATATAGATCGATTGGAGAGTTGGGCAGAGAAATGGCAGATGGGGTTCAATCAAGGCAAATGCGAGGTGATGCATTTTGGAAGATCTAATTCAAGAGTGAACTAGACAGTAAATAGTAAAGTCCTGGGGAAAATTGATGTCCAGAGAGATTTGGGTGTTCAGGTCCATTGTTCCCTGAAGGTGGCAACGCAGGTCAATTGAGTGGTCAAGAAGGCATGCGGCATGCTTTCCTTCATCGGACGGGGTATTGAGTACAAGGGTTGGTAGGTCATGTTACAGTTGACTTTGGTTCGGCCTCACTTGGAATACTGCGTGCAGTTCTGGTCGCCACATTACCAAAAGGATGTAGATGCTTTGGAGTGGGTGCAGAGGAGGTTCACCAGGATGTTGCCTGGTATGGAGCGCGCTAGCTATGAAGAGAGGTTGAGCAGATTAGGATTATTTTCATTAGAAAGACGGAGGTTGAGGGGGGACCTGATTGAGGTGTAGAAAATCATGATAGGTATGGACAGGGTGGATAGCAAGAAGTTTTTTCCCAGAGTGGGGAAAAATCACTGGGGTCACGAGTTCATAGTGAGAGGGGAAAAGTTTAGGGGGGATATGCGTGGAAAGTTCTTTACGCAGAGGGTGATGTGTGCCTGGAACGCGTTGCCAGCGGAGGTGGCAGACGCGGGCACGATAGCGTTTTTGAAGATGTATCCAGACAGATACATGATTGGGAAGGAAGCAAAGAGATACAGACCCTTAGAAAATAGGCGACATGTTTAGATACAGGATCTGGATCGGCGCAGGCTTGGAGGGCCGAAGGGCCAGTTCCTGTGCTGTAATTTTGTTTGTTCTTTGTTCTTTGTATGTGTGTGTGGGTGTGGTTGTGAAAGAGAAAGTGTGTGTGGCTGAGAGAGAGACTGTGTGTGTGTGCGTGTGTGTGTGTGTGTGTGTGTGTGAAGGTGTGTGAGAGTGAGAGCGCGTTTGTGTCTGAGTGTGTGTGTGCATGTGCGTGTGCGTGTGACAGAGAGAGAGACAGAGATAGAGAGAGTGTGTGTGTGTGAAAGAGAGCGACCGTGTGTGTGTGTGTGAGAGGGAGAGAGGGAGCGTGTGCGTATGTGTTTGTGGCTGAGAGAGAGTGTGTGTGTGAAACAGAGACTGTGTGTGTGTGTGTGAGTGTGTGTGTGTGTGTGTGTGTGTGTGTGTGTGTGAGTGAGAGAGAGCAAATGTGTGTATGGCTGAGAGGCAGAGAGAGGATGTTTGTGGCTGAGAGAGAGCGTGTGTGTGTGGCTGAGAGAGATAGTTTGTGTGTGTGTGTGAGCGAGAGAGGTTGTGTGCGTGGCTGAGAGAGCGAGCATGTGTGTGATAGCGAGAGAGAGAATGTGTCAGAGTGGGTGTGGGTGTGAAAGAGAGAGAGTGTGTGCGTGTGGCTGAGAGAGACCGTGTGTGTGTGTGAGAAAGAGAGAGCGTGTGTGTGTGTGTGTGAGAGAGAGAGAGCGTGTGTGAATGTCTGAGTGTGTGTGTGAGAGAGAGAGAGCATGTGTGTGTCTGAGAGAGAGTGTGTCAGAGTGTGCGTGTGGGTGTCTGTGGGTGTGAAAGAGTTAGAGTGAGTGTGTGTGTGTGTGAAAGAGAGAGTATGTGAGTGTGTGTGTGTGTGGCTGAGAGATAGAGTGTGTGTGTGTGAAAGAGAGAGTCCCTGTTTTTGTGCATGTGTGTGTGTGAGATAGAGAGCGTGTGTGTATTTGTTTGTGACTGAGAGAGAGTGTGTGCGTGTGAAAGAGAGAGACTGTGTGCGTGTGAGAGAGAGTGTGTGTGCATCTGTGCGCAAGAGAGAGTGTGTGTGGGTGTGTGTGCATGCATGTGAGAAAGATATAGATAGAGAGAGTGTGTGTTTGTGAAAGGGAAAGAGTGTGTGTGTGGCTGAGAAAGAGTTTGTGTGTGTGAGAAAGGGAGAGACCGTGTGTATGTGTGTGCGTGTGTGTGTGTGAGAGAGAGAGCGTGTGTGTATTTGTTTGTGACTGAGAGAGTGTGTGTGTGAAGGAGAGAGACTGTGTGCGTGTGTTTGTGAGAGAGAGAGTGTGTGTGCGTGTGTGCGTAAGAGAGAGCGAGTGTGTGTGTGTGGGTGTGTGTGCATGCATGTGAGAAAGAGAGAGAGAGTGTGTTTGTGAAAGACAAAGAGTGTGTGTGTGTGGCTGAGAGAGAGTTTGTGTGTGTGAGAAAGGAAGAGACCATGTGTATGTGCGTGTGTGTGTTTGAGAGAGAGAGAGAGAGCATGTGTATGTGTGTGTGTGTGCGTGTGCGTGTGCGAGAGTGAGAGAGAGAGAGCGTGTGTGTGTGTGTGTTTGTGGCTGATAGAGAGAGAACATGTGTGTGTGTGAAAGAGAGAGTATGTGTGTGTGTGTGTGTGAGAGAGTGAGAGATTTTGTGTCAGTGTGTGATAGAGAGAGAGAGTATGTAAGAGAGAGTGAGTGTGTGTGCGTGTGAGAGAGGCAGAGAGTGTGTCAGAGTGAATGTGTGTGGTTGGCTGTGGTTGTGAAAGAGACAGTGTGTGTGGCTGAGAGAGAGCATGTGTGTGTGTGTGTGTGAGTGTGTGCATGAGAGTGAGAGCGCGTCTGTGTGTGTGTGCGTGTGCGTGTGACAGACAGAGAGACAGAGAGACAGAGATTGTGTGTGTGTGTGAAAGAGAGCGATCGTGTGTGTGTGTGAAGGGAGAGAGGGAGCGTGTGTTTGAGTTTGTGTATGAGTTTGTGGCTGAGAGCATGTGTGTGTGAGAGAGTGTGTGTGTGTGTGTGTGTGTGTGTGTGAGAGAGAGAGAGAGAGAGAGAGAGAGAGAGCATGTGTGTGTATGGCTGAGAGGCAGAGAGAGGATGTGTGTGGCTGAGAGAGATCGTGTGTGTGTGAGAGAAAGAGAGCCTGTTTGTGTATGTGTGTGTAGCTGAGAGAGAGATAGTGTGTGTGTGTGAGCGAGAGAGGGTGTGTGCGTGGCTGAGAGAGCGAGCGTGTGTGTGATAGCGAGAGAGAGAGTGTGTGTGGGTGTGAAAGAGAGAGTGTGTGTGTGTGGTTGAGAGAGTGTGTGTGTGTGTGAGAGTGAGCGTGTGTATGTGTGTGAGAAAGAGAGCGTGTGTGTGTCTGAGTATGTGTGTGTGTGAGAGAGACAGAGCGTGTGTGTGTCTGAGTGTGTGTGTGCGAGAGAGATAGAGAGAGCATGTGTGTGTCTGAGAGAGAGTGTGTCAGAGAGTGTGCGTGTGGGTGTCTTGTTGGTGTGAAAGAGATAGAGAGAGTGAGTGTGTTTGTGTGTGGCTGAGATAGAGTGTGTGTGTGTGAAAGAGAGAGTCCGTGTTTGTGTGCGTGTGTGTGAAAGAGTGAGAGAGCGTGTGTGTATTTGTTAGTCACTGAGGGAGAGAGTGTGTGTGTGAAAAAGAGAGACTGTGTGCTTGTGTGTGTGTGTGAGAGAGAGTGTGTGTGTGCGTGTGTGCGTAAGAGAGGGAGAGTGTGTGTGTGTGGGTGTGTGCTTGCCTGTGAGAAAGAGAGAGAGAGAGTGTGTGTTTGTGAAAGAGAAAGAGTGTGTGTGTGTGGCTGAGAGAGAGATTGTGTGTGTGAGAAAGGGAGAGACCGTGTGTATGTGCGTGTGTGTGTGAGAGAGAGAGCATGTGTGTGTGTGTGTGCGCGTGTGAGAGTGAGAGAGAGAGAGCGTATGTATGTGTGTGTGTGTGTGTTTGTGGCTGATAGAGAGAGAATATGTGTGTGTGAAAGAGAGAGACTGTGTGTGTGTGTGTGTGAGAGAGAGAGAGAGAGAGAGAGAGATTGTGTGTGTGAGAGAGAGAGACGGTGTGTGTGTGTGTGTTTGTGTGAGAGAGAGCGTGCGTGTGTGTGAGGCTGAGGGAGAGAGTGCATGTATGTGTGTGAGAGAGAGAGTATGTGTGTATGTGTGTGAGAGAGAGAGAGAGAGTGTGTGTGTGTGAAGGTGTGTCTGTGTGTATGTGTGTGAGAGAGTGAGTGAAAGCGTCTGTGTGTCTGAGAGAGAGAGAGTATGTGTGTATGTGTTTGTGTGTGAGAGAGAGAGAGAGAGAGCGTGCGTGTGTGTGGCTGAGAGGCAGAGAGTGTGCGTGTGTGGCTGAGAGAGAGAGAGAGATTGTGTTTGTGTGAGAGAGAGCGTGTGTGTGTGTGAGGCTGAGGGAGAGAGTGCATGTTTGAGTGTGAGAGAGAGAGAGTGTGTGTGTATGTGTGTGTGTGAGAGAGAGAGTGTGTGTGTGTGTGTGAAGGTGTGTATGTGTGTTTGTATGTGCGCATGTGTGACCGAGCGTGTGTTTGTGAGAGGGAGAATGGGTGTGATTTGTGTGTTTGTGTGTGTGTGTGTGTGTGTGTGTGTGTGATGCATGACAGAGAGAGAGAGACAGTGTGCGTGCGTGTGTGTGTGAGAGAGAGGGAGAGAGAGAGAGAGTGCGTCTGGCTGAGAGAGAGAGTGTGTGTGTGTTTGTGTTTGTGTGTGTGTGTGAGATAGAGAGAGAGCGTGTCAGAGAGAGTGTGTTAGTGTGTGTGCGTGCGTGTGTGAGAGAGAGAGAGTGTGTGTGTTTGTGAGAGAGTGTGTGTGTTTGTCAGTGTGTGTGTATCAGAGAGCTTGTGAGAGCTTGTGTGTGTGTGAGAGAGAGCATGTGTACGTGTGTGTTTGTATGAGAGAGAGTGAGCGAGTGTGTCTGAGAGTGTATGTGTGTGTGTTTGTTTGTGTGAGAGAGAGGCAGTGTATTTGTGTGTCCGACTTTGTGTGTGAGAGAGAGAGCATGTGTGTGTGAGAGAGAGCGAGAGTGTGTGTCAGAGAGAGAGCATGCGTGTGTGCGTCCGAGAGAGAGTGTGTACGTGAGTGCATCTGAGAGAGAGCTTGTGTGTGTGTGAGAGAGCATGTGTATGTGTGTGTTTGTGTGTTTGAGAAAGAGAGTGTGCGTGTGTGTGTGAGAGAGAGAGAGTGCGTGTGTGTCTGTGTGTGTGTGTGCGCGCGTGTCAGAGAGAGAGAGTGTGTCCGTGTCTGAGAGTGTGTATGTGTGTCTGAGAGCGTGTGTATCTGAGAGCGTGTGTGTGTGAGAGGGAGAGAGAGTGAGAACGTGTGTGTGTGTGTCTGTGTGAGAGAGAGCGTGTGAGTGTGTGTGTGGCTGAGAGAGAGAGAGTGCATGTGTGAAAGAGAGAAGGTGTGTGTGCGTGTGTGTGAGTGAGAGAGAGCATGCGTGTGTGCATCTGAGAGACAGTGTGTACGTGAGTGCATCTGAGAGTGTGCATGTGAGAGAGAGTGAGAGAGCTTGTGTGTGCGTGTGAGAGAGAGCATGTGTATGCATGTATTTGTGTGAGAGAGAGTGTGTGAGTGTGTCTGGGAGTGTTTGTGCGTGTGTGTGTTTGTTTGTGTGTGAGAGAGAGACAGTGTGTTTGTGTATATGTCTGTGTGTGTGAAAGAGCGAGTGTGTGTGTGTGGCTGAGAGTGGGTGTGCGTGTATGCGTGTCAGAGAGAGAGAGAGCTTGTGCATGTCAAGTGTGTGTGTGTGTGCGTGCGTGTGAGAGCGAGAGAGAGTGTGTGTGAAAGAGAGAGTGTGCGTGTGTAGCAGAGGGTGTGTGTGTGTGTCTGTGTAATGCCCACTTGTAACAGCGCATGTGTATGTGTGTGTGTGTCTGAGAGAGACAGCATGTGTACGTGTGTGTTTGTGTGAGAGAGAGAGTGTGTGTGTGTGAGAGATATAGAGAGAGGGAGTGTGTCTGAGTGTGTGTGTGTTTGTGTGTGTGAGAGAGAGATACTGTGCGTGTGTGTGTGTGTGTGGCAGAGATAGAGAGTGTGTGTGTGCCTGTGTGTGTGTGAGAGAGAGACAGTGTTTGTGTGTGTGTGTGAGTGTGTGTGTGTGAGAGAGAGAGAGACAGTGTATGCATATGTGTGAAAGAGAGAGTATGTGTGTGTGTGAGAGAGAGAGAGCATGTGTGTGTGTGTGTGTGAGAGAGAGCGTGTATGTGTGTGTGTGCGTGTCTGAGAGTGTGTGAGCGTGTATGTATTTGGGAGTGTCTGTGTGTGGGTGTGTGCCTTTGTCTGAGAGAGTGATTGCGTGAGTGTGACGGAGAGAGAGAGTGTGTGTGTGAGAGTGTGCGTGTTAGAAAGCGAAAGAGCATCTGAGTGTAAGAGAGCGTTTGTGTGTGTCTGAGTGTGTGTGCGTGTCTGTGCCTGTGTCTGAGAGATTGAGCTTCGCAGAGTGAGAGAGTGTGTGTGCGTGTGTATGTTTGCGTGTGTGTGAGCGTGTGCACGTGTGACAGAGCATGTGTGTGTCTTAGAGCGAGTGTGTGTGTTTGTGTGCGTGTGTGTTTGCATGTGCGCGTGTGTGACCGAGCGTGTGTTTGTGAGAGATAGAATGGGTGTGATTTGTGTGTTTGTGTGTGTGTTTGTGTGCGCGTGTGTGAGTGTGTGTGTGAGAGACAGTCGGTGTGTGTGTGTGTGTGTGTGTGTGTGTGAGAGAGTATGTGCACGTGTGTGTGTGTGAGAGTGAGAGAGACCGCGAGTATGTGTGTGTGCGTGTCCGATAGAGAGTGATGGTGTGGGAGAGAGCATGTGTGTGTGTGGGTCTGTGCCTGTGTCTGAGAGAGTGATTGTGTGTGTGGCAGAGAGAGCGAGAGAGAGTGTGTGTGTGTGCTTGTGTGTGTGTGAGCGTGTGCGCGTGTGACAGAGCGTTTGTGTGTGCATGAGAGCGAGTTTGTGTGTTTGGGTGTGAGTTTGTATGTTCGCGTGTGTGACCGAGCATGTGTTTGTGTGTTTGTGAGGGAGAGAGCGAGAGTGTGCATGTGTGTGTGAGAGTGTGTGCACAACTGACAGAGTGTGTGTGTGTCTGAGAGAGAGTGTGTGTGTGGCGTGTGTGTGTGTCAGAGAGAGAGAGAGTGTGTGTATGTGCGTGTTCCTGTCTGAGAGTGTGTGTGTGTGAGAGATAGTGTGTGTGTGTATGAGAGATATAGAGAGAGGGTGTGTGTCTGAGTGTGTGTGTGCTTGTGCGTGTGAAAGAGAGATACTGTGCGTGTGTGTATGTGTGTGTGGCAGAGATAGAGAGTGTGCGTGGGCCTGTGAGTGTGTGAGAGAGAGACAGTGTTTGCGTCTGTGTGTGTGTGTGAGTGTGTGTGTGTGAGAGAGAGAGAGAGACAGTGTATGCATATGTGTGAAAGAGAGAGTATGTGTGTGTGTGAGAGAGAGAGAGCATGTGTGTGTGTGTGAGAGAGAGCGTGTATGTGTGTGTGTGCGTGTCTGAGAGTGTGTGAGCGTGTATGTATTTGGGAGTGTCTGTGTGTGGGTGTGTGCCTTTGTCTGAGAGAGTGATTGCGTGAGTGTGACGGAGAGAGAGTGTGTGTGTGTGAGAGTGTGCGTGTTAGAAAGCGAAAGAGCATCTAAGTGTGAGAGAGCGTTTGTGTGTGTCTGAGAGTGTGTGTGCGTGTCTGTGCCTGTGTCTGAGAGGTTGAGCTTGGCAGAGTGAGAGAGTGTGTGTGCGTGTGTATGTTTGCGTGTGTGTGAGCGTGTGCACGTGTGACAGAGCATGTGTGTGTCTTAGAGTGAGTGTGTGTGTTTGTGTGTGTGTGTGTTTGTATGTGCGCGTGTGTGACCGAGCGTGTGTTTGTGAGAGAGAGAATGGGTGTGAGTTGTGTGTTTGTGTGTGTGTTTGTGTGCGCGTGTGTGAGTGTGTGTGTGAGAGACAGTCGGTGTGTGTGTGTGTGTGTGTGTGTGTGAGAGAGTATGTGCACGTGTGTGTGTGAGAGTGAGGGAGACCGCGAGTACGTGTGTGTGCGTGTCCGATAGAGAGTGATGGTGTGGGAGAGAGCATGTGTGTGTGTGGGTCTGTGCCTGTGTCTGAGAGAGTGATTGTGTGTGTGGCAGAGAGAGCGATAGTGTGTGTGTGTGTGTGTGCTTGTGTGTGTGTGAGCGTGTGCGCGTGTGACAGAGCGTTTGTGTGTGCATGAGAGCGAGTTTGTGTGTTTGGGTGTGAGTTTGTATGTTCGCGTGTGTGACCGAGCATGTGTTTGTGTGTTTGTGAGGGAGAGAGCGAGAGTGTGTATGTGTGTGTGAGAGCGTGTGCACAACTGACAGAGCGTGTGTGTGTCTGAGAGAGAGTGTGTGTGTGGCGTGTGTGTGTGTCAGAGAGAGAGAGAGTGTGTGTATGTGCGTGTTCCTGTCTGAGAGTGTGTGTGTGAGAGAGATAGCGTGTGTGTGTGTTTCAGAATGTCAGTGTGTGGGTGTGTGACTTCGTCTGAGAGAGTGATTACGTGTGTGACAGAGAGAAAGTGTGTGTGTGTGTGTGTGTGTGTGTGTGCGCGAGAGAGAGAGAGAACGAGAGAGAGAGTGTGTGTTTGTGAGAGTACGCGTGTGAGACAGCGAAAGGGCAAGTATGTGTGACAGAGAGAATGTGTGTGTCTGAGAGAGTGTGTGTGTGTGTGCGTGTGTCTGTCTGTGTTTGTGTATATGTGCTTGTATATGTGTCTGCCTCAGTGCCTGGTGTCTGATCGATGTGTGTGTGCGTGTGTGTGTGTGCCTCTTTTGTGTATGTTTTTCTGTGTGTGCGTAGGTGTGTTTGTGCGTGTGTGTTATATCCGTTTGGTTCAGTGTCTGTGGTCTTATCGGTCTGTATGTGTGAGTGTGTGTGTGTGTGTGTGTGTGTGTGTGATTGTGTGTTGTGTGTTTGCATATCTCTATGACTCAGTGTCTGGGGTCAGATCTGAGTGTGAGTGCGTGTTTGCGTATGTTTGTGTGTATATATCTGTGTGTTTGTGTATGTGTGTCCGTGTGTGCGTGTGTGTGTCATTATGTTGTGCAGTTTGTGTGTCTGTAGGTTTCAGGGTCTGGGCTGTGATGTGTGTG
Organism: Heterodontus francisci; assembly: GCF_036365525.1. NCBI lineage: Eukaryota > Metazoa > Chordata > Chondrichthyes > Heterodontiformes > Heterodontidae > Heterodontus > Heterodontus francisci. The sequence continues at coordinate 58,738,321 of NC_090391.1, forward strand.
CATGCGTTTGCTTGTGTGTCTCACTACCTGGGGTGTGATATATGTGTGTGTGTGCGTGTCCCTAGCTCAGTGCCTGAGGTGTGAACTGTGTGCGTGGGTTTGTGACTGGCTCAGTGTCTCTGTTGTGATGTGCATGTGTGTTTGAGTGTCTGTCATTGTGCACCCGTGTGTGGGTGTGGGTGTATCTGGCTCAGGGTCGTCTGTGTGTTTGTGTGAGTGTGTGTGTGAGTGTGTGTGTGTTAGAACATAGAACATAGAACATTACAGCGCAGTACAGGCACTTCGGCCCTCGATGTTGCGCCGACCTGTGAAACCATCTGACCTACACTATTCCATTTTTATCCATATGTCTATCCAATGACCACTCAAATGCCCTTAAACTTGGCGAGTCTACTACTGTTGCAGGCAGGGCGTTCCACGCCCCTACTACTCTCTGAGTAAAGAAACTACCTCTCACATCTGTCCTATATCTATCATCCCTCAACTTAAAGCTATGTCCCCGCGTGTTTCCCATCACCATCCGAGGAAAAAGACTCTCACTATCCACCCTATCTAACCCTCTGATTATCTTATATGTCTCTATTAAGTCACCTCTCCTCCTCCTTCTCTCTAACGAAAACAACCTCAAGTCCCTCAGCCTTTCCTCGTAAGACCTTCCCTCCATACCAGGCAACATCCTAGTAAATCTCCTCTGCACCCTTTCCAAAGCTTCCACATCCTTCCAATAATGCGGTGACCAGAACTGCACGCAATACTCAAGGTGCGGCCTCACCAGAGTTTTGTACAGCTGCAGCATGACCTCGTGGCTCCGAAACTCGATCCCCCTACTAATAAAAGCTAACACATCATATGCCTTCTTAACAGCTCTATTAACCTGGGTGGCAACTTTCAGGGATTTATGAACCTGGACACCAAGTCTGCTCATCTAAACTACCAAGAATCTTTCCATTAGCCCAGTTACCTGCATTCCTGTTACTCTTTCCAAAGTGAATCACCTCTCACAATTTTCCCCATAAAACTCCATTTGCCATCTCTCAGCCCAGCTCTGCAGCCTATCTATGTCCCTCTGTAACCTCCAACATCCTTCGGCACAATCCACAACTCCACCGACCTTCGTGTCATCCGCAAATTTACTAACCCACCCTTCTGCACCCTCATCCAGGTCATTTATAAAAATGACAAACAGCAGTGGCCCCAAAACAGATCCTTGCGGTACACCACTAGTAACTAAACTCCAGGATGAACATTTGCCATCAACCACCACCCTCTGTCTTCTTTCAGCTCGCCAATTTCTGATCAAAAGCACTAAATCACATTCAATCCCATACTTCCGTATTTTCTGATATAGCCTACCGTGGGGAACCTTATCAAACGCCTTACTGAAATCCATATACACCACATCCACTGCTATACCCTCATCCACATGTTTGGTCACCTTCTCCGAAAACTCAATAAGGCTTGTGAGGCACGACCTACCCTTCACAAAACCGTGCTGACTATCGCTAATGAACTTATTCTTTTCAAGATGATTATAAATCCTATCTCTTATAAACTTTTCCAACATTTTACCCACAAACGAAGTAAGGCTCACAGGTCTATAATTACCAGGGATGTCTCTACTCCCCTTCTTGAGCAAGGGGACAACATTTGCTATCCTCCAGTCTTCTGGCACTATTCCTGTCGGCAATGACGACATAAAGATCAAGGACAAAGGCTCTGCAATCTCCTCCCTGGCTTCCCAGAGAATCCTAGGATGAATCCCACCTGGCCCAGGGGATTTATCTATTTTCACTCTTTCCAAAATTGCTAACACCTCCTCCTTGTGAACCTCAATCCCATCTAGCCTAGTCGTCTGTATCTCAGTATTCTCCTCGACAACATTTTCTTTCTCTACTGTAAATACTGACGAAAAATATTCATTTAACGCTTCCCCTATCTCCTCTGATTCCACACACAACTTCCCACTCCTATCCTTGATTGGCAGTAATCTAACTCTCGTCATTCTTTTATTCCTGATATACCTATAGAAAGCCTTAGGGTTTTCCTTGATCCTATCCGCCAATGACTTCTCGTGTCATCTCCTCGCTCTTCTTAGCTCTCCCTTTAGATCCTTCCTGGCTAGCTTGTAACTCTCAAGCGCCCTAACTGAGCCTTCACGTCTCATCCTAACATAAGCCTTCTTCTTCCTCTTGACAAGCGCTTCAACATCTTTAGTAAACCACGGCTCCCTCGCTCGACAGCTTCCTCCCTGCCTCACAGGTACATACTTATCAAGGACACGCAGTAGCTGCTCCTTGAATAAGCTCCACATTTCGATTGTGCCCATCCCCTGCAGTTTCCTTCCCCATCCTACGCATCCTAAATCTTGCCTAATCGCATCATAATTTCCTTTCCCCCAGCTACAATCCTTGCCCTGCGGTATATACCTGTCCCTGCCCATCGCTATGGTAAACCTAACCGAATTGTGATCACTATCACCAAAGTGCTCACCTACATCTAAATCTAACACCTGGCCGGGTTCATTACCCAGTACCAAATCCAATGTGGCATCGCCCCTGGTTGGCCTGTCGACATACTGTGTCAGAAAATCCTCCTGCACACACTAGACAAAAACTGACCCATTTAAAGTACTCGAACTGTAGTATTTCCAGTCGATATTTGGAAAGTTAAAGTCCCCCATAACAACTACCCTGTTACTCTCGCTCCTGTCGAGAATTATCTTCGCTATCCTTTCCTCTACATCTCTGGAACTATTCGGAGGTCTATAGAAAACTCCCAACAGGGTGACCTCTCCTCTCCTGTTTCTAACCTCGGCCCATACTACCTCAGTAGACGAGTCCTCAAACGTCCTTTCTGCCGCCGTAATGCTCTCCTTGATTAACAATGCCACACACCGCCCCCCCCCCCCTCTTTTACCATCTTCTCTGTTCTTACTGAAACATCTAAATCCGGGAACCTGCAACATCCGTTCCTGTCCCTTCTCTGCCCATGTCTCCGAAATGGCCACTGCATCGAGATCCCAGGTACCAACCCATGCTGCAAGCTCACCCACCTTATTCCGGATGTTCCTGGCGTTGAAGTAGACACACTTTAGCCACGTTCTTGCTTGCCAGTGCCCTCTTGCGTCTTTGTAACCTTCTCCCTGACCTCACTACTCTCAACATCCTGTACACTGGAACTACAATTTAGGTTCCCATCCCCCTGCTGAATTAGTTTAAACCCCTCCGAAGAGCACTAGCAAATCTCCCCCTCAGGATATTGGTACCCCTCTGGTTCAGGTGAAGACCATCCTGTTTGTAGAGGTCCCACCTACCCCAGAAAGAGCCCCAATTATCCAGGAAACCAAAACCCTCCATCCTACACCATCCCTGCAGCCACGTGTTCAACTCCGCTGTCTCCCTATTCCTCGCTTCGCTAGCACGTAGCACGGGCCACAACCCAGAGATAACAACTCTGTTTGTTCTCGCTCTAAGCTTCCACCCTCGCTCCCTTAAATCCCCATCTCTCTTCCTACCTATGTCGTTGGTGCCTGTGTGGACCACGACTTGGGGCAGCTCCCCCTCCCCCTTAAGGATACCAAAAACACGATCCGAGACATCACGAAACCCTGGCAGCTGGGAGGCAACACACCAACCGTGAATCTCTCTCATGTTTGTCTGTGTTTGTGTGTATCTGGCGCTCGTCCTGGGCTCTGTGTGTGTGCGTGTGTGTCTGGCTTCGGGCCTGGGGTATGAGCTCTGGGTGTGTTGTCTGTGTGCGTGTTGGTGTGTGTGTGTGCCATGCTCAGTGCCTGGGGTGTGATGTATGCTCTGCGTGTGCGCGTTTGTATATACCCATGTGCATGTGTGTGTTTCTCATGGCTGGGTTGTGTTGTGTGCTGCTTGTATGTGCGTGTCTATGCGTGTGTGTGTGTGTATATATATGTGTGCGTGCGTGTGTGCACAGGCGTGTGTGTGTCTGCGTGAGGGTTTGTCTCAGGGCTTGGGTTGTGCTGTGTGTGTGCGTCTGTGTGTGTGTATGTGTGCGTCTCAGTCATTCTGTTGCGCAGTTTGTTTGTCTGTGTATTTCAGGGCCTGGGCTGTGGCGTGTGTGCATGTGTTTATTTGTATGTCTGTCTCACTGCCTGGGGTGCGATCTGTGTGTGTGCGTGCGTATGTGTGAGTGTGTGTGTGCGTGTGAGAGAGAGAGAGAGACTGTGAGTGCGTGTGTGTGCCTGCATGCCTAATTTATAGTCTGTATGTGTGTGCGCATGTGCATGTGAATGTGTTTGTGTGTGTGAATCCCAGGCCTGAGTTGTGCTTTGTATCTTCATGTGTGTGTGCGTGTGTGTGTTGATGTGTATGTATTTGTGTGTGTGTGTTTGTATTTGTACACGTGCGGGTGTGTGTGTCTCGTGGGGCCTGTGTTTTGATATGTGTGTGCATATGTCTCAGGTTCTGGGTGCTGTGCTGTGTGTGTTTGCCTGTTTGGGTATGTTTCCGTGTGTTTGCATCTATGTGTGTGTGTGTGTGTGTGTCAGGGGCGGAGCAGTGCTTTGCTTCTTCATGTGTGCGTCTGCATTTCTGGCTCAGTGCCTGGGGTGTAATGTGTGTGTCTGCTGTACCTCACTAAGTTACTGGCGTGTAAATAGTATGTGTATGAGTGTCTGTTTGTCTGTTTGTATTTGGCTACGTGACTGGCGTGCAAAGAGTGTGTGTGTGTATGCGTGTGTGTGTCTGCTTGTATATGACTCAGTGACTGACATGTAAGGAGTGTTTGTGTGAGTGTCTGTGCATGTGTCTCAGGGGCTTGGCTATGTGTGCATGAGTATGTGTGTGTGTTTGTATTTTTATTTTTGTGTGTGTGTGTATATCTGTATTGTGTGTGTGTGTGTGTGTGTGTGTGTGTGTGCGCGCACGTGCGCGCGTATGTCTGTGTCTCAGACCTGTATCGAGCTGTGGTGTGTTTGTGTGTTTGTGTGTATGTGTGCACGTGTGTTCCTCAGTACCTGCTTTGTAATCTGTGTGTGTGTGTGCATGGCTCAGTGCCTGGATTATTTCTGTGTTTGGGTATGTGTGCGCCCGCATGCGTTCCTGGATAGTAATATGTGTGTTTTGGTGTGTGTTTACGTGTGTGTGACTCTGGATCTTAGCCTGGGTGTGGACTGAGTGTGTGTCTGTGTGTGAAAGTGTGATTGCATATGTGTTTGTGTCTCTGGCTGGCTCAGTAACTGGGGTCTGATCGGTGTGTGTGCGTGTGTATGTGTGTGTGTGTGTGTGTGTGTGTGTGTGTGTGTATGAGTACCCGTGTGGGTGTGTTTGGGTGTGTTTGTATCTGTATTTGGGATTGTCTCAGGGACTGCGTTTGTCCAGGGAATGGTCTGTGCTGTGTGTGGTCTCTCTGTGCGCGTCTATATGAGTGTGCTTGTTTGTGTCTGTATCTGTATCTGTGTGTGGGTGGGTGTGGCTGAGTGTGTGTGTAAGTGGGTGTTTTCGTCTCAGGGCCTGGGTTGTGGGTTTGTGCCTGTGTAGGTGTGTTTGTGTGTGTTTGTATCTGTGCTTGTGTGTGCAAATTTGCGTGTCTGTGTGTGTGTGGGTGGGGGGTGGGATGGTTGTCTCAGGGGCTGGGTTGTGCTCTATGTGTTTGTGTATGTGTATGTGTGTCTCATGGCCTGGGTTCTGCTTTGTGTCTTCGTGCCTGTGTGTGTTTGTAATGGTCTGTGCGGATGTGTCTGTGTGAGCGTGGTTGTGAGTCTCCGGGCCCGGATTGTATTTTGCATGTGCACGTGTGTGCGTATGTGTGTATGAGTGCGTGTGTTTGTCTGTGTATGCACATTTCTGTGTTTCAGACCTGTATTGCGCTGTGGAATTTCTGCGTGTGTGTGTATGAGTGTGTGTGTATGTGTCTGTGCTTGTTTGTGTGTGTGTGTTTGTGTTTGTATATCTGTCCGAATGAGAGCCTGCGGTCTGATCGGTGTGTTTCTGTGTCTGTATATCTGTCTGCCTCAGTGCCTGGGGTCTGATCGTTATGTGTGTGTGTGTGCGTGTGTGTGTGTGTGTGTGTGTGTGTGTGTGTGAGTGTGTGTGTGTGTGTGTGTTTGTATATCTGTCTGCCTCAGTGCCTGCGGTTTGATCGGTGTGTGTGTGTGTGTGTTTGTATATCTGTCTGCTTCAGAGCCTTGGTCTGATCGGTTTGTCTATGTGCTTGCATATCTGTCTGCCATTAGTGCCTGGGGTCTGATCGGTGTGTGTCTGTGTTTGTACATCTGTCTGCCTCAGTGCCTGTGGTCTGATCGGTGTGCGAATGTGTTTGTACTTTTTCTGCCATAAGTGCCTGGGGTCTGATCGGTGTGGGTATGTGTATGTATATCTGTCAGTCTCAGTGGCTGCGGTATGATCAGTGTGTGTATGTGTTTGTATATCTGTCTCTCAGTGGCTGCGGGATGATCAGTGAGTGTGTGTGTCAGTGTGTGTGATGGTATATCTGTCTGCCTGAGTGCCTGGGGTTTGACTGGTGTGCGTGAGCGTTTGTACATCTGTCTGCCTCAGTGCCTGGTGCGCGATCAGTGTGTGAATGTGTTTGTGCATCTGTCTGTCATTAGTGCCTGGGGACTGATCGGTATGTGTCTGTGTGTGCGTTTGTATATCTGTCTGCCTCAGTGCCAGAGGTCTGATCGCTGTGTGTAAGTGTTTGTACATCTGTCAACCTCAGTGACTGGTGCTTGATCGGTGTGCGTTTGTATATCTGTCTGTCACACTGCCTGGGGTCAGATCGGCGTGTGTGTCTGCTTGCATATCTGTCTGCCTCAGAACCTGCGGTCTGATCGGCGTGTGTGCGTGTGTTTGTATATCTGTTTGCTCAGTGCCTGTTATCTGATCGGTATGTGTGTTTGCATATCTGTCTGCCGCAGAGCATGCGTTCTCATCGGTGTGTGTGTGTTTGTATATCTGTCTGCCTCAGTGCCTGTGGTCTGATTGGTGTACGTATGTATTTGTACATCTGTCTGCTTCAGTGTCTGGGGTCTGATTGGTCTGTCTGTGTGTATTTCTCTGTCTGCCTGCCTCAGAGCCTGGGGTCTGATCGGTGTGTGTCTGTGTTTGTATATCTGTCTACCTCAGTGCCTGCATTCTGATCGGTGTGTGCGTGTGTGTGTGTGTGTGTGTGTGTTTGTATATCTATCTGCCTCAGTCCCTGGGGTCTGATCGATGTGCGCGTGTGTGTGTGTGTGTGTGTGTGTGTGTTTGTATATCTGTCTGCCTCAGTGCCTGGAGTTTGATCGGTGTGTGTGTGTTTGCATAATCTGTCTGCCTCAGTGCCTAGAGTCTGATCAGTCTGTGTGTGGGTGTTTGTATATTTGTCTGCCTCAGAGCCTGGGAACTGATCGGTGTGTCTGTTTCTGTGTTTGTATATCTCTCTGCCTCAGGGCCTGTGGTCTGATCGATTTGTTTATGTGTTTTTCATCTGTCTGCCTCAGTGCGTGTTGTCGGACTGGTGTGCGTGTGTGAGTGCTTGTACATCTGTCTGCATCAGTGTCTGCGATCTGATCGGAATGTTTATGTCTTTGTGCATCTGTGTGCCTCAGTGCCTGGGGTCTGATCGGAGTGCGTGTGTGTGTGTTTGTATATCTGTCTGCCTCAGTGCCTGGAGTTTGATCAGTGTGTGTGTGTTTGCATAATCTGTCTGCCTCAGTGCCTGGAGTCTGATCAGTCTGTGTGTGGGTGTTTGTATATTTGTCTGCCTCAGAGCCTGGGAACTGATCAGTGTGTCTGTTTCTGTGTTTGCATATCTCTCTGCCTCAGGGACTGTGGTCTGACCGATTTGTTTATGTGTTTTGCATCTGTCTGCCTCAGTGCATGTTGTCGGACTGGTGTGCGTGTGTGAGTGCTTGTATATCTGTCTGCATCAGTGTCTGCGATCTGATCGGAATGTTTATGTCTTTGTGCATCTGTGTGCCTCAGTGCCTGGGGTCTGATCGGTCTGTGTCTGTGTCTATTGGTATATCTGTCTGCCTCAGTTCCTGGGGTCGGATCGGTGTGTGAAAGTGTTTGTACATCTCTCTGCCTCAGAGCCTGGGGTCCGATCGGTCTGTGTGTGTGTGTTTGTCTATCTCTCTGCCACAGTGCCTGGGGTCTGATCTGTGTGTCTTAGTATATCCATCTGTCTCAGTGCCAGGAGTCCGATCGCTGTGTGTGTTTTTATATTTGTTTGCCTCAGTGCCTGCGTTCTGATCGGTATATGTGTGTTTGGATATCTGTCTGCCTCAGTGCCTGCGGAATGATCAAAAGAACAAAAGAACAAAGAAAATTACAGCACAGGAACAGGCCCTTCGGCCCTCCAAGCCTGCGCCGATCGAGATCCTCTATCTAAACATGTCGCCTATTTTCTGAGGGTCTGTATCTCTTTGCTTCCTGCCCATTCATGTATCTGTCTAGATACATCTTAAAAGAGGCTATCGTGCCCGCGTCTACCACCTCCGCTGGCAACGCGTTCCAGGCACCCACCACCCTCTGCGTAAAGAACTTTCCACGCATATCCCCCCTAAACATTTCCCCTCTCACTTTGAACTTGTGACTCCGAGTAATTGAATCCCCAACTCTGGGAAAAAGCTTCTTGCTATCCACCCTGTCTATGCCTCTCATGATTTTGTACCTCAATCAGGTCCCCCCTCAACCTCCGTCTTTCTAATGAAAATAATCCTAATCTACTCAACCTCTCTTCATAGCTAGCGCCCTCCATACCAGGCAACATCCTGGTGAATCTCCTCTGCACCCTCTCCAAAGCATCTACATCCTTTTGGTAATGTGGCGACCAGAACTGCACGCAGTTTTCCAAATGTGGCCGACCCAAAGTCCTATACAACTGTAACATGACCTGCCAACTCTTGTACTCAATACCCCGTCCGATGAAGGAAAGCATGCCGTATGCCTTCTTGACCACTCTATTGATCTGCGTTGCCACCTTCAGGGAACAATGGACCTGAACACCCAAATCTCTCTGGATATTAATTTTCCCCAGGACTTTTCCATTTACTGTCTAGTTCACTCTTGAATTGGATCTTCCAAAATTCATCACCTCGCATTTGCCCTGATTGAACTCCATCTGCCATTTCTCTGCCCAACTCTCCAATCTATCTATATTCTGCTGTATTCTCTGACAGTCCCCTTCACTATCTGCTACTCCACCAATCTTAGTGTCGTCTGCAAACATGCTAATCAGACCACCTATACTTTCCTCCAAATCATTTATGTATATCACAAACAACAGTGGTCCCAGCACGGATCCCTCTGGAACACCACTGGTCACACGTCTCCATTTTGAGAAACTCGCTTCACTACTACTCTCTGTCTCCTGTTGCCCAGCCAGTTCTTTATCCATCTAGCTAGTACACCATGGACCCCATGCGAAATAACTTTCTCCATCAGCCTACCATGGGGGACCTTATCAAACGCCTTACTGAAGTCCATGTAAATGACATCTGCAGCCCGTCCCTCATCAATCATCTTTGTCACTTCCTCAAATAATTATATTAAGTTGGCAAGACATGACCTTCCCTGCACACAACCATGTTGCCTATCACTGATAAGCTCATTTTCTTCCAAATGGGAAGAGATCCTATCACTCAATATCTTCTCCAGCAGATTCCCTACCACTGACTTCAGGCTCACCGGTCTATAATTACCTGGATTTTCCCTGCTAACCTTCTTAAACAAGGGGACAACATTAGCAATTCTCCAGTCCTCCGGGATCTCATCCGTGTTTAAGGATGCTGCAAAGATATCTGTTAAGGCCCCAGCTATTTCCTCTCTCACTTCCCACACCAACCTGGGATAGGTGCCATCCGGACCTGGGGACTTGTCCACCTTAATGCCTTTTAGAATACCCAACGCTTCCCCCCTCCTTATGCCGACATAACCTGGAGTAATCAAACGTCTGTCCCTCACCTCAACATCCGTCATGTCCCTCTCCTCGGTGAATACCGATGCAAAGTTCTCATTTAAAATCTCACCCATTTTCTCTGACTCCATGCATAACTTTCCTCCTTTGTCCTTGAGTGGGCCAATCCTTTCTCCAGTTACCCTCTTGCTCCTTATATATGAATAAAAGGCTTTGGGATTTTCCTTAACCCTGCTTACTAAAGATATTTCATGACCCCTTTTAGCCCTCTTAATTCCTCGTTTCAGATTGGTCCTACATTCCCGAAATTCTTTCAAAGCTTCGTCTTTCTTCAGCCTCCTGGACCTTATGTATGCTTCCTTTTTCCTCTTAGCTAGTCTCACAATTTCACCTGTCATCCATGGTTCCCTAATCTTGCCATTTCTAGCCCTCATTTTCACAGGAACATGTCTCTCCTGCACGCTAATCAACCTCTCTTTAAAAGCCTCCCACATATCAAATGTGGATTTACCTTCAAACAACTGCTCCCAGTCTACATTCCCCAGCTCCTGCCGCATTTTGGTATTGTTGGCCTTCCCCCAATTTATCACTCTTCCTTTAGGACCACTCTTGTCTTTGTCCATGAGGATTCGAAAACTTACGGAATTGTGATCCATAGTCCCAAAGTAGTCCCCTACTGAAACTTCAAACACCTGGCCGGGCTCATTCCCCAACACCAGGTCCAGTATGGCCCATTCCCGAGTTGGAATCTTTACATACTGCTCTAGAAAACCCTCCTGGATGCTCCTTACAAATTCTGCTCCACCTAGACCTCTAACACTAAGTGAATCCCAGTCAATGTTGGGAAAATTAAAATCTCCAATCACCACCACCCTGTTGCTCCGACATCTTTCCATAATCTGTTTACATATTTGTACCTCTATCTCACGCTCGCCGTTGGGAGGCCTGTAGTACAGCCCCAACATTGTTACCGCACACTTCCTATTTCTGAGTTCTGCTCATATTGCCTCACTGCTCGGGTCCTCCATAGTGCCCTCTTTCAGCACAGCTGTGATATCCTCTTTGACCAGTAATGCAACTCCTCCACCCCTTTTACCTCCCTCTCTATCCCGCCTGAAGCATCGATATCCTGGGATATTTAGTTGCCAATCATGCCCTTCCCTCAACCAAGTCTCAGTAATAGCAATAACATCATACTCCCAGGTACTAATCCAAGCCCTCAGTTCATCTGCCTTACCTACTGCACTTCTTGCATTAAAACAAATGCACCTCAGACCAGCAGGCCCTTTGCGTACATCATCTGCTCCCTGCCTGCTCTTTCCCTTAGTCATGCTGACTTCATTATCTAGTTCCTTACAGGCTTTAGTTACTACCTCCTTACTGTCCAGTGACCTCCTCATTTGGTTCCCATCCTCCTGCCACATTAGTTTAAACCCTCACCAACAGCGTTAGCAAAAGCACCCCCAATCACATTGGTTCCAGTCTGGCCCAGGTGTCGACCGTCCAATATTTAATCATCCCACCTCCCCCTGAACCGGTCCCAATGTCCCACAAATCTGAACCCCTCCCTCCTGCACCATCTCTCAAGCCACACATTCGCCCTGACTATTATTTCATTTCTGCTCTGACTATCACGTGGCAGTGGTAGCAATCCTGAGATTACTACCTCTGAGGTCCTACTTTTTAACTTGGCTCCTAACTCCCTAAATTCTGCTTGTAGGACCTCATCCCGTTTTTTAACTATATCATTGGTGCCTATGTGCACAATGACAACTGGCTGTTCACCATCACCCTTCAGAATGTTCTGCAGCCGATCAGACACATCCCTGACCCGTGCACCTGGGAGGCAACATACCATTCGGGAGTCTCATTTTCGACCACAGAACCGCCTATCGACTTCCCTTACAATCGAATCCCCTGTGTGTGTGTGTGTGTTTGTACATCTGTCTGCCTCGGTGTCTGGGGTCTGATCGGTGTGCGTGTGTGTGTGTGTGTATTTGTATATTTGTCTGTCTCAGTGCCTGCGAACTGACCGGGGGGTGTGTGTGATTGTATATCTGTCTGTCTCAGTGCCTGCGAACTGACCAGGGGGTGTGTGTGTTTGTATATCTGTCTGTGTCAGTGCCAACAGTCTGACTGGTGTGTGTGTGTGTGTGTATTTTTGTATTTCTGTCTGCCTCAGTGCCTGCGTTCTGATCGATGTGTCTGTGTTTGTATATCTGTCTGCCTCAGTGCCTGCGTTCTGATCGGTGTGTGTATGTGTTTGTATATCTGTCTGCCTCAGTGCCTGGGGTCTGATCGGTATGTATATGTCTATCTGTCTGCCATAGTGCCTGGTGTCTGATCGGTATGTGTTTGTACATCTGACTGTCTCAGTGCCTAGGGTCTGATCGGTGTGTGTGTGTGTGTTTGTATATCTGTCTGCCTCAGTGCCTGGTGTCTGATCGGTGTGTGTGTATTTTTATACCGGACTGCCTCAGTGCCTGTGGTCTGATCGTGTGTGTGCGTGTTTGTATATCTGTCTGCCTCAGGGACTGTGGTCTGATCGGTGTGTGTGTGTGTGTGTATTTCTTTATCTGCCTGCCTCATTGTCATGGGCGTGATCGGTGTGTGTATGTGTTTGTATATCAGTCTGCCTCAGTGCCTGGAGTATGATCGGTATGTGTGTGTTTGTATAATGTCTGCCTCAGAACCTGTGGTCTGATCGGTGTGTGTGTGTGTCTTTCTTTATCTGTCTGCCTCCGTGCCTGCGTTCTGATCGGAACGTGTATGTGTTTGTATATCTGTCTGCCTCAGTGCCTTGTGTGTGATCGGTGTGTGTGTGTTTGTATATCTGTCTGCCTCAGTGCCTGTGAACTGACCGGGGTGTGTGTGTGTTTGGATATCTGTCTGTCAGTGCCAGCAGTCCGACTGGTGTGTGTGTGTGTGTGTGTGTGTGTGTGTGTGTGTGTGTGTGTGTGTGTGTGTGTGTGTGTGTGTGTGTGTGTGTGTGTGTGTGTGCGTGTGTGTCTGCCTCAGTCCCTGGGATCTGATCGGTGTATGTCTGTGTTTGCATATATGTCTGTCACAGTGCCTGGTGTCTGCTCGGTGTCTGTGTGTGTGTGTGTGTGTGTGTGTGTGTGTGTGTGTGTGTGTGTGTGTGTGTGTGTGTGTGTGTGTTTGCATATCTGTCTGCCTCAGTCCCTGGGATCTGATCGGTGTATGTCTGTGTTTGCATATATGTCTGTCACAGTGCCTGGTGTCTGCTCGGTGTCTGTGTGTGTGTGTGTGTGTGTGTGTGTGTGTGTGTGTGTGTGTGTGTGTGTGTGTGTGTGTGTGTGTGTGTGCCTGCATTCTCATCGGTGTTTGAGTGTGGGTTTGTAAATCTGTCTGCCTCAGAACCTGCGGTCAGATCGGTGTGTGCATGTGTTTATATATCTGTCTGTCTCAGTGCCTTGGGTCTGATCGATGTGTGTGTCTGTTTGTGTCGCTGTCTGCCTCAGAGCCTGCGATCTAATCGGTGTGTGTGTGTGTGTGTGCGTTTGTCTATCAGTATGCCTCAGAGCCTGCGGTCTAATCGGGGTGTGTATGTGTTTGTCTATCTCTCTGCCTCAGTGCCTGTGTTCTGGTCCGTATGCGTCTGCGTGTGTTTGTATATCTGTCTGCATCTGTGCCTGGGGACTGATCGGTGTATGTGTGTTTGGAAATCTGTCTGTCTCAGTGCCTGGTGTCCAATTGGTGTGTGTGAATGTTTGTATATCTGTCTGCATCTGTGCCTGGGGACTGATCGGTGTATGTGTGTTTGGAAATCTGTCTGTCTCAGTGCCTGGGGTCTGATCGGTGTGTGTGTGTGTCTGTTTGTATATCTGTCTGCCTCAGTGTCTGGTGTCTGATCGGTGTATGTGTGTGTGCTTGTATCTCTGTCTGCCTCAGTGCTTTGCGTCTGATCACTGTATGTGTGTCTTTGTATATCTGTCTGCCTCAGTGCCTGGGGTCTGATCGGTGTGTGTGTGTGTTTGTCTTTGTATATCTGTCTGTCTCAGTGCCTAGGATCTGATCGGTGTGTGTGTGTGTTTGTACATCTGTCTGCCTCAGTGCCTGTGGTCTGATCTGTCTGTGCTTATGTTTGTAAATCTGTCTGCCTCAGAACCGGCGGTCTGATCGGTGTGTGTGTGTGCATGTGTTTATATATCTGTCTGCCTCAGTGCCTGGGGTCCGATCGATGTGTGTGTCTGTTTGTAAAGCTATCTGACTCAGAGCCTGCGACCTAATCGGTGTGTGTGTGTGTTTGTATATCAGTATGCCTCAGAGCCTGTGGTCTAATCGGTGTGTGTATGTGTTTGTATATCTCTCTGCATCAGTGCCTGTGTTCTGATCGGTGTGTGTCTGCGTGTGTTTGTATATCTGTTTGCCTCGGTGCCTGCGGTCTGATCGGTGTGTGTCTGCGTGTGTTTGTATATCTGTCTGCATCAGTGCCTTGTGTCTGACTGGTGTGTCTGTCGGCGTCAGTGCCTGGATCTGATCGGTGCTTTTTTGTGTTTGTACATCTGTCTGCCTCGGTGCCTGAGGTCTGAGCGGCGTGTGTGTGTTTGTTTGTATATCTGTCCGTCTCAGTGCCTGGGGTCTTATCGGTGTGTGTGTTTCTGTGTTTGTATATCTGTCTGTCTCAGTGCCTGGGGTCTTATCGGTGTGTGTTTGTTTGCAAATCTGTCTGCCTCAGAGCATACGTTCTGATCGGTGTGTATGTGTTTGTATATCTGTCTGCCTCACTGCCTGGGGTCTGTTCGGTGTCTGTATGTGTTTGTATATCTTCCGCCTCAGTGCCTGGATTCTGATTGGTGTCTGTATGTGTTTATATATATCTCTGCCTCAGTGTCTGGGGTCTGATCGATGTGTGTGTGTATGTGTGTGTATTTGCATATCTGTCTGCCTCAGTGCCTGCGGGCTGACCTGTGTTAGTGTGTGTGTTTGTATATCTGTATGTTTCAGTGCCTGGGGTCTGATTGGTGCATGTGGTTCGGGTCATTGGCCGGCCTGGAAGGACCCGCTGAGGGGGATTGGACGTGTGGACATCAAGCCCAGGGTTTGGGGTATACTGGGAGCTTCATTGTTTGCATCTGCGGCCTTCTGTGGTCCACAGATTTCCCATGGAGGAGAGAGACTGCCCAAGCCCGCAGGGAGGGCACCACGTTTTTCAAGGTGCCCTGTCCACCTGGCGGCGTTACCCCCGCCGCTGGTTAAAAACAGTGGTGGCGGGAAGAGGTCCTGAAGTGGGTACTTAAGGGAGGTCCTTGTCGGCCTATCCCCGATCCCGGCAAGATCACTTGGTGATGAGGTTACGACAGGCCCTCTGCCCCCACCACCCATCTCCATTCTCTGGCCCTCCCGCCTCCAATCTCAACTCAGGGGCCCCATAAAATCCAGCCCAGGTAGTGGTGAGACCATGGAGGAATTTGAAAGCAATAATGAGATATTTAAAATAAAGACAGCCAATGGAGTTAAGCGAGGGAAGGAGTGATAGGTGAACGGTAGTTATTGTGAGTTAACGCTTCAGCAGAAGAGTTTTGGATGACCTGTAGTTTACAGACAGTCGAATGTGGGAGATCGGCAGGAGGGCATTGGAATGGTGAAGTCTCGAGGGAATGAACGAATGAATGACGCTTTTGACCAGGGGAGCTGAGACAGGGTGACGTCACGCGATGTTATCGAGAACATTTTTGTCCGGTATTCAGGAGAACTTCTTTGGCCAGTATGTAGCAGATCCAACAACAGAAGGTGCAGTTTTAGACTTAGTTTTAGGAAATGAAGATGGGCAGGTGGAAGGAGTGACAGTGGGAAAGCATTTCGGTGATATTGATCATAATTCAGTCAGTTTTAACATAATTATGGAGTTCTCACTTGGGGCAAGGCCAATTTTACTAAACTGAGGATTGATTTAGTGGAAGTGGACTGGAAACAGCTACTTGAAGGTAAATCAGTGTCAGAGCAGTGGGAGGCATTCAAGGGGAAGATTCAAGAGCTTCAGGGTATTACGAAAAAAAAAGGAAAATAAGGGTGAGGCGGCCAAATCGACAGCTCCACGGATGACAATGAGCCTGCAGGGTAAGATAAGGCAGAAAAGGAAAGCTTATATCCGACACTGAGGACTCAATACTACAGAAAACAGAGAGTATCGAAAGTGGAGGGGTGTAATCTAAAAGTAAATTAGGAAATCAAAGAGAGAGCATGGAAGAACATTAGCAAGCAAAATCAAGGTGAACCCAAGGAAGCTTTTTCAATACATTAAGAGTAAAAGGATAACTAAGGGGAGAGTAGGGCCCATAATAGACCAACAAGGTAACCTATGTGTAGGGGAGGAAGATATTGGTATGGTTCTCAATGAATAATTTGTGTCGAACTTAACAAAAGAGGGGGACGATGCAGATATTGTAGTTTGGGAGGAAGAGTGTGAAGTATTGGATGTGGTAAACATAGGGAGAGAGGAAGTATTAATGGGATTAGTACCCTGAAAGTTGATAAATCACCAGATCCGGATGAAATATACCCCAGGTTGTTAAAAGTAGCAAGAGAGGAAAAATCAAAGGGTCTGACCATCATTTTCCAGTCCTCACGGGATACAGCTGTGGTGCTGGCAGATTGTAGAACTGCTAACATTGTACCACTGTTTACAAAGGGAGCGAAGGATAGACCGAATAATTAAAGGCCAGTCAGTCTAACCTCAGAGTGGGAAAATTACTGGAATCTATTCTGAGAGACAGGATAAACTGTCACTTAGAAAGTCATGGATTAAGTAAGGTTCGTCTGCATGGATTTGTTAAGGGAAGATCGTGTCTGACCAACTTGCATGAATGTTTTCAAGAAGTAACAAGGAAGATAGATAAGGGTCGCGCAGTTGATATGGTCGGCATAGATTTTAGTAAGGCTTTTGACAAGGTCCCATCGAGAAGGCTGGTTAACAAAATCAAATCCCATAGGATCAAGTGAAATGCAGTAAGGTGGATACAAAATTGGCTAAGTGGCAGGAAGCAAATAGTAATTGTTAACGGATATTTTTGCGACTGGAGGGCTGTTTCCAGTGCCATTACTGGTTCCCTGCTTTTTGTGGTATATATTAACGATTTGGACGTAGATATAGGGGGCATGATCAAGACATTTGCAGACGACAGAAAGATTGGTCATGTGGTAAATAGCGAGGAGGGTAGCTGCAGGCTGCAGGAAGATATTGATGTTCTGGTCAGATGAGTAGAAAGTGGCAAATGGAATTCAACTTGGAGAAGTGTGAGGTAATGCATTTGGGGGGTCAAACAAGGCAAAGGAATACATGATTAATGGGGAAATACTGAGATGTGTAGAGGAAATGAGGGACCTTGGAGCGAATGTCCACCTACCCTAAAGGTAAGAATACAGGTCGATAAGGTGGTTAAGAAGGCATATGGAATCCTTTCCTTTATTAGCTGAGATATAGAATTTAGGAGCAATGAGGGTATGCTGGAACTGTATAAATCAACAGTCAGGCCACAACTTAAGTACTGTGTGCAGTTCTGGTCACTTCATTACAGAAAAGATATAATTGCACTAAGAAGGGTACAGAGGAGATTTATGAGGATGTTGCCAGGACTGGAAAAATGCAGCCATGAGGAAAGATTGGATAAGCTGATGTTGTTCCCCTTGGAACAGAGAAGACTGAGGCGAAATCTGATTGAAATGTGCAAAATTATGAGGGGCTTGGGTAGAGTTCAGTGACTAGGGAACATAGATTTAAAATGATTGGTAAAAAAAGAATTAGAAGGGAGATGAGGCGAAAAATCACCCAGATTGTGGTGGGGGTCTGGAACTCACTGTCTGAAAGGGTAGTTGAGGCTGAAAACCTGAACTCATTTTAAAGGAGTCTTCATGCACCTCAAGTGCCGTAATCTGCAGGGCTACGGACCAAATACTGGAAGGTGGGATTCGGCTTGTGGGATTGTTATTTGGCCGACAGAGACACAATGGGCCAAATGGCCTCTTTCTGTGTTAAAATCATTCTATGATTTTCTATGAGTTTTCAATGATTTTCTAGGTAGTGATAGGCTGTTTTAGTGAAGGTGTGTAGATGTGGTCAGAAGGTCATCTCGGGGTAAAATATGACACCAAGGTTAGAACAGTCTGGTTTAGTCTCACAGAGTTGCCAGGGAGAGGAATGGAGTCAGTGGTTAGGGAAGGAAGTTTGGAGCGGGGACTGAAAACAATGTCTTCAATCTTCTCAAATTTGAATTGCCACAGCAAATGTGTGAGGTAATACATTTTAGAAGGATGTATGTGGATAGACAACACAAGCTACATGTTACAACTGCAAAGGGAGTGCAAGAACAGAGAGACCTGGGGAGTTTATGTGTAAATCGTTGAAGGTCACAGGAGGGGTTAACAAAGCAGTCAATTAAGCATATGACACCCTGGGCTTTAGAAATAGAGGCATAGAAAATAAAACTTGGAAGTTATGTTAAATCTATATAAAACACATCCCAGTACATGACACATGGAACAACAGAATTTGCTTCTCCCTGCTGAAGGAGAAAATGATGAAATAGATGTTCACCTCCAAGAATTATCAATGGACAACACACAGGCGTAGTAACTACTGGTCAGTTAGTTTAACATCAATGATGAGTAAGATTTTGCAAACAATAATCAGGGAAAAAGGGCAATACACACTTGGAGAAGTTTGAGTTAATTCAGGATAGCCAGCATAGATTTACAAAAGGAAGGTCATGCTTGACTAATCTAATTGAATTTTTTGATGATATAACAGAGAAAGTTGATGAAGGGAATGTGATGGATGTTGTCTATATTGGTTTGAAGAATGTGTTTGATAAAGTACCACATAAAAGGTTAATTACAAACATTGAGTCTCATGGCATGGGGGGTCAGTTTCCAATTGGCTAAAACAGATGGATAATGTACAGAAAACAGTGTGTCATAGTAAATGGCTGTTGTTCAGACTGGAGGATGTTAGACAGGGGCGTTCTCCCAGGATCAGTGCTAGGGTCACCGTTCTATTTTGCTGTGTATAAATGAATTGGATCTTGGAATACAGAGCAGAATTTCAAAATCTGTCTCCGATACCAAACATTAGGCTGTGACAAACAGTGAGTATGTCCAGAACCATCTGTGACAGGACATAGATAGTGAGTAGAATGGGCAGACAAGTGGCAGATAGAAGTGTGAGACAAGTGTGAGACAAGTGTGAGTTGATGCATTTTGACAGAAAGGATAGGAAGGCAATATAGAATTAATAGCACTGTTGTAAACAGTGTGCAGGAACATAGAGATCTGTGGGTGCATGTGTATCCATCTTTAAAGGTGACAGGACATATTGAAAGAGTGGTTAGCAAAACACATATAATCTTACATTACAGAAAGAGAGGTATTGAGTACACAAGCCGACAAGTTATGATGAACGTTTAAAAATCTCTGCTTATGTCTCAGCTGGACTATTGTGAAGGTCCTTGAAATGGTTCAGAGGATGGAAGAAGGACAAGGGTGCCCGGTTGAATGTTTTGGACAAGAAATGCAGTGGGGATATGTGGAAAAATGTTTTCATGCAGCGGGTGTTAATGATCTGGAACTCACTGCCCACAAGTGTGGTGGAAGCAGAGACAATCAGTGACTTCAAACGAAAGCTGATGGGCACGTGAAGGAAATTGATTTGTTACAGGGATTGAGTGGGGCAGTGTGACTGACTGGATTGCTCCATGTGGAGCCAGCATTGGCATGATGGACCGAATGACCTACTTCTGTGCCGTAAATGACTCTATCACTCTCTGTGACTCAATGTTGGAAATGTCTCCGACTCCTGTCTGGAAAGATCCAGATACATGGAGTCTCAATGAAACTTTTACCTTCGCGGCCACTGAGAGCTCCGTCCTCACCCTGGTGTGAGACTCCAGGTCATGTTCCAGGAGATGACACAGCACTGTGACCACCTCCTTATTGAATCAGACTCACCTCACACCCTGCTCCAGGATTGGTGTAGGTATTAAAAGTGCTTTTTGTAAAACCCGGGGTCGGTAGGGCAGAGTCCCTCTTCCTCCCTCTTTACAGAGATTCGCTTTCTGCAGCCTCTGCTGCATTTGTTGCTCATGGTACTGACCCAGAGACACTGTAACTACATTCGCCATACCTCGTGCAGAGTTGGGTAAACAAATCCTCTGTCCTCCCTGAATGTCTGCAGCAGCTCACAGCACAACCTCCAGTAAACCATCCACAGCACCTCTTCTAACTATACAATAGCAGAAGTAAGTCAAAAGCCCCTCACCAGTCAGTTGGATGCCTGGTCCTTTTAAATAACACTGGAAGGGGTTCCTCGTGCTGCTGAATGTATGTTCAGCTGAGAGTGACTAACACAGGTGGTCAGTGGACATGCACAGAGCAACATTCAAAGAAGTACATCAACACTGTCGGGCTAGTGCACTGACGTCCTTTTGAACCCCTCCTTACGCTAACTGCACATACATGGCATGCCCGGTCAAGACACCTGCCCAGCATGGGGCGTTGTGTTGGCCACTCTATAAGTGGCTGGCTGTGCAGATCGCATCATTTTATGAATCAAGGTTTCTGTAACGTTGGCAGCAGCGTGAAAAACACAGCCGGGGGAGATCGAGAGAGAAAGCAACTCACTTTGAAAGGGGAATTGGAAAAAAGATTTGAAAGCATAAGATTTTCAAGAATATGTGAAATGGACTGGGGAATGGGACTGATTGGAGCGGTAAGGCCATGGAGGGATTCAAACACAAGAATGAGAATCTTAAAATTAAGGTGCTGCCAGACCGAGAGCCAGTGTAGTTCAGTGAGCCCAGGGGTGATGGGTGATCGGGATTTGGTGTGAGTTAGGATACAGGCAGCAGAGTTCAGGATGGTCTGTGGTTTATGGCTGTTTATAACTGGGAGGGTGACCAGGATAGAGTTGGAATAGTCAAGGGTGGATTTACTCGAGGCACAGAT
Source organism: Heterodontus francisci (assembly GCF_036365525.1). Taxonomy (NCBI): domain Eukaryota; kingdom Metazoa; phylum Chordata; class Chondrichthyes; order Heterodontiformes; family Heterodontidae; genus Heterodontus; species Heterodontus francisci. The sequence goes on from NC_090391.1 coordinate 58,759,153, forward strand.
GAGGGTTTTAGTGCAGCACATGGGCTGACACAAAGGTGGAGACAGGTGATACTACAGAGGTGGTAGTAGGCAGGGTTGTTGATGAACAGAATATGGAGGTGAACTCAGCTCTGGTGTAAATTTAACAAAGCGGTTGCAAACAGTTTACTCCAGCCTCAGACATTGGGCAAGGAGGGGAATGCAGACAGTGGATTGGGAGTGGTATTTGTGATAGAGACAGAAGATAAAGGCTTAAGTCTTTCCAAGATTTACATGAAAAGAACACTAAATCAGTGAAATCTGGTTTATAGATCTAATAGTTGGAAAACAGAGACTTACCAGGGACATCAGTAATGGCGAGGATTGGATAGTAAATCGTTTGAATAATCTTCAGTGCATGATAGATCCGCCATTTCAATGTTATCCAAAAATAATCTGCAGTAACCAGGCTAAGGCAATCGGATAAACTCCTGTCCATTGTTGTTACATTCCAATCTATTGTTCTCAGATTCTGACCCATTGTTGCTACATTCCAATCTATTGTTCTCAGATTATGACCCATTGTTGTAACATTCCAATCTATTGTTCTCAGATTATGACCCATTGTAACATTCCAATCGATTGTTCTCAGATTCTGACCCATTGTTGTAACATTCCAATCTAGTGTTCTCAGATTCTAACCCATTGTTGTTGCATCCCAATCTATTGTTCTCAGATTATGATCTATCCTCTACAAATCCCTGCACTCATGGATATTTGTAAATACTGGGAGTTCCGTTTTAACGGAAGGCAAAACTCTGCAGTGATACAATTAGAGTCCATGATGACTGACATTAATTTATGTCACTGAACAAACAGTTTCAGTTCACCCCTTTCAATCCTTTTTGTACCACAATAAAGTAGAAGATTTACCCCGTCTGGGAGGGCTGCATGAGTGTTGCTGAGGGGAAGGCATGGTGGAAATAGCACAGGCACTGGCCAGAATCTTTCAATCCGCCTTGGGTGTGTGAGTGTTATCAGAGGACTGGAGGGCTGTAAATGTTGCATCCAGTTTACAAAATGAGACATTAGATAAATCCTGTAACTACTGACCTGTCTGTCATCTGTCGGTGGTTGGAAATTTCGAGAGGCTGTAACCCAGTTCAAAAATCTATAATTCTTGGAAAAACATTGGATAATATATGACAAACAGCATGGATAGGTTAAGGGAAAATCATGTCTGATAATCTTGATCAAGTTCGTTGATGACATAACTGTCAGTGTTAATGAGAGTAGTGTGCTTCCTGTTATGTATATGGACTTTCAAAAGGCCTGTGATCAAATGACATTTCATAGACTTGTTATGAAATATGGAGCACGTGGATTAATGTGACAGTGATAGTGTGGATATGACACTGACTCAGGGACAGAAAGCAGAGAGAAGTGGTGAACAGTCATTGTTCAGACTGGGGGAGGGGGAGTATACAGTGCTGTTTCTCATGGGTCAGTATCAGAACCAGTGCTGTTCCTGACATATAGATAGATATACAAACGACACAGGCGAATATGTAAAAAAAAGTCATTTCAACTCTTGCAGATGACATGAAACTCAGAAATAAAGGTGGCAAAGCTGCAGACCACAGGATTATCCAACCTCACAGACCTTGTTTTACTTATCCTTCACTCTAATCCAACACAAATTTATTTCTCACTCTGTAACTTTTATGTGAGTGACTTTCATGTAAGTATGTGCTTGAATGTGCTGCGTATATTTTTATGATTTTATTTAGATTCAGTTTGTTACGTAAAATAAACTCACCTCTTGTTTAAACTCACGAAGACCTGGCCGATTGGTTCTTCCACGATCACAACAAAGGTAAAAGGTAAAATACTCACTGAGCTATAGAGTCATAGAGTTATACTGCACAGAAACAGGCCCTTCAACCTATCGTGTCTGTGCCGTCCATCAAGCACCTATCTATTCCAATCCCATTTTCCACCACTTGGCCCAAGGCCTTGTATGCTATGGCGTTTCAAGTGCTCGTCTAAATACTTCTTAAATGTTGTGAGTGTTCCTGCCTCTACCACCTCTTCAGGCCGTGCTTCCAGATTCCAACCACCCTCTGGGTGAAAAACAAATCCTCCTGTCCCTTACTTTAAATCAATGTGCCCTGGTTATTGTCACCTCCGCAAAGGAAAAAGGTTTCTTCCTATCTATGCCCGACATACTATTGCACACCTCAATCACGTCACCCATCAGCCTTCTCTGCTCTAAACAAAATAACCCCAGCCTATCCAGCCTCTCTTCGTGCCTGAAATGCTCCAGCCCAGGCAAAATCCTGGTGAATCTCCTCTGCACCCTCTTCAGTGAAATCACATCCTTCCTATCGTGTGGTGCCGCGAATTGTACACAGTTCTCCATCTGTAATCTAACTAGAGTTTTATACACCTCCATCATAACCTCGCAGCTCTTACATTCTTTGCCGCCGCTAATAAAGGCAAGTATCCCATATGCCTCCCTAACCACCTTGTCTACCTGTGCTGCTGCCTTCAGTGATCTATGGGCAAGTACACCAAGGTCCCTCTGACCCTCCCTACTTCCGAGGGACCTACCATCCATTGTATATTCCCTTGCCTTGCTAGTCGTCCCAAAATGCATCACCTCACACTTCTCAGGATTAAATTCCATTTGCCACTACTCTGCCCATTTTACCAGCCCATCTATATCGCCCTGTAATCGAAGGCTTTTCTCTTCAGTATTTATGACACCACCAATTTCTGTGTCATCTGTGAACGTACTGATCATGCCTCCTATCTTCATGTCTAAATCATTAATCTGCTCTACAAACAGCAAATGCTTCTGCACCCATCCCTGTGGTACACCACTGGTCACAGGCTTCCACTCACAAAAACAACCCTCGACCTTTGCGTCCTGCCACTAAGGCAATTTTGGTTGCAATTTGCCAAATTGCCCTGGAACCAATGGTCTCTTACCTTCTTAACCAATCTCCCATGCGGGAACTTATCAAAAGCCTTACTGAAGTCCATATAGACTGCATCAATTGTTTACCTTCATCTACACATCTAGTCACCTCCTTGAAAAATGCAATCAAATTTAGAAACATGATCTCCCCCTGACGAAGCCATGCTGACTATCCTTGATAAATCCCTGCCTCCTCAAGTGGAGATTAATCCTGTCCATCAGAATTTTTCCAAATAGGTTCCCTACCACTGATGTTAGACTCACGGATCTGAAATTACCTGGTTTATCCCTGCTACCCTTCTTGAATAATGGTACTACATTCGCTGTCCGCCAATCCTCTGGTACCTCTCCTGTGGCCAGAGAAGTGGTAAAAACATTTGACCCAGAGGGAAAAAAATGTTAATACAGGTTTTATTGTGCTTTTCACTGCTGGAACACTAGAATGAGCTCCAGGACCTCACTGCAGGAGTACCTCAGGATAGTGTCCTAGGTCCAACCATCTTCATTGGCTTCATCAATGACCTTCCTTCAATCATAAGGTCAGAAGTCGGGACGTTCGCTGATGATTGCACAATGTTCATCACCATTCGCGACTCCTCAGATACTGAAGCTGTCTGTGTAGAAATACAGCAAGACCTGGACAATATCCAGTCTTGGGCTGATAAGTGGCAAGTAACATTCGCGCCACATAAGTGCCAGGCAATGACCATCGCCAACAAAAGAGAATCTAACCATCTCCCCTTGACATTCAACGGCATTACCATCGCTGATTCCCCCACTATCAACATCCTAGGTGCTACCATTGACCGAAAACTGAACTGGAGTAGCCATATAAATACCGTGGCTACAAGAGCAGGTCAGAGGCTAGGAATCCTGAGGCGAGTAACTCACCTCCTGACTCCCCAGAGCATGTCCACAATCTACAAGGCACAAGTCAGGAGTGTGATGGAATACTCTCCACTTGCCTGGATGGGTGCAGCTCCAACAACACTCAAGAAGCTCGACACCATCCAGGACAAAGCAGCTCGCTTGATTGGCACCCCATCTACAAACATTCACTCCCTCCATCACCGACGCACAGTGGCATCAGTGTTTAGCATCTACAAGATGCACTGCAGCAATGCACCAAGGCTCCTTAGACAGCACCTCCCAAACCCGCGACCTCTACCAACTGGAAGTACAAGGGCAGCAAATACATGGGAACACCATCACCTGCAAGTCACACACCATCCTGACTTGGAACTATTATCGCCGTTCCTTCACTGTCGCTGGGTCAAAATTCTGAAACTCCCTTCCAAGCAGCACTGTGGGTGTACCTACCCCACATGGACTGCAGCGGTTCAAGAAGGCATCTCACCACCACCATCTCAAGGGCAATTAGGTATGGGCAATAAATGCTGGCCTGGCCAGCGGCGCCCACATCCCGTGAATGAATAAAAAAAAATGTCCACTTTCTAAACCAATACCTTCCTAAGCTGGAGCATACAAAGATATGAACATACGAATTTGGACCAGGAGTAGGCCACGCGGCTCCTCAAACCTGCTCTGCCATTCAGTAAGATCATGGCTAATCCGATTGTAACATTCCCACCTACCCCCACTAAACTTTCACCCCTTTCCTTATCAAGAATCTATCTACTTCTGCCTTAAAAATATTTCAAGACTCTGCTTCCACTACTTTTTGAGGAAGTGAGTTCAAAATCCTCACGGCCCTCTGACAAAAAGCAATTCTACTAATTTCTGTTTTAAATGGGCGACCACGTATTTTTAAATAGTGATGCCGAATGTTAGATTCTTGCACCAGGGGTAACGTCCTTTCTACATCCACCCTGTCAAGGCCCCTCAGAATTTTGTAGGTTTCAATCAAGTCACCTCTTATGCTTCTAAATTCCAACGGATACAAGCCTAGCCTGTCCAAACATTCCTCATAAGAAACCCTCCCATTCCAGGTATTAGTCTCGTAAACATTTTCTGAATTGCTTCCAATGCATTTACATCCTTCTTTAAATAAGGAGACCGATAATGTACACAGTACTCCAGATGCGGTCTCACCAATGCCCTGTATACCGGAAGAATAACCACCCTACTTTTGTATTGCCTTTGACAAGGTCCCTCATGGCAGACTGGTACAAAAGGTGAAGTCACACGGGATCAGAGGTGAGCTGGCAAGATGGATGCAGAACTGGCTCCGTCATAGAAGACAGAGGGTAACAGCGGAAGGGTGCTTTTCTGAATGGAGTGATGTGACTAATGGTGTTCTGCAGGGATCAGTGCTGGGACCTTTGGTCTTTGTCGTACATATAAATGATTTGGAGGAAAATGTATCTGGTCTGATTAGTAAGTTTGTGGATCATGATGACGATTGTCAGAGGATGCAGCATGATATAGATTGGTTGGAGACTTGGGCGGAGAAATGTCAGATAGAGTTTAATCCAGACAAATGTGAGGTAATACATTTTGGAATATCTAATGCAGGTGGGAAGTATACAGTAAATGGCAGAACCCTTAGGAGTATTGACAGGCAGAGAGACTTGGGCGTACAGGTCCACAGGTCACTGAAAGTGGCAACGCAGGTGGATAAGGTAGTCAAGAAGGCATACGGCATGCTTGCCTTCATCGGTCGGGGCATAGTGTATAAAAATCGACAAGTCACGCTGCAGCTGCACAGAACTTTAGTTAGGCCACACTTCGAATACTGCGTGCAATTCTGGTTGCCACACTACCAGAAGGACGTGGAGGCTTTGGAGAGAGTACAGAAGAGGTTTACCAGGATGATGCCTGGTCTGGAGGGCATTAGCTATGAGGAGAGGTTGGATAAACTTGGATTGTTTTTGCTGGAAAGACGGAGGTGGAGGGGCGACATGATAGAGGTTTACAAAGTTATAAGCGGCATGGACAGAGTGGATAGTCAGAAGCTTTTTCCCAGGGTGGAAGAGTCAGTCACTGGGGGACATAGCTTTAAGGTGAGAGGGGCAAAGTTTAGAGGGTAAGTGCGAGGCAAGTTCTTCACACAGAGGGAGGTGAGTGCCTGGAGTTGCCACATCCAGGGGAGGTGGTGGAAGCAGGTGCGATTGCAACGTTTAAGAGGCATCTTCACAAATACATGAATAGGATGTGAATAGAGAGATACGGTCCCCGGAAGTCCAGAAGTTTTTAGTTTAGGCAGGCATCAAGATCGGCGCAGTCTTGGAGGGCCGAATGGCCTGTTCCTGTGCCGTACTTTTCGTTGTTCTTTGTATTCAATTCCCCTCATGATAAACGATAACATTCTATTAGCTTTCCTAATAACGTGCTGTACCTGCATGCTGACCTTTTGCAATTCATGCACGAGGACTCCCATATCCCTCTGCACCTCAGAGCTCGGCTATCTCTCACCATTGAGATAATATGGTTATTTTTTATTCTTCCTGCCAAATTGGACAATTTCACATTTTCCCACACTGTACTCCGTTTGGCAGATCTTTCCCACTCACTTCACCTATCTATATCCCTTTGTAACCTCCTGATGCCCTCTTCCTAACTTATTGTGCTATCTATCTTTGTGTCATCAACAATTTTAGCAACCATACCTCCGGTCCCTTCAGGCAAGTCATTTATGTAAATTGTAAAATGTTTAGGCCCCAGCATTGATCCCTGTGGCACACTACTCGTTACATCTTGCCAACCAGAAAATGACCCATTTTGCCTGCTCCCCGTTTCCTGTTAGCTAGTCAATCTTGTGTCCAAGCCAATATGTTACCCCTACACCATGAGGCTTTATTTTCCGCAGTAACCTTTGAGTTGGCACCTTATCAAATGCCTTCTGGAAATCTATGGACGGTACATCCACCAGTTCCCCTTTCTCCACAGTACATGTTATTTCTTCAAACGCCAATAAATTGGTTAAACGTGATTTCCTTTTCGCAAAACCATGTTGAATTTGATTTGTCACCTTGATTTTTTCTAAGTGCGCTGCTATAACATCTTGAATAATAGCTTCTCAACTTTTCCCCAAGACAGATATTAAGCTAACTGGCCTGTAGTTTCCTGATTTCTGTCTCCCTCCCTTTATGACTGAAGGTGCTACATTCCCAATAAAGGAGTTACGTACAGAGTGAAGTTAAAATCCCTATCTGTTAAAAAGTTGAGCAATGCAGCTGGGCAGTCTGGGATTACTTTCTGTCCAAAAGCTAGGAAACTGGAAATCCTAAGCCTTGTGACCAACCATTTTTCACTTGAAGCTGAAGACCCACACAGGGTTAGAATCACTAACAGATAGAGTAATGTCAGCTAAGGTAAAAATAGAACAGAAGAGACTAGAATTAGAATTCCTGAGAGAGAGAGAAAGAGCAGAATGAGTGTCAATAAAGGAAAAAAGTAAGAGTGCTCCAGAAAGAGGAGGAAAGGGAGTTAAGGCGGTTCAAACAACTAGAGGAAAACCCAGTACACCCAGAGAAGTCACAGCTAGTGAGGGATCATGTGTTGAGCTCTTAAAGTTCTCCCAGTTCATTCCAAAGTTCAATGAGGAGGATGTGGCAGTATTTGTGTCACTTTTGAAAAGGTTGTAAAGCAGCTGAAATGGCCGGCAGAGAGCTGGACACTGTTTTTACAAAGCAAAGTAACATGAAAAGCCAATGAGGTTTATTCACTGTTGCCAGACGAAAGTTCATCAGATTATGAGATGAATAAAAAATGCTTTCCTGGGAGCATATTAGACAGTACTGGAGGTGTACCAACAAAAAATTCCAAACCCTCCGAAAGCAGCCTGACTAAACTTACCTCGAGTTTGAAAGAGTTAAGCAGCTTCTGAACATAGGGACATGGGAGCAGGAGTAGGCCATTCAGCCCATCGATGCTGCTCCACTATTCAATATGACGATGGCTGATCATCCACTTCAGTGCCTTTTTCACACACTGTCCTCTTTTCCCTTATGTCATTTGTATTTAGAAATCTATGGATCTATCAGTTAAACAGACTCAATGACTGAGATTCCACAGCTCTCTGGAGTGGAGAATTCCAATGATTCACAACCCTCTGAGTAATGAAACTTCTCCGCATCTCAGTCCTAAGTGGCATCCCACTAATTTTGAAATTGTATCCATTGGTTCTCGACTCCGTAACCAGGGGAAATATCGTACGTGCATATACCCTGTCTATCCCTTTAAGTATTTTGTCGGTTTCAATCAGATCAAATCTCATTCTTCGAAACTCTGGAGAATACAGGCCCAGTTTCCCCAATCTCTCTTCATCGGACAGTCCCGCCAACCCGGGAGCAAGTCTGGTGAACCTTCATTGCACTCCCTCTCTGGCAATAATAGCCTTTCTAAGGTAATGGGACCAAAACTGCACACAATATTCCAGCTGTGGTCTAACCGAGGTTCAATACAATTGAAGCAAGACTTCATTACTCATGTACTCAAATCATCTTGTGATAAAGGCTAACATACCATTAACCTTCTAATTGCTTGCTGCACCTGCATGTTAGTTTTCAGTGACTTACTGACACCCAGGTCCCTTTGTACATCTACACTTTCTAATCTCTTACTATTTAAAAAATACTCTGCACATCTGTTCCTTCTACCAAAGTGGATAACCTCATATTTGCCCATATTGTATTCCACCTTCCATGCTCTTGCCCAGTCCATAAGTCTGTCCAAATCCCTTTGAAACCGCTTTGCATCTTCCTCACAAGACACATTCCCACCTAGCTTTGTGGCATCTGCGAACTTGGAAATATTGCATTTTGTCCCCACATCAAAATCATTGATATATATTGATCTCAGCTGGGGCCCAAGTACTGATCCTTGCGTTACCCAACTAGTCACAGCCTGCCAAAGTGAGAATGACCTGCTTATTCCTATCTCTGCTTTCTGTCTGTTAACCAATCATTAATCCATGCCAGTATAGTAACTCCTCTTTAATTTTGCTAACCAACCTCCTGTGGCGGACTTGATCAAAAGCCTTCTGAAAATCCAAGTATACCACATCCGCCGACTCCCCTTTATCAATTCTGTTAGTGACATCCTGAATAAAAACTCCAACAGGTTCGTCAAACATGATTACTCATTCATAAATCCATGTTTACTATGCACAATCAGGTCATTAATATCCAACTGTCCATTTATCACATCCTTTAGAATAGATTCCCTGCATTTTAACAACCACAGATGTACGAAAGTAGGTCTATAATTCCCTGCTTCCTCTCTCCCTCCCTTCTTAAACAGTGGGGTGACATTTGCTGTCTACCAATCTGCAGGAACCATTCCAGAATCTATAGAATTTTTTTAAATGATCATCAATGCATCCAATATTTCCGTAGCTACCTTTTTCAAGATTCTGAGATGTAGAATATCAGGTCCTGTGGACTAATCAACCTTCAGCTCCATTACTTTTTCCAATACAACCTTCCTACTAATATTAATTTCCTTCACTTCTTCAATCTCCCTAGTCCCTTGGATCGCTAATTCTGGGAGATTTCTTGTGCCTTGTTCAGTGAAGGCAGACACAAAGTAATCATTTAACTTCACTTCCATTTCTCTATTCCCCAATATAACTCGGGTAGGCGGTGGCGTAGTGGTATTATCACTGGACTATTAACCCAGAGAGCCAGGGTATTTTTCTGGGGACATGTGTTTGAACCCCATCATAGCAGAAGGTGGAATTTGAATTTAATTAATAAATCTGGAATTAAAAGCTAGTCTAATGAGGGCCAGGAAACCATTGTCGATTGTTCTAAAACCGATCTGGTTCACTAATGTCCTTTAGGGAAGGAAATCTGCTGTCCTTGCCTGGTCTGGCCTACATGTGACTCCAGACCCACAGCAATGTGGTTAACTCTTACATGCCCTCTGAAATGGCCTAGCAAGCCACTCAGTTGTACCTAACTGCTACGAAGTCAATAAAAAGGAATGAAACCGGACGGACAATCCACCATCGAACTGGGCACCAGAAACGACAACGGCAAACCCAGCCCTGCCGACCCTGCAAAGTCCTACTTACTAACATCTGGGGTCTTGTGCCAAAGTTTGGAGAGCTGTCCCACAGACTAGTCAAGCAACAGCCTGACATAGTCAAACTCACGGTATCATACCTTACAGATAATGCCCCTGACACTGCAATCACTATCCCTGGGTATGTCCTGTCCCACAGCCAGGACAGACCCAGCAGAAGTGGTGGCACAGTGGTATACAGTAGGGAGGGAGATACCATGGGTGTCCTCAGCATCGACTCCGAACCCCATGAAGTCTCATGGCATCAGGTCAACCATGGGCAAGGCAACCTTCGACTGATTACCACCAACCGCACTCCCTTAGCTGATGACTCAGTACCCCTCCATCATGAACACCACTTGGAGGAAGCACTGAGGGTGGCAAGGGCACAAAATGTACTCTGGGTGCGGGACTTCAATATCCATCACCAAGAGTGGCAAGGTACCACCAAAACTGACCGAGCTGGCCGAGTCCTAAATGGGATAGCTGCTAGACTGGTTCTGTGGCAGGTGGTGGGGGAACCAACACGAGGGAAAATCATGCTTGATCTCGTCCTCACCAATCTGCCTGCCATAGATGTTTCTGTCCATGACGGTATTGGTAGGAGTGTCAACCGCACAGTCCTTGTAGAGACGAAGTCCCGCCTTCACATTAAGGATACCGTCCATCGTGTTGTGTGGCACTATCACCATGCTAAATGGGTTAGATTTCAGAAAGATCTAGCAATGCGGAACTGGGCATCCATGAGGCGCTGTGGGCCATCAACAGCAGCAGAATTGTACTCAACATTATCTGTAACCTCATGGCCCGGCATATCCCCCACTCTACCTTCACCAGGAGACCGCCCTGGTTCAATGAAGAGTGCAGGAGGGCATGTCTGGAGCAGCACCAGACATACCTCAAAATGAGGTGTCAACCTGGTGAAGCTACAGCACAGGAGTGCTTGCATGCCAAACTGCATAAGCAGCATGCGATAGTCAGAGCTAAGCGATCCCATAACCAACGGATCAGATGTGAGCTCTGCAGTCCTGCCACATCCATCCGTGAATGGTGGTGGACAAGTAAACAACTAACTGGAGGAGGTGGCTCCACAAATATGCCCATCCTCAATGATGGTGGAGCCCAGCACACCAGTGCGAAAGATAAGACAGAAGCATTTGCAACAATCTTCAACCAGAAGTGCCGAGTGATGATCCATCTTGGCCTCCTCTTGAAGTCCCCAGCATCAGATGCCATACTTCAGCCAATTCGAGTCACTCCACGGGATATCAAGAAATGACTGAAGACACTGGATACTGCAAGAGCTATGGGCCCTGAAAATATTCCAGCAATAGTACTGAAGACCTGTGCTCCAGAACTTGTTGCGCCTCTCGCCAATCTGTACAACTACAACACTGGCATGTACCCTGCAATGTGAAAAATTGCCCAGGTATGTCCTGTACACAAAAAAGCAGGACAAGTCCAACCCGGAAAATTACCGCCGTATCAGCCTACTCTCAATCATCAGTAAAGTGATGGAAGGTGTCATCAACAGTTGCATAAAGCAGCACTTGCTCAGCAATAACCTGCTCAGTGACGCTACGTTTTGGTTCTGCCAGGGTCACTCAGCTCCTGACCTCATTAGAGCCTTGGTTCAAACATGGACAAATGAGCTGAACTCAAGAGGTGAGGTGAGAGTGACTGCTCTTGATAACATGGCAGCATTTGACTGAGTATGGCATCAAGGATTTCCAGCAAAACTGAGGTCAATGGGAATCAGGGGGAAAACCCTTCACTGGCTGAAGCCATACCTAGCGCAAAGGAAGATGGTTGTGGTTGTTGGAGGTCAATCCTCTGAGCTCCAGGACATCACTGCTGGAGTTCCTCAGGGTAGTGTCCTAGGCCCAATCATCTTCAAATACTTCATCAATGACCTTCCTTCAATCATAAGGTCAGAAGTCGGGATGTTCGCTAATGCTTCAGTACCATTGGGAACTCCTCAGATACTGAAGCAGTCTGTGCAGAAATGCAGCAAGACCTGGACAGTATCCAGGCTTAGGTTGATAGATGGCAAGCAATATTTGCGCCACACAAGTGCTAGGCAATGACCATCGCCAACGAGAGAGAAACTAACCATCTCCCCTTGACATTCAACGGCATTAACATCGCTGAATCCCCCACTACCAACATCCTGGGGGTTACCGTTGACCAGAAACTGAACTGCAGTAGCCATATAAATACCGTGGCTACAAGAGCAGGTCAGAGGCAAGGAATCCTGAGGCGAGTAACTCACCTCCTGACTAACCAAAGCCTGTCCACCATCTACAGGGCACAAGTCAGGAGTGTGATGGAATGCCTGGATGGGTGGAGCTCCAACAACACTCAAGAAGCTCGGCACCATCCAGGACAAATCAGCCCACTTGCTTTGCACCCCATCTACAAACATTCACACCCTCCAAAACCGATACACAGTGGCATCTACAAGATGCACTGCAGCAATGCACCAAGGCACCTTAGGCAGCGCTGTCCAACCCGCGACTTCTACCAAATAGAAGGACAAGAGCAGCAAATACATGGGAACACCACCACCTGCAAGTTCCCCTCCAAGTCACACACACTATCCTGACTTGGAATTATATCATCTTTCTTTCATTGTCACTGGGTCAAAATTCTGGAACTCCCTTCCTAACAGCACTCCGGGTATACCTACCCCAAATGGACTGCAGCGGTTCAAGAAGGCAGCTCACCAACACCTTCTCAAGGGAAATTAGGGATGGGCAATAAATGCTGGCCTGGCCAGTGACGCCCACATCCCAGGAATGAATAAAAAAAACCTTCTCCTGACTCTGCCTCTAATGGACCCACAGTTGTCTTAGCTAAACGTTTCTTTTTTATATACCGATAGAAGATTTTACAGTCTGTTTTTGTGTTTCCTTTTGACTAATGGATATGGCCGCTCAAGATGGAACCCACATATGAAAACCTTAGAGCGGTGATCCTTCACGTGGAGTTCAAAAACTCGCTCCCCCTCTCATTAAAACCCACAAAGAGGGACAAAAGGTTTGAAGAGCCAGACAGGTTGCAATTCTGGCTGATGCATTTTCTCTTGTACACAAGGCCTTAATCTCACAGGGAAACACGTCCCTCGTCACCCCAAAGTCCCGAGAATAAAAGGTGGGAGGGTGATCGGAGCTACAACAGCCATGGGCAAGGAAGAAAAGCTGGACGTACAGGGGCCCATCCTCAGGCCAAATAGGACGGTACTTAGAGCAGGAGTAATGACTGAAGGCTTGTGTGTTTCCACTGTAATAAGGCAGGTCACCATCGAGCTGAATGCTGACAGTGATGGGGAAAAACTGTAGGATTACTCAGGGTCCACCAGATCAGTGCAGGAAAACGGGACGTGCTGGAAAGCACAGCAGATTGGGCTGTGCCTTTCACTGTGGCAGTCAGACCCTTGTAGACCTACCATAGAGAGTGCAGGAAAACTGAACAAAATCCCTGAAATTTACCAGGATTTTATATCCCACGGAAAAGTGACCCCATACCCCTCCAGTGAGGCAAGCAAGCCCATAGTCATACTCAGTGATACAGGGGCCAGCTAATCCGTTCTGCTGGGAAAAGGCATGACCTTTCCTCCAGAGAGTGCAGTGAATTCTGGAGTGTAATTGAATGATATCGGAAGACAGTATATGTCCATACCTTAATATCGGCTGCCCTTGGAGTGCGACCTATTTTGCGGACCGGTAACCATGTGGATTGTACCTAGTTTACCAGTGGATGGGTCGACCTGCTCCTGGGTAATGATCTGACAGGGGGAACGTTTGCAGCTTCTTCAGTAGTTCTAGAGAGACCAAAGGAGGTCAGGGGGACAGAGCAGTTGCAGGAGAATGTCCCCGACATCTTTAATGATTGTGCGGTGACTCAGTCCATGACCAAACAATCCCCTGAGCTGACACTGCAGACGGATGACCCGACTGTGTGATTGTCTGCAACCTTCTTTGGGAAGTTAGAGGGCCCAAAGAATGTGTTAAAAAGATATTCCTTCGCTGAGGCTCAACAACCTGACCCAGCTGTTAAAAAAGCACTGTCCAAAAAAAGACTGTCCAAACCAACACTGAAGCAGAGGGAGTTGCAGAGTGCCATTATTTAAAGAATGAGGTGCTGATGAGGAAGTGGAGACGTCCTCACAGACCTGCGGATGAAGATTGGACAGTGGTTCACCAGATAGTGGTGTCGCTGAGGTCCCTGAAATAAATATTACGAATGGCCCACGAACTTCCAATGACTGGACATGTCGGTGAAGGAAAAATTAAAGCCCACATAAGACAGCATTTTGACTGGCTACAACACCACAAAGATGTGGCGGAGTTCTATAAAACTGGTAACTTGTGCCATGTTGTGGGGAAGCCGCACCCTGCAATAAAACCTACACCCCTAATTACCATCCCAGCTTGTGGAAAACCCTTCAGCAGAATACTGGTGGATTGTGTGGGACACCTGCTAAAGTATACTACCAGTATCTTTTCACCATCATGGATGTGTTGACCCGATTCCCAGAGGCCATTCTCCCGAAGAACTATCTCTGCCATGGTAGTGGTGGAGGGGCTAACCCAATTCTTTATCCGATATGGGCTGACTGCTGAGATCCGGATGGACCAGGGCACACATAGTATGTCCAGTATTTTTAAAAAGGTCATGGGTAATCTGGACATCACCCAACGGAGGTCCTCAGCCTACCTCACACAGTCACATGGGGCTTTGGAGCGGTGCCATCAGACCCTAAAGACAATGATCAGTCCATACTGCTATGAGTAACCCCATGACTGGGACAAAAGGCTGGAATTTCTCCAGTTGGTTACCAGGGATTTATCCAATGATTACACTGGCTTTAGTCTCTTTGAATTAGTTTATGGATACGAGGTGAGAGGTCCTCTTAAACTAATCAAGGAGATGTTTTGGGACACATGGATGAGTCTTCCATGTTAGACAATATTTCCATGCTCTGTGAGCGGCTCACGAGAGCCTGTGCAGTGGCTCAGGAACACCTAAAGACCTCCCAGGCAGCTATACAAAGGCAAGCAGACAAAAATGCCAAGGCCAGGATATTTCGGCCCAGAGACCATGTATTGTTACTACTCCCAATGCAGCGTTAACCCCTTAAAGGCGGTTCAGGGGTCCATATCCAGTGGCAAAAGGAATAGTGAGGTAAATTATTTACTAGACATCCAGACCAAAGGAAAAAGTTAAATGTTGTGGAAGGGGCAGACAAGCACATATCTATCAGACATTCAGGAGGGAAGAATTGAAAAGGTCAGTGAGGACAGGTTAGAGGAGGGCCATGAGGATTCTCAACTGGAACCTCCTACTCTCCAATTAGCCAAGCCTGAAATATTAGATAAATTAGACCATATATTCTCCTCCTTAAATTCAGGTCAAAGAGGCACCCTAAAAATGCTGATAACAGCATTTTCAGAAAGCTGCAAGGACAAGGAAAGTTGCCAAAAAGTTAAGCCGCTGGCGAGGGAGATGCCTCACCTTGTCGAAATGCCGCAGGAGCGTGCACTGAAAGCTGGACAGACACCTGCGTTCGCTAATATCCCAGAGAACATAGGGCAAATCACAAAAAAGATCCTCCCCTAAGTAAAGGAAAAAGGGAAGGTAAAATACCCTAAAGTAAACAGCACTTGTGTCCCTCACCAGAAAGCTAAAAGTAAAGCCAGTGTGGATCTACCCACTGAGGAACCCAATGATCAGGTCCCAAACCCAAAGTTCATCAAACCCAACAATTTCAAAGCAGAACTCAGCAAGAGCAAAGGCCCAGAGGAAATCTCAGACACCTCATAGGGGCTAAAAAAAGTTTATTGCACACTGTCGGTTTAGGGAGAAAGATTATCAAGGTGCAGGAACCTGAATGTTTAAAGCTTCATTGCAGGAGAGAAAGAAGAAACAAAAAAACAATGTAATCGCTGGTGCATCGTTCAGGGTCGCACCCAACACATAACGATCCCAGACAAAACTCCAAAAAAATTAAATCAGCACAACTGTAACAGACAATTCTAAGATTAATGTGTGAATTTGAGAAGTGATTATTGAGAACGAATCTGTGCTTCCTTCGTTTTACGCCCACAATTCTGAAATGAAATGTTCCTATTACCACATTTCTTTCCTCAAGTGCTGCGCCAGTGTCAAGATAACACCATATGCCAAATGAGGAAATTTAATGCATCGCTTGCAAACTTACAATAAACTTTTAATTGAAAAATTCCGACAGTTAAACTTGAAAAAACGGGCAGCCATGATGGCCACCGCAATTTGCTTCTGAAACACCTTTTCACATTCCAAGGCCTACAATAGGAGACACATGTCTGATGATCCTGGACCCAAATCATTGGCTTGCTCTTGTGAATGAACTAACTAAGATTACATTCATTAACACGGCATAAAAGGCCATCCTGACACATTGACTTTGAAAGAGCAAACTCCTCCAAGTTTTTTTTTCTTCAAGTGTAAATAATGGGATCCTGAGCCCTGGGGAGTTGGAAGTTCCTAACCTTGAATCTGATCAGAAGAGTCCATCGAATACACTGAAGTAGCCAGGAGACTGTCTGCTCATCTCTGTGAAAGCTGGGATTCAAACTCTGCAGAAGTAGAACGGCTGTGTCCCCGTCCTTAACTCCCTCCGTCTCTCTCGCCAGATGACATCACAAGTTTGAAAAACACATGCAACTGTGCGCCCCGCAAGCCGACAGATTGTTACAGAACGAGACACCAGGGGAAGAAAGCCACCTACAAGTCTGCCTCAAAGAAAACCTTGAGCCATGTGGAACAGCCACAAACTGCACTTTGGCCAGAAAAAGCCTTCAGGAATACAACTTCAGCCAGAAGACCACGGAATCGTCCAACATCACAGAATGAGCTTTTTTAAAAATTTATTCTCGACTCCAATCGAAACACAGATTTACTTCTCACTCTGCAATCGATTTGTGTGTGTGTGATTCTCGTGTGAGTGTGTGCGTAACTGTGCGTTCTGTTTTTTTGTAATTTTATTTAGATAGGGTTTATATTGTTAAGTATAATAAACTTACCTCTTTTGTGTTTAATCTCAAGACAGCCTGTCCAATCGGTTCCTTCACCATCACACCAAAGGTAAGATGTAAAACATTTACTGAGACGTTAAGCATATTCACTGTTTAGAAACAACAAACACTGTTGCAGTCAAATAAAGAGGAGCAACTGTGATCCCTCCTCACATTGCCATAACAATTGGCTGGGTTGTGGATGGAGAGAATATGGGAATGAACTCAGCTCAGCATTAAATAGATAGCAGAGGTTGTAAACTTCCTGGTTCATCATCAGACAATGGCCAGCGAGGGGGATGCAGATCATGGACAGGGAATGGAGTGTGCGACAGAAACTGAAGACAAAGGTTTCAGTCTACTCACGATTTAAATGACAAGAACACTAAATCAGTGAAATATGGTTTATGAATCTTAAAGTTGGATACAGAGACTTACCAGGGACAACAATAATAGCGAGGATGGGATTGTAAATAAGTTGAATCATCTTCAGAGCATAATAGTTCGCCATTCTAATGTTATACAATTATAATCTGCAGTAAGACGGTCAAAACAATCGGACAAACTCCTGTCCATTGTTGTAACATTCCAATCTATTGTTCTCAGATTCTGATCTATCCTCTCCCTCTCTCTAAAGCCACATGGATCCCTGTTAGTGCCGGGGTTGATGTTCCCGCTGACACTATTGGATAACACATTGAAAGGAGTCCTGTATTAATAGAAGTGAAAAACCCTCCAGTGACACAATTAGGGTCCATGGAGACTGACATTAATTACAGTCACTGAACAAACAGATTCAATTAACACCTTTCAATTCAACACCTTTTGTACCACAATAATGCAGAACATTTACCCGGTCTGGATGGGATATATGAGGGTGACTGAGGGAAGGAATGGTGGAAATAACAAGGGCACTGGACAAAATGTTTCAATCCTCCTTGGATATGACAGTGATGTTAGAGGACTGGAGGACTGTAAATGTTACATCCTGCTTTAAAAAAAGGAGGTTGGATAAATCCTGTAACTATCAGTCAAATATTGGTGGTTGGAAACTTCAGACACAGGAAGAGGCCGCTTGGCACATTGTGTCTGTGCTGTCCGAAAAATGATACACCTATACTAATCCCACCTTCCAGCCCTGCAGATTATGTCACTTGAGGTGAACATGCAGACTCCTTTTGAATGAGTGGAGGGATTCTGCCTCAACTATCCTTTCAGGCATTAAGTTCTACAACCTCACTAAAAACAAGGGACCCAGTACTAAACCCTGTGGAACGCCAGTGGAAACAGTCCTCCAGTCACTAAAGTACCCATCAACAACTACCCCTTAATAAAAACAAGAAATGCTGGAAATACTCAGCAGGTCTGAGAGCATCAGTGGAGAGAGAAGCAAAAGTAACATTTCAGGTCAGTGACCATTCTTCACTGACCTGAAACCTTAACTCTGCTTCTCTCTCCACAGATGCTGCCAGACCTGCTGAGTATTTCCAGCATTTCATGTTTTTACTTCAGATTTCCAGCATCGGCAGTATTTTGCTTTTATTGTAACAATTACCCTTTGTTCCTTGTCGCTGAGCCAATTTTGTATTTTTAGGTTAACAAGTTTCTCCTCAACTCCCCGCTAATTCTTCAACCAAGCACTGCCCCCTAGTCACTGATCTCTTTGTTAGGTTGAATAGACTCTTCACCTCCACTCTATCCAAGCCCTTCAAAATTATGTCCATTTCAATCAGATCTCCACACAGCCTTCTCTGTTCCAGGTAGAACAACCTCAGCCTATCCAATCTTTCCTCATAGCTGCATTTTTCCAGTCCTGGCGACATCCTTGTAAATCTCCTCTGTACCCTCTCTCGTGCAATTACATCCTCCGTGTAAAGAGGTGACCAGAACTGCACATAGTACTCAGGTTGTGGTCTAACCAATGACGTATACAGTTCCAACATGACCTCCCTGCTCTTGTATTCTGTACCTCAGCTAATAAAGGAAAGGATTCCATATGCCTTCCTAACCACCTTCAGAGATCAGTGGACCTTGACTCCAAGATCCTTCACTTCCTCTACACGTCTCACTATTTTCCTATTAATCGTCTATCCCTTTGCCTTGTTTGACCTATTCAATTGCACCGTCTCATAACTAACCAGGTTGAATTCCATTTGCCACTTTCCTGCCATCAATATTTTCCTGCAGTCGACAGCTATCCTCGCTATCTGCCGCACAGCTAATCTGTGTACCATCTGCACACATTTGTATTAGAGATGCAGCACTGAAACAGGCCCTTCGGCCCACCAATTCTGTGCCGACCATCAACCACCCACTTATACTAACCCTACAATAATCCCATATCCCTACCACATCCCCACCAGTCCCTATATTCCCCGACCACCGACATATACTCGGGGCAATTTATAACGGCCAATTTTCCTATCAACCTGCAGGTTTTTGGCTGTGGGAGGAAACCGAAGCACCCGGCGAAAACCCACGCCAACACAGGAACGAACTTGCCAACTCCACACAGGCATTACCCAGAATTGAACCCGGGTCGCTAGAGCTGTGAGGCTGCGGTACTAACCACAGCCACGGTGCCGCCCTACATCATGCCCCCCTACATTTACGTTCAAATCGTTAATATATACTACAAAAAGCAGGGTACCCAGTGCTGAGCCCTGTGGAACGCCACTGGAAATAGACCTCAAGTCAGAAAAACAACAGTCAACAGTCACCCTTTGTTTCCTGCCACTGAGCCAATTTTGTATCCACCTTGCTGCATTTTCCTGGATTCCATGGGATTTTGTTTAACCAGTATGCCACATGGAACCGTGACAAAAGCCTTGCCAAATCCATGTCGACCATATCAATTGCACTCCCCTCATCTATCATCCTTGCTACTTCTTCGTAAAATTCTATCAAGTTAATTAAGCAATGTCTTCCCTATCAAATCCATGCTGACTATCCTTGATTAAACTGTGCCTTTCTAAATGACACTTTATCCTGTCTCTCAGAATAGATTCCAATAATTTGTCCACTACTGAGGTTAGACGGACTGGTCTGTAATTATTCGGTCTATCCCTTGCTCCCTTTTTAAAGAGGTACAATGTTAACAGTTCACCAATCCTCTGGCACTGCATCTGTATCCAGTGAGGACTGGAAAATGATGGTCAGACCCTCTGCTATTTCCTCTCTCATCTCTTTTGACAACCTAGGATACGTTTCAACTGGCCCTGGTGATGTATCAACTTTCAAGGATGCTAATCAAATTATTACTTCCTCTCTCCCTATGTATATCCCATCCAATAATTTACACTCCTCCTCCTTACCCACTATATCTGCATCGTCCACCTCTTTTGTTAAGACAGACGCAAAGTATTCATTAAGAACCATACCAACATCTTCCGTGCCTACTCATGTATATCCACTTATGTATATGGACTTTCAAAAGGCCTGAGATCAAACGACATGTCATAGACTTGTTATGAAAAATGGAAGACATGGATTAATGTAACAGTGATGCTGTGGATATGAGAGTGACTCAGGGACAGAAAGCAGAGTGAAGTGGTGAACAGTCATTGTTCAGACTGGAGTGGTGGGGAGTATGCAGTGCCGTTTCTCAGGGTTCAATGCCCTCTGCGTGCTATCAAGAAACGACTGAAGGCACTGGATACTGCAAAGGCTATGGGCCCTGACAATATTCCAGCAATAGTACTGAAGACCGCTGCTCCAGACCTTGCCGTGCTCCTAGCCAAGCTGTTCTGGTGCAGCTACAACACTGACATCTACCCTGCAATGTGGAAAATTGCCCAGGTATGTCCTGTACACAAAAAGCAGGACAAGTCCAACCCGGCTAATTACCGCCCCATTACCGCTCTCATTCATCAGTACAGTGATGGAAGGTGTCATCGACAGTGCTATCAAGCAGCAATTGCTCAGCAAAAACCTGCTCAGTGACGTTCAGTTTGGGTTCCGCCAGGGGCCACTCAGCTCCTGACTTCATTACAGCCTTGGTTCAAACATGGACAAAAGAGCTGAACTCAAGAGGTGAAGTGAGAGTGACTGCCCTTGACATCATGGCAGCATTTGACCGTGTATGGCATCAAGGAGCCCTAGTAAATCTGAGGTCAATGGGAATTGGGGGAAAACCTTCAGCAGGCTGGAGTCACACCAATTGCAAAGGAAGATGGTTGTGGTTGTTGGAGGTCAATCATCTGATCTCCAGGACATCACTGCAGGAGTTCATCAATGTAGTGTCCTCGGCCCAACCACCTTCAGCTGCTTTATCAATGACCTTCCTTCAATCATAAGGTCAGAATTGGGGATGTTCGCTGATGATTGCACAATGTTCAGCACCATTCGCAACTCCTCAGATACTGAAGCAGTCGGTGTAGAAATGCAGCAAGAGCTGGACAACATCCAGGCTTGGAAAGATAATTGGCAAGTATCATTTGCACTGCATAACTGCCAGGCAATGAATATCTCCGACAAGATAGAATATAACTACCTCCCCTTGACAGTGCTGCCACTGTGCACCGGTGGTGAATGTTTGTGGATGGTGTGCCAATCAAGCGGGCTGCTTTGTCCTGGATGTAGTTGAGCTTCCTGAGTGTTGTTTGAGCTGCACCCATCCAGGCAAGTGGAGAGTATTCAATCACACTCCTGACTTGTGCCTCGCAGATGTTGGACAGGCTTTGGGGAGTCAGGAGGTGAGTTATTCGCCACAGGATTCCTGGGATCTGACCTGCTCTTGTGGCCACGGTATTTATATGGGTACTCCAGTTCAGTTGCTGATCATTAGCAAAACCCCAAGATGTTGATAGTGGGGGAATCAGCGATGGTAATGCCATTGAATGTCCAAGATGCACTGCAGCAACGCACCAAGGCTCCTTAGACAGCGCCTTCCAATCCCACGACCTCTACCACATAGAAGGAAACACCACCACCTGCAAGTTTCCCTCCCAGCCCCACACCATGCTGATTTGAAACTATCTTGCCGTTCCTTCACTGTTGCTGGGTCAAAATACCAGAACTCCCCTCCTAAAAGCACTGTCGGTGTACCGACCCCAAGTGGACTGCAGAGGTTGAAGAAGGCAGCTCACCACCGCCTTGTCAAGGGCAACTAGGGATGGGCAATAAATGCTGGCCTAGCATTTATGTCCACATCCCATGAATGAATAAAAAAATTGATACCAGAGGACTGGAGGGCTATCAATGTTACACCCTGTTCACAAAAGGGGAAGTGGGACAAACCATGTAACTGTCAGTCTAATGTTGGTGCTTGGAAAATTCTGGAGGCCAGAACCCAGCACAAAAGTGTATCTTGCTTGTAAAATCGTGTCTTAATAAATGATAAGCAGCACGGATAGGTTAAAGTAAAATTATTTCTGATAATCTAGATAGAGTTTGTTGACATAACTGTGAGTGTTAATGAGGATAGCGTCTTTCGTGTGATAGAATCATAAACTCGTACAATGTTTAAGGCACAGAAAGAGGCCACTTGGCCCATAGTGTCTGTGCCAGCCGAAAAATTATCTACCTATTCTAAAACCACCTACCAGCATTTGATCCATTGCCCTGCAGATTATGGAACTTGAGGTGCACATGCAGACTCCTTTTGAATGAGTAGAGGATTCCTCCCTCAACCATCATTTCCGGCAGTGACTTCCAGACCATCACGAAAATCAGGGGACCCAGTATTGAGCCCTCTGGAACGTCACTGGAAACAGTCCTCCAGTCACGAAAACACCCGTCAACAACTACCCTTTGTTTCCTGCCACGGAGCAAATTTTGTATTTCAGGCTGAACAAGTTTTTCCTCATATCCCCTCTGATCTTTCTACCATTCACTTGAAATGTTTGTCCCCTAGTCACTGATAATTCTGCGATGTGTGTTCATGTGATGTGTGTGGCGCTGGCTAGGCCAGCATTTATTGCCCATTCCTAATTGCCCTTGAGAAGGTGATGGTGAGCTGCATGTGGATGAAAGAGAGATAATACAAGCTAAATGGCACAACTTTAAAGATGGTGAGAATAGCAGAGAGACCTAGGATTTTTGCGTGCACTTTTGAAGTTAGCTGGACATGTTTACACACATTTAACAAAGCACTTCCATTCCTAGGCTTTAGTTCTAAATACGCAGAGTATAATAAACAGGATCTTATGTTACACCAATAGAAGACTAGTTCGGCTCCACCTGGAAAACTACACTTAAGAAAGTACATGAAAACATCGGATAGGGGACAGAAGAGTTTTACTGGAACTTTCCCAGGGATGAGGGATTACAGTTATGTAGCTGAGATTGTTCTCTTTAGCGCAGGGAAATATAACCGAGATCCGACAGAGATATGGGACAGAAAGCAGAGAGTAGTGGAGAATGGTTATTGTTCAGTCTGGAGGGAAGTGCACTGTGGGGTTCCCCAGTGTCATTGTTGGGATCACTGTTGCTGTATGTTGATGCAATGGGCTTGTGTACAGAGGGGATAATGTCAATTCTTTATGATGGTGGGAAACTCAGAAATGTTAATAAACAGTGAGAAGGATAGTAACAGACTTCAGGAGGACAGAGACTGGCTGGTGAAATGGGCAGGAACATGGCAGATGCAATTTAACACAATGAAGTGTGAAGTGAGATATTTGGGTAGGAATTATGTGGAGAAACAATGTAAACTAAATGGTATAATTATAAAGTGGGTGCAGGATTAGAGAGACCGGGGGTGTACACACATAGATCTTTGAAGGTAACATGTCGTGTCCTTGGTGTTAGAGACGAGAGAGAGAAGCTGATTTGCATACATCATTGGTTAGGTCCCAGATGGAGAATTGTGTCCAATTCTGAACACCACACTTTGGTAAGGATGTCAAGGACTGAGTGAAGATACAGAGGTGATTTACTAGAATGGTACCAGGGATCTGGGAATTCAGTTACGTGGAGATATTGGAAAAGCTGGGATTGTTATCTTTAGAGCAGTGAAGGGTAAGGGGAGATTTAATATAGAATTCAAAATCATGAAGGGTTTTGATGGGGTAATTAATGTGAAACTGTTTCCAGTGTCAGAAAGTTCAGTATTAAGAAGAAACAGATTGCAGGCAATTTACAAAGAACCAGAGGTGAAATGGGGAGAACTTTCGTACACAGTGAGTTATTGGGATCTGGAATTCACTGCCTGAAAACATAGTGGAAGCAAATTCAATGATATTTTTCAAAAAACCCCACCCTGCCCAATATCTGAGGTCATCGCAAGAAGTCTGGCCCCGAGGACCTGGCAGCAGAGCCAGAAGACGTTTAATGAGCTCACACGGGTGGTCAATGTCAGTGAATCCATCTCTACATGGCATCTCCTACCCCCAACATCACCAACATCTCACACTGTTCAATGTACCACATCCCCATCACATCCCCATCAGCCGTCCATAACATTCAGGACTTCACACCGAACATTCATATACTTCACCTCATCTTCACATACCGTCCACTGATACCAGCCTCACACCCACATCTCACTGCCTCGACATACCTCCAGCTATCCAACTATGGCAGGGACATCAGCCAAACACAGTGCAACACAACCACTGATATTATGTCCTCTCTCTTATCGGACACCGTAGCCCATCATCACAGTGAGCAGCAGTGAACCGTCGGGGACCAGACATACCTTCATCCCCTGAGCCTGAGGGAGAGGATTGTTCTCCAGATCATGGGAATGGCTATGACAAATCCTGTAGCATTCCACATCACCGAGAGCATTCAGGAGAATGCTATGTTCCTGCCTTATGTCCCTTCTTACTCCTACCTCCCCCTCATCCAGCTGTTTGGAATGATGGACAAGCTGCAGACAATCATAGAGTCATAAAGTCAGAGAGTCATTTAGAGCACGGAAGGAGGCCATTCGGCACATCGTATCCATGCTGGCTTTTCATGTTGGTGTCCAGTGGGTTCCACAGCCGCCGCTCGATCCACGTAGCTCTGCAAATCCATATCTCTCAGGTGGTCAATCAATCTCCTCTTGAAGTTATTTGTTTTTGTCTCCTCTTCCACCATCCTCGTGGGCAGCGAGTTTCAGGTCATTAATACCAACTGTGTAAAAAAGTTCTTCCTCATATCCCCCCATCATCTTCTGACCAAAACCTTCAATTTGTGTCCCATAATCTTTGTATCATTTTTTAATAGGAGCAGTCTTTCCTTTTCTAACTAAGCTGAGTAAGAGTAACAGCCAAAGTAACAGGGAACAGAGAGTAGTGGTGAACTGTTATTTCTCAGATTGTAGAAAGGTTTATAGTGGGGTTCCCCAGGGGTCAGTGATAGGGCCACTGTCTTTCTTGATCTATATTAATGACCTGTACTTTGGTCGACAGGGTTTTTGCAGATGACAGAAATCTTGGCATTTTTGTGAACAGAGAGGAGGATAGTGATAGACTTAGAGAGGACAGAGACAGGCAGATGGAATGGGTGGACACGTGGCAGATGAAATTTAATATGGACACGTGTGAAATATTTCATTTGGTAGCGAGACCGCGAAGAAGCAATAGAAAATAAAGGATACAATTCAAAAGGGTATAGAGGAGCATAGAGACTTGGGGGGTGGGGGGGGGGGGTATGTGATCATATTGTTGGAGGTGGCAGGGCAAGTTGAGAAAGCAGTTAGTAAGGCATGCACAATTCTGTGTTTTATAAAGAGAGAGAGAGAGTTCAATTGCAAGGACGTTATGATGAAGCTTTATAAAACACTGCCTCCGTCTCAACTGGAGTATTGTGTCCAGTCCTGGGCACCACAGTTCAGGAAGGTTGTGAAGGCATTAGAGAGAGTGCAGCAAAGGTTTATGGGAATGGATCCAGGGATGAGGAATTCTATTATATGGATAGATTGGAGAATCTACGACTGTTCTTGAAGAAAGGGTGAAGAAGAGGTTTGAAAAAATTGTTCAAAATTATGAGGGATCTGGACAGGATGGATTGGGAGAAACCGTTCCTATTGGCGGATGGATGAAGACCAGAAGACACTATTTTAAATTGATTGGTAAAAAACTAAAGGCCACATTAGGATAAACACAGTGAGCGGTTGGAATCTGGAATGAATTGCCTGAGAGTGTGATGGAGGCAAATTCAAACGTAATTTTCAAAAGGGAATTGGATAATTATCTGAAGATAAAAAAAATTCAGGTCTGTGGGAAAAGTCAGGGGAGTGGGACGAGCTGAATGACATTCACAGAGATCCAGCATGGACATAAAGGGGCGAATGGCCTCCTTCTGTGTTGTAACAATCCTTTGATACTGTGACTCACCACGTGCTGTAAAGTGTGTGCAGGAGCAGAGAAACCTGCGGGTGGATTGATCTGTGAAGGTACCAAGACATATTGAGAATGGTCAGCTAAGCATATGGGATTTGGCTTGAAAACAGAGACACTGAGTACAAAAGCAGGGAAGTTATGATGAACATTTATAGAACTGTGGTTCGGCTCCAACTGGATTGTAGCGTCCAGTTCTGATCACAACACATTGGAAAGGATGTGAGTGCCCTTGAGAGGGTACAGAGGAGGTTTACCAGAATGGTTATGGGATGGGGGAGGGGAGGTTAATTGCAAGGTTAGTTTTGGAAATGTGCCTCTGTTCTCTTTCGAACAAAGGAGATTGAGGGATGATTTAATCGCGGTGCACTGGATTATACCAGGCTTAGATAAGTTAGACAAGGAAAACTGTCACTATTAACTAAAACTACAAGGACTAGAGACACAGATTGAAGGTTTTGGCAAGAAATGTAGGGGGAATATCAAGAAGATATTTTTTTTGTTTTACACAGCGAGTGGTAATGAGCTGGAACTCACTGCCCACAATGGTGGTGGAAGTGGAGATGCTCAATGATTTCCAGAAAAAACTGGATGGACAGTTGAAGGAAAGAAACTTGCTGAAACACGGGTATGGAGTGGGGGATGGGGACTGACTGGATTACTCTGCAGAGAGCCAGCAGGGTCTCAATCTGTACCATAAATGACTGCATGACACCAGCATCAGTCACTGTGATAGCAGTGTTTACCATCGACAAGATGAACAGCAGCAACTCAGCAAGCCTTCTCTGGAAGTGGTTCAAGAGTTCACCTACCTAGGGCCAACTATCACCAGTAACCTGTCTCTCGATGCAGAAAGCAACAAGCGCATGGGAAAGGCTTCCACTGCTATGTCCAGACTGGCCAAGAGAGTGTGGGAAAATGGCGCACTGACACGGAACACAAAAGTCCGAGTGTATCAGGCCTGTGTCAACAGTACCTTGCTCTATGGCAGCGAGGCCTGAACAACGTATGTCAGCCAAGAGCGACGTCTCAATTCATTCCATCTTCGCTGCCTCCAGAGAATACTTGGCATCAGGTGGCAGGACCGTATCTCCAACACAGAGGTCCTCGAGGCGGCCAACATCCCCAGCTTATACACACTCCTGATTCAGCGGCGCTTGAGATGGCTTGGCCATGTGAGCCGCATGGAAGATGGCAGGATCCCCAAAGACACATTGTACAGCGAGCTCGCCACTGGTATCAGACCCACCGGCCGTCCATGTCCCTGCTTGAAATACGTCTGCAAACGCGACATGAAATCCTGTGATATTGAACACAAGTCGTGGGAGCCAGTTGCCAGCGTTCGCCAGAGCTGGCGGGCAGCCATAAAGACGGGGCTGAAGTGTGGCGAGTCGAAGAGACTTAGCAGTTGGCAGGAAAAAAGACAGAGGCGCAAGGGGAGAGCCAACTGTGCAACAGCCCCAACAAACAAATTTCTCTGCAGCACCTGTGGAAGAGCCTGTCACTCTGGAATTGGCCTTTATAGCCACTCCCGGTGCTGCTTCACAAACCACTGACCACCTCCAGGCGCGTATCCATTGTCTCTCGAGATAAGGATGCCAAAGAAGACTAATTTAGTACTTCGCCCATTTCCTCTGGCTCCACACATAGATTCCCTCCTCTGTTCTTGAGTGGGCCAACCCTTTCCCTAACTACGCTGTTGCTCTTTATATACGTATAAAAAGCCTTGGGATTATCCTTAATCCTGTTTGCCAATGACTTTTCATGACCCCTTTTACCCCTCCTGACTCCTTGCTTAAGTTCCTTCCTACTGTCTTTATATTCCTCAAGGGATTCGTCTGTTCCTAGCCTTCCAGCCCTTATGAATGCTTCCTTTTTCTTTTTGACTAGGCTCACAATATCCCGTGTTATCCAAGCTTCCCGAAACTTGCCAAACTTATCCTTCTTCCTCACAGGAACATGCCGCTCCTGAACTCTAACCAACTGACATTTGAAAGACTCCAACAGGTCAGATGTTGATTTACCCTCAAATAGCCGCCCCAAATCTAAATTCTTCAGTTCCTGCCTAATATTGTTATAATTAGCCTTCCCTCAATTTAGCACCTTCACCCGAGGACTACTCTTATCCTTATCCACAAGTACCTTAAAACTTATGGAATTATGGTCACTTTTCCCGAATTGCTCCCCTACTGAAACCTCGACCACCTGGCCGGGGTAATTCCCCAATACCAAGTCCAGTATGGCCGCATCCCTAGTTGGACTATCTATATATTGTTTCAAGAAGCCCTCCTGGATGATCCTCACAAATTCTGCCCCCTACAAGCCCCTAGCACGAGGTGAGTCAAAGTCAATATCGGGGAAGTTAATATCAACCACCACTACAACACAGTTACCTTTACATCTTTCCAAAATCTGTCTACATATCTGCTCCTCTACCTCTCGCTGGCTGTTAGGAGGCCTGTCGAAAACGCCCAACATCGTGACTGCTCCCTTCTTATTCCTGAGCTCCACCCACATTGCCTCGCTGCACGGCTCCTTCCAGTTGTCCTCCCGCATGACAGCTGTGATATTCCCCTTCACCAGTAATGCAACACCCCCACCCCTTTTACATCCCCCTCTATCCCGCCTGAAGCTTCTCAATCCTGGAACATTTAGCTGCCAATCTTGTCTTTCCCTCAACCAAGTCTCTGCAATAGCAACAACAGCATAGTTCCAAGTACTAATCCAAGCACTAAGTTCATCTGCCTTACCTGTTATACTTCTCGCATTGAAACACATGCACTTCAGACCACCAGTCCCGCTGTGCTCCGCAACATCTCCTTGACTGCTCTTCTTCTTAGCATTACTGGCCTTATTTACTGGTTGCCCCTCATTTATTTCACTTGCTGTCCTACTGCTCTGGTTCCCACCCCCCTGCCACACTAGTTTAAACCCTCCAACCCGCCCGAGTGACGCTACAAAACCTCGCAGCCAGGATATTTGTGCACCTCCAGTTTAGATGCAACCCGTACTTCTTGTACAGATCCCATCTGTCCCTGAAGAGTTCCCATTGGTCCAGATATCTGAAACACTCCCTTCTGCACCAAATGTTCAGACACGTGTTTTGCTGCACTATCTTCCTATTTCGCGCCTCACTGGCACGTTGCACAGGGAGTAATCCTGAGATTACAACCCCAGAGGTCCTGTCTTTTAACTTTCTACCTAACTCCCTAAACTCCCTCTGCAGGACCTCATCACTCTTCCTGCCTACGTCGTTGGTACCGATGTGTACCACAACCTCTGGCTGTTCACCCTCCCCCTTCAGAATACCCTCTGTCCCTGCAGAGATATCCTTGTGTTAGAATAATCAAGGTAACAAAGGCATGGATGAGGACTTCAGCAGCAGATGAGCTAATGTGACCACTCTCTCAACCTCACTCTCTCTCTCTTTCTGTTTCTCTCTCTGTCGCCCTCACTTAATGTCCCCCCCCCCCCTTCGGATCTTATATGTTTCAATCAAGTCGCCTTTTACTCTTCTAAACTCCAGCTGATGTAAGCCTAGCCTCTGCAGCCTTTCCTCATAAGACAGCACACCCATTCCAGGTATTAGTCTAGAAATCCTTCTCTGAACTGCGTCCAACGCATTTACATCCTTCCTTAAATAAGGTGGCCAGTACTGTCCACAATACTTCCGATGCAGTCTCATCAATGCCTGAATAACTGAAACATAACCTTTGCATTCAATTCCTCTCCCAATAAACAATTCTATTAGCTTTCCTAATTACTTGCTGAACCTTCATGCTAACTTCTGTGATTCATGAACGAGGACACCCAGATCCATTTGCACCCCAGAGCTCTGCAATCTCTCACCATTCAGATAGTATGTTTATTTCTTTTTTCTTCTGCCTGCCAATATGGGCAATTTCACATTTACCCATATTATACACCATCTGTCAAATCTTTTCCCTTTCACTTAACCTATCTACATCCCTTTTTAAGCCTCCTTATCTCCTCTGCACAACGGACTTTCCGACCTATCTTTGTGTTATCAGCAAATTTAGCAATCATGCCTTTGGACCCTTTATCCAAGTTATTTATATAAAATGTAAATGGTTAAGGACGCAGCACTGATCCCTGTGGCAAACACCCGATACATCTTGCCAACCAGACAATTACCAATTCATGCCTACTCTCTGTTTCCTGTTAGCTGGCCGATCTTTTATCCATGCCAATATGTTACCCCCTTTACCATGGGCTTTTATATTCCGCAATAACCTTTGATGTGGCACATTATCAAATGCCTTCTGGTAATATAAGTACAGTACATCCGGTTCCCCTTTATCCACAGCACATTTTATTTCTTCAAAGAACTCCTATAAATTGGTTAAACATGATTTCCCTTTCACAAAACCATGTTGACTCTGCCTGATCACGTTGAATTTCTCTAAGTGCCCTGCTATAATATATTTGGTACGAGATTCCAACAACTAATCCGTAGCCAGAAAGCCTTTTTCACCTGTTACAGGTCATATGTCCACTGTTTCTAATCTGTTTCTGTGCTGTATGTGAACTGTAATTAACTGCTTGTGACCCTTCTCCCTCCTTTTGGTTAATCTCTGACCATTCATCATATCTTACAGTGGTGTAGGAGAGGGATCACAAAGATCAAGAGCATCGGCTTAGTTACTTGGTTTGTGAGAAATAACAAACTCAGTTGAGCGTTCATTGCTGGGAATGTGTAGGGGATTTGGAGACAGATAGAGATTACAATTGGTCAAATGCCTGTGGTTATTGCAAAGTCTGGGTAGGAATATGCGACAGAGAGCTGAAGAGAGAGAATGTACCCTCAAAGAAATGTGATCAGCATTGGGACTGGCTCGGAAATCTCGATTTAGATGTCTTAGGAAAATTTGGAGATTCTAATCTGTATTCCAATATCTAAGTCATTTATATATCGGAAAATCGCAATGGTCCTAACACTGACCTTTTTGGAACCCCCCCACCCCGTCTACCATCCTTCAAACTTAAAAACAACCATTTTTTACCACTGGCTGCTTTCTGTCCT
Source organism: Heterodontus francisci (assembly GCF_036365525.1). Taxonomy (NCBI): domain Eukaryota; kingdom Metazoa; phylum Chordata; class Chondrichthyes; order Heterodontiformes; family Heterodontidae; genus Heterodontus; species Heterodontus francisci. Next base: position 58,790,434 of record NC_090391.1, read on the forward strand.
TCATGCAATTTGACAATGATCCCCTTATTCCCTGAGCCTCAGTTTTACTAACCAGCCTTATACGTGGTACCTTATCAAACACTTTCTTAAAATACATATGCACAACATCCACGGCATTCCCTTCATCAACCGTCTCTGTTACTTCATCAAAACCTTCAACTAAATGAGTGAAGTATGATATGCCTTTACTGGAGTCTGTACGAGATGGGTTTCTGCAGCAGTACATTGAAGGACTAACTAACAATCGGGCTATTTTATGTAACGAGAAAGGATTAGTTAATAACATTGCTGTAAAGGAGATTTTGGGAAATAATGACCATATTATGAGAAAATTTCACATTCCATTTGAATGTGATAATTCTGAAACTAGGGTGTTATATCTGAACAAGCGAAACTATGAAGGTACGAGGGGCAAATTGGCAATTTAGTGTTAGCAAAGAGGTAGTTCCTGAAAGGTGAACTGGATGAAAGGTTGATAAATCCCCTGGACCAGATGAGCTACATCCCAGAGTGTTGAAGGATGTGGCGATAGAGATGGTGAATGCATTGGTTGGTATCTTTCAAACTTCTATAGATCCTGAAAGAGATCCTAAAGACTGGAACGTCGCGAATGTAACCCCACTATTTAAGAAGGGTGGGAGAGGGAGAATGAGAACAACAGACCTGTTGGTTTAAAGTCAAGAATCGGAAAAATGTTAGAATCTGTTGTAAAGGATGTGATAACTGGACACTTAGAAAATAATGGCAATATTGGCTGAGTCTACGTGGAGTTATGAAAGGGGTATCATGTGTAACAAATCTGTTGAAGTTTTTTAAGGGTGTTACTTGCAGCATTACTAAAGGAGAACCAGTGGATGTGGTGTATTTGGATTTACAGAAGGCTTTTGATCAGGTCCCACATAGGAGGTTAGTAAACAAAGTTACAGCACATGGGATTGGAGGTAATATACTGGTATGGATTGAGAATTAATTGACAGACAGAAAAGAGAGAGTAGGAATAAGCGGGTCATTCTCAGGATGGCAGGCTCTTCCGAGTGGGGGTACCACAAGGATCAGCACTAGGGCCACAGCTGTTCATAATCTAGATAAATGATTTGAATGTGGGGACCAAATACAATATTCACAAATTTGCTGATGATACAAAACTAGGCGGAATAGTAAGTTGTGAATTTGATGCAAGGAGGCTGCAATCGAATTTGGACAGGCTAGGTAAATAGGAAAGAGCATGACTGCTGGAATAAGTGTCAAGTGATCCACTCCGGTGAAACAAAAACAGAAAGACAGAATATGATTTGACTAGTGAGTGGTTGGGAAGTGTTGATTTCCAAAGGGACCTGTGTGTCCTTGTTCGTGAGTCATGAAAACCTAATACGCAGGTGCACAGATCAATTTGGAAGGCAAATGGTATGTTGGCCTCCATCTCAAGGGGTTTTAAGTACAGGAGTAAAGATGTCTGGCTGCAATTGTATACAACTTTGGTGAGACCGCACCTGGAGTATTGTGTACAGTCTTGGTCTCCTTGTCTAAAGAAGGATATATTTGCCATACATTTAGTGCAACTGAGGTTCATCATACTATCCCTGGAATGGCAGGATTGTCTTAGGAGGAGAGATTGAGGAAACTGGGCCTGTATTCTCCCGAGTTTCAAAAAATGAGAAGTGATCTCATACAAAATTCCAACAGGGGGTGACGGGGTGGATGTAGATCGGATGCTTCCCCTGGCTGGTGAGTCTAGAACCAGGGGACATAATCCCAGAATAATGGGTAAACAACTTAAGAATGAGATGAAGAAGAATTTCTTCACTCAGAGGGTGGTGAATATTTGGAATTCACCACCACAGAGGGTGTGGAAGATCAACATTGAGTATGTTCCAAACAGAAATCAATGGATTTCGTGAGACAAATGACATCAAGGGATATGGGGATAGCACGGGAAAGTGGCGTTGAGGTCGATGAACAGCCATGATCTAACTCAATGACGGAGCAGGGTCGATGGGCTGAATGGCCTACTCCTGCTCCAATGTTCCGACAAAGACGTGCTTGCTATCCTTCATTAACTCAAACCTCTCCAAGTTTCTGTTGGTTTCTTCTCTAATTATTGTTTGTCAAACATTACCCATCACTGATGTTAATCTAACTAGTCTGTAATTGCTAGGACTGTGTTCACATCATCATTAAGAAGTTGCAGATTTAAGGTAATTGGCAAAGAACCAGAGGCAAAATGAAAATAATTTTCTTGCACAGTGAGTTGCCAAATTTAGAGCCCCTGGTTATCTAGAAACATACAGGGTAAGATAAATCAGAAAAAAGTAAGCTTATGACAGTCACAAACAAATAATACATTAGAAAGCCGAGAGGAGTATAGAAAGTGCAGGGGTGAAGTAAAAAAGGAAATTAGAAAAGCAAAGAGAGGACGTGAAAAAATATTGGCAGGTAAAATCAAGGAAAACCCAAAGATTGTTTATCAGGACATTAAGAATAAAAGGATAACTAAGGAAAGCCGAGGACTTATCAGAGATGTACATGGTTCTTGAAGAGTGGATGCAGAAGATGTGGGCAGGGTCCTTAATGAGCTTTATGTTTCTGTCTTCACAAAGGAGAGGGATGATGCAGACATTGTAGTTAGAGAGGAAGACTGTGAAATATGAGTTACGATCAGCCTAATGAGAGAGGAAGTACTACGGTGTCTGATATCTTTGAAAGTGGATAAATCGCCAAGGCCGGATGGATTCTAACCCAGTCTGTGAAGGAAGCGAGGGAGGAAATAACAGATGCTCTGAGGATCATCTTCAGATTCTCACTAGATACAAGCGAGGTGCCAGACCATTGGAGGTCTGTGAACGCAGTACCAATGTTGAAAAATAGTGCCAAGGATAAGCCAAATAATTATAGGCTGGTCAGTCTGACCTAAAGGCCTGCTAACCGACCCAAATGGGACAAGACCCGACGACATATGTGAGGTACAGGTCGGGTTGGGTCACTCTTCCGGATCCGCCTTTCGGGCTCGGGTTGGGTCGGTCGGGGTCTGTGTCAGACACACACAGTACTACCTTTAGATTGGCTGGGAGGAAAAGGGAAGTTGAGTGAGTAAGCATCAAAATTTGAAAAGCCTGCCTGAGCTGGGAGTTTGGGACGTCAAGGAAAGGCAATGATTAATCTGAGATAGTCAGGCCCTGTCTAATTAACTTAATTAAGTTATTTGAGGAAGTGGAAAGAAGGATTGATAAAGGTATTGCAGTGGATGTGGTCGACATGGATTTTAGTTCGGCGTTTGACAAGGTCCCACATGGCAGAGCGGTCAGAAAAGTAAATGCTAATGAGATACAGAGGAATGTTGCAAGTAGGATCCAAAATTGGCTCAATGTCAGGAAACAAAGAGTAATGGTCGGCAGATGTTTTGCGAATGTAAAGCGGTCTCCAGTGGCGTTCCACAGGGCTCAGTGTTGTGTCCTTTGCAATTTGTGATTAATAATAATGCTTTGGATTTAAATGTGGGAGGCATGATTGGAAAATTAGCTGATGACACCAAAATTGTTCATGTAGTTGATAGTGAAGAGGATAGCTGTAGACTCCAGAATGATATCAATGGTTTGGTTGAGTGGGCGGAAAATTGACAAATGGAAGTCAATCTGGAGAATTGTGAGGTAATGCATTTGGGAAGGCAAATGAAGTGAGGAAATACACAATAAACGGGAGGATATTGAGAGGATTTGAAGAAGGTAGAAACCAAGGAGTGTATGTTCACAGTTACCGGATGTTGGCAGGACAGGTAGATAGAGTGGTGAAGGAGGCACTTGGAATGCTTTCCTTTACTGGCTGAGGTATAGAATACAAAAGTAGGTATGTAAGGCTGGAATTGTATAAAACACTGGTTAGACCACAGCTGGAGTATTGCGTACAGTTCTGGTCATCACATTACAGGCAGGATATAATTGCTCTGGAGAGAGTACAGAGGAGATTAGCAAGAATGATGCCAGTGATGGAAAATTGCGTCCATGATGAAAGATTGGATAGGCTAAGATCGTTTTCTTTCGAACAGAGGAGGCTGAGAGGTAACTTAACTGAGGTGTACAGAATTATGAGGGACCTGTATAGAGCAGACAGGAAGGACCTGTTTCCCCCAGCAAAGAGGTCAATTACCAGGGGCCACAGATTTAATTGATAGGCAGACGGATTAGAGGGGACATGAGGAAATACCTTTTCACCGAGAGGGTAGTGGATGACTGGAATTCACTGACAGGAACGGTGGTGGAGGCAGAAACCATCGATTATTTTAAATGGTACCTGAACATGTACCTGAAGTGCAATAACGGGCAAGGCTATAGACCAGCTTCTGGAAGATGGGATTAGATTGGGTGGCTAGTCTTTTCAGCCAGCACAGACACGATGGACTGAATAGCCTCCTTCTGCATTGCAACCTTTCCAAGGATCTTTGGTCCCATCGTTCAGTGGGTGGGATTTGGAATTCACTGCCTGAAATCATGGTGGATGCAGATTCAATAACATCTTTCAAAATGGAATTTAACAAATACTTGACAAGAAAAACAAACAACAACAGGAGTCTGGGGACAGAGGAGGGGAGTGGAACTAATTAGATAGCTGTTTCAAAGATACAAAACTGACACAATGGACCAAATAGCCCCCTTCTGTGCTGCATCAATCTCTGATTATACGAACCAGAGACAGAGAGATTGAAGAGAGAGTGAGAGAGAAAGGGTGAAAGAGAGGAAGGAAATAGAGACAGAGTGAAAGAGAAGATTGTACCCGTTTTCAGAGGTAGGGATTGTGATTCGTGATCTGCCCGTGCCCATTCCTGTAAAGGCAGTTGACACAGAAACTTCCTGCTGCCTCCTTATTTCCATGAATTCCACGCGCCACCCAGGGTGACCGGTGCTGCTGCCTGTCTGCACATTTAACAGGGATCTAACTGTGTGTGAAGCTGGCACTTGTTTCAGTCAGAATACAGCTCTTAAAGGTAGTCTGTCCCTCTTAAAGGGAAGCGGCACTGAATCTCCGGATGCTGCTTGCTGTGAATGCTGCAATTGGAGCAAGGTAACTGGAATACTAGGACAGAGAGAGGACTCTGCAGTTCACGGATGTGGTGCTGGACGCCTTAGTCATGGAGGGGGAACAGGAGGAGAGAGGCCATTCTTCTGTGGGGTGGGGCAGAGACCCTCAAGGAATTCCCTCCGAAGGGAATGGGAGCAGGTGGCCAGGGAGGTCAATGCAAGAAGTCTGGCCCTGAGGACCTGGCAGCAGTGCCATAATAAGTTTAATGAGCTCACATGGGTGGTCAATGTCAGTGAATTCATCTCTACATGGCATCTCATACTCCCAACACCACCAACTTGTCATACTGCTCAAAGTACCACACCCCCATCACTCAGTTTCAAAGACGTATAACGAAGCTGCTGGAATGGCTGATTGATGTCAGTTCAAAACTCTCTGCACACCACCAGCGCATACTTGGTGAATCGGGACTAGAGCCCTGTCCAGCATGGAGCACTGGAAGTGACCGGCAGCTCAGCTCATACCATTTTATGTATTCAAGCTTCCATGGCATTGGGCCCAGTGACACTGTAGAGCTGAAAACAGTGGCCAAAGACAGATAGAGACGGAAATAAGTCTTCTTCTCAATGGGAATTTAAGAAAAGACTTGGAGGGGAACGATTTGCAGGAATATGGGAATGGAGAGGGGAATGGGACTAATTGGAGGGATGAGGCCCAGGAGTGATACAAACACATGAATGAGATGATTATAATTAAGGTGTTGTCAGACCGGGAGTCAATGTAGATCAGTGAGCACTGGGGTGATGGAAGATCGGAATTTGGTTTGAGTTAGGATACAGGCAGCAGAGTTCTGGAAGGGCTCTGGTTTATGGAGGTTTATAACTGGGAGGGTGACCAGGATAGAATTGGAAGAGTCAAGTATGGATTTAAAAGATTTAAAGTTTGGGGAACACAAATGTAGGTCCCTTACAATCAGAAACAGGGGAATCTATTATGGGGAACAAAGAAATGGCAGACCAACGAAATGCACACTTGGGTTCCGTTTACACGAAGGAGGACACATATATCATTCCAGAAGTGTAGGGTAACACAGGGTTTAGTGAGAGAGAGGTACTGAAGGAAATCAATATTAGTAGAGAAATGGCGTTGGGGAAATTGATGGGATTGAAGCTCGGTAAATCCTCAGAGCCTGATAATCTACATCTGTGAGTACTTAAGGAAGTTGCCCCAGAAATAATGGATGCATTGGTGGTCATCTTCGAAGATTCTATAGACACTGGAACAGTTCCTGTAGATTGGAGAGTAGCTAATGTAACCACACTGTTTAAAAAAAGGGAGATAGAGAGAAAACAGAGAATTATAGACCAGTCAGCCTGACGTCGGTACTGGGGAAAGTTCTAGAGTCCATTATCAAAGATTTTATAGCAGAGCACCTGGACAACAGTGGTAGAATCTGAAAGAGTCAGCCTGAATTCTTCGAGGATGTAACGAGTAGAGTGGAAGAGGGAGTAGCAGTGGATGTGGTTCATTTGGACTTTCAGAAGGCTTTAAACCAAGTCCCACATAACGGATTAGCGTGTAAAATTAAAGCGTATGGGATTAAGGGTAGTGTATTGAGATGAATAGAGAATTGGTTGGCAGACAGGAAACAAAGTGTCGGAATAAACGGGTCTTTTTCCGAATGGCAGGCAGTGACTAGTGGGGTACCGCAGGGATCGGTGCTGGGACCCCAGCTATTCACAATATATATTAATGATTTATATGAGAGAACTAAATGCAATATATCCAAATTTGCAGATGACACAAAACGAGGTATGTGCGCAAGTTGTGAGGAGGATGCAGAGAGGCTTCAGGGTGAGATGGACAAGTTAAGTGAGAGGGCAAATGCATGGCAGATACAGTATAATGTGGATAAATGTGAGGTTATCCACTTTGGTAGCAAGAACAGGAAGGTAGATTATTATCTGAATGGCTATAAACTGAGAGAGGTGAATATGCAACGGGACCTGGGTGTTCACGTACACTAGTCACTGAAAGTAAGCATGCGGTGCAACAGGCAGTAAAGAAGGCAAATGGTATGTTGCCTTCATAGAGACAGGATTCGAGTACAGAAGCAAGGATGCCTTGGCTGCAATTATACAGCACCTTGGTGAGGCCACACCTGGAATACTGTGTGCAGTTTTGGTCTCCTTATCTGAGGATGGATATTCTTACTATACAGGGAGTAAAACGAAGATTTACCAGACTGATTCCCTGGATGGCCGGACTGACGTATGAGGAGAGATTGAGTCGGTTAGGATGATATTCGCTGTAGATCAGAAGAATGAGGGGGGATCTCATAGTAACCTATAAAATTCTAACAGGACTTGACAGGGCAGATGCAGGAAGGATGTTCCTGATGGTGGGGGAGTCCCGAACCAGGGGTCATAGTCTCAGGCTGAAGGGTAAACTTTTCAGTGTGGAGATGAGGAGCACTTTCTTCACCAAGAGAGTGGTGAGCCAGAACACAGTTGGGGCCAAAGCATTGCATGTTTTTCGGAAGAAGTCAGATATTGCTCTTCGGGTGAAAGGGATCAAATGATATGGGGGGAAAGCGGGAACAGGTTACTAAGTTGACTGATCAGCCATGAATGGGGGAGCAGGCTGAAAGGGCCGAATGGCTTACTCCTGCTCCCATTTTCTATGTTTCTAAATTAACAAAGGCACAGATGAGGTTTTATGTAGCAGATGAGCTGAAACAGACGGGTGAGGCAGTGCTGGTAGTAGGCACGGTTGGTGATGGAGACAATAAGGGGTCAGAGCCCAGCTCAGGGTTAAATAGAATGCAGAGGAGGCAAACCGTCTGGTTCAACCTCAGGCATTGGCCAGTGAGGGGTACGTGCTTCTTGGATAGGGGACAGAATTTCCTATGGAGACCAATGACACGAGCTCCATTCTTCCCAAAATTAAAATTGCAAGAACATGATTTCAGTGAAACAGAGTTTACAGATCACTTAGCGGGAAATAGGGCCTGAGCTGGGACTGCAACAGCAGAAAAGATGACAGTGTAAATTACATGAACTCGAATACAAGCAGAAATGGTTTATAGATCTCATAGCTGGAGATAGAGTTTTGCCAGGTCAGTGATCGGGGAATGGGACTTGTTGTGAGTTAAGACACAGACTGCTGAGTTTTAGATGACCTCAAGTTTACAGTTAGTAGAATGTGGGAGAACGAGTTGGAATAGTTTAGTCTGCAAGTAATGAAAGCATGAATGAGAGCTTCAGCAGCAGATGAGTTGAGACAGGGGTGAAATTATTGAGGTGGAAATAGGTGGTCATAGTGATGGTACGAATATGAGGATGGAAGCTTATTATGTGGTCGAATGTCACAGCATAACAGAATTGCGACAGCACAGAAGGCGACCATTCAGTCCATCGTGTCTGCACTGGCTCTCCAAAAGAACAATTCATCTAGTGCCACTCCCCTGCCTTCTCCCTGTAAATCTGTACAATCATCTTTATCAGATAACTATCCAATTTCCCCCTGAATGCCTCAATTGAATCTGCCTCCACCACACTCTCAGACAGTGCATTCCAGACCTTAACCACTCGCTGTGTGATAAAGTTTTCCTCATGTCACTTCTGCTTCTTTTACCAATTACTTTCATTCTTTGCCCTCTCGTTTTCGATCCTTTCAGGAGTGGGAACAGTTGTTTCCCTATCCACTCTGTCCAGACACCTCATAATTATAAATATCTTTTTTTCAAATCTCCTCTCAGCCTTCTCTTCTCGAAGGAAAATGTTCCCAGTTCTCCAGTCTATCTTCATAACAGATATTCTTCATCCCTGGAACTATACTTGTGAATGTTTTTGCACACTCTCCAATGTCTTCATGTTTCCGAAAGTGTGGCGCCCAGAACTTGACGTATCACTGCAGCTGAGGCTGAACTAGTGTCTTATACAAGTTCAAAATAACCCCCTTGCTCTTGTATTCCATGCTGCTGTTAATATGGCCAGGATACTGTATGCTTTATTAACCACTCTCTGAACTTGTCCTGCCACCTTCAATGACGTGTGAACATATACACCCAGGTCTATCTGCACCTGCACCGACATTAGAATTGTACTCTTTATTGTCTCTCCATGTTCTTCCTATCAAGATGAATCACTTTACATTTCTCCACATTGCACTTCATCTGCCACCTGTCTGCCCACTCGACCAACTTGTCCAAGTCCTTTTGAAGATCTACACTATCCTCCTCTTATTTCACAATGCTTCCAAGTTTCGTATTATCTGCAAAATTTGAAAGCGTTCCCTGTAAACCAAGATCTAGGTCATTAATATATGTCAGGAAGAGAAATGATCCAAACGCTGATCCCTGCGGAACTCCACTACAAACCTGAAATAAAACAATAAGTGCTGGAAATACTCAGCAGGTCTGGCAGCTTCTGTGGGGAGAGAAGCAGAGATAAACTTTCAGACCAGTAGCCTTTCATCAGAATTGGCCAAGGTAAGAAATGTAATAGGTTTTAAGCAAATAATGCAGGTGTTGGGCAAAAGAGAACAACAGGGCTGTTGATAGAACAGAGGGTCAGAGAGATTAACTGACGAGGAGGTCATGGAGCAAAGGCAAAGAGAGTGTGCTTGTTGTGTGGTGAACGACAAAACGTTAGTGCAGAGAGGGTCTTAAATGACAGAATAATGAACAGCCCTCGCTAAAAGCACAAACATAAAAAATCCAGTTTAAGGTTGGTACATGGCAAAAATTATAAGACAACATAATAATTAAAAGGGCCAGTCATGCTGTGAAATTATTTAACTCAATGTTCAGTCTGAAAGTCTGTAAAGTGCCTAATTGGACAATGAAGTGCTGTTCCTCCAGCTGGCGTTGATGTTCACTGGATCACGCAGCAGGCCAATCGCAGATAACATTCTGTTAGATTTCGTAATTAAGTGCTGTACCTGCATACTAACATCTTGTGATTCATGCACTGGGACACCCAGATTCCTCTGCATCTCAGAGTTCTGCAATCTCTCAGCAGTTATATAATATGCTTATTTTTATATTCTTCCTGCCATAATGGACAATTTCACACTTCCCCACATTTTACTCCATCTGCCAGATCTTTGCCCACTCACTTAACCTATCTATATCCATTTGCAGCCCCCTAATGTCCTCTTCACAAATTCCTTTCTGACTTATCTTTGTGTCATCAGCAAATTTAGCAACCATGCCTTCTGCCCCTTCATCCAAGTCATCTATATAAATTGCAAAATGTTGAGGCCTCAGTACTGATCCCTGTGGCACACCAGTCCTTACATCTTGCCAACCTGAACATGACCCATTTATGCCTACTCTCGGATTTCTGTTAACTAAACAATCTTCTATCCATGCCAACATGTTACCCCCTTCACTATGAGATTTTATTTTCGCAGAACCTTTGATATGGTACCTTATCAAATGCATCCTCGAAATCAGTGTACACGACATCCACCGATTCCCCTTTCTCCACAGCACATGGTACGTCTTCAAAGAACTCCAAGAAATTGATTAAAACGGATTTACCTTTCATAAAACCATGTTGATTCTGCCTGATTGCCTTGAATTTTTCTAAGTGCCCTGTTATACCGTCCTTAATAATAGCTTCTAACATTTTCCCCAAGACAGATGTGATGCTAACTGGCCTGTAGTTTCCTGTTTTCTGTCTCCCTCCCTTTCTGACTAAATGAGTTACTTTAGCAATAAAGGAGTTGCATACACAGTGAAGTAAATTGGTACAGGTTAAAAGACCTATCTGTTGAAAGTTGAATAATGTAGCTGGACAGTTAGGCACTACGCTCCATCCAAAAGCTAGGAACCTAGAAATGCTAAGACTTGTGGCCAACCATTTTTCACTTGAAGCTGAAGACTCAAACAGGGTTAGAATCACTAACAGAGTAATGTTAGCTATGGTAAACCTAGAACAGAAGAGACTAGAATTAGAATTCCATTGAGAGTGAGAAAGAGCAGAGTGGGTGTCAAGAAAGGGAAAAAGTAAGAGTGTTGCAGAAGGAGAAGGAGGAAAGGGAGTTAAGGCGCCTCAAACAACTAGAGGAAGACCCAGTACACCCAGTGAAGGCACAGCTGGTGAGGGAGCTACCCCTAGCTCAGGACCTTGTGCTGAGCTCTTAAAGTTCTCCCAGTTCATTGCAAAGTTCAATGAGGAGGATGTGGCAGAACTTTTCATCACTTTTGAAAAGCTTGCAAGCAACTAAAATGGCCGGCAGAGAGCTGGACACCGTTTATACAAAGAAAAACAATAGGAAAAGCACATATGCTTTATAATAGTTGCCAGATGAATGTTCATCAGATTATGAGATGACTACAAATGCTATCCAGGGCGCAGATGAGATAGTACCGGAAAGTGTTGCATCAAAAATACCGAATCCTCCAAAAGCAGCCTGACTAAACTTAGCTCGAGTTTGGAAGAGTTAAGCAGCTTCAGAACATTGGAACATAGGAGCAGGAGTAGGCCATTTAGCCCATCGAGCCTGCTCCACCATTCAGTATGACCATGGCTGATCATTCACTTTAATGCCATTTTCACACATTATCTCCCTATCCCCTTATGTCATTTGTAGTTAGAAATCTGTCAGAAAATAGTTTAAACATGCTCAATGACTGCGATTTTACAACACTCTGGGATGGACAATTCCAAAGATTCAGAACCCTTTGAGTAAAGAAATTTCTCCCAACTCAATCCGAAGTGGCTCCCCCCTTATTTTGAAATTGTATCCTCTGGATTTGTACTCCCCAACCAGGGGAAATATCATACGTGTATCGACCCTGTCTGTCCCTTTAAATATTTTGTAGGTTTCAATGAGATTGCGACTCATTCATTGAAATTCTAGAGAATACATGCCCAGTTTCCCCAATGTCTCTTCATGAGACAGTCCCGCGATCCCGGGAACAAGTCTGGTGGACCCTCGTTGCACTCCCACTATTGCAATAATATCCTTCCTAAGGTAAGTGGACGAAAACTGCACACAGTACTCCAGGTGCGGTCTAACCGAGGTTCTATTCAATTGACACAAGACTTCACTATTCCTTTCCACGAATCATCTTGTCATAGAGTCATAGAGTCGTACAGCAAAGTAACAGGCCCTTCAGCCCACCGCGTCCATGCCGACCATAATGTCTGTCTATACCAATCCCACCTGTCTGCATTAATTCCATATCTCTCTACGCCTTGCTCATTCAAGTAGCTGTCCAGATGCCTCTTAAATGTAGCTACTGTTCCTGCCTCCACCACCTCCTCAGGCAGCTCATTCCAGATGCCCACTATTCATTGTGTGAAACATTTACCCTTTTGATCCACTTTAAACCTCTTCCCTATTACCTTAAATCTATGCCCTCTAGTTTTACTCACTCTTACCATGGGAAACAGACTCTGGCTATTTATGCCATCTATGCCTCTCATAATTTTATATACCTCTATATTGTCCCCTCTCAGCCTCCTTCCCTCCAGGGAAAACAGACCCAGCTTATCCAATCTCTCTTAATAACTCAAGCCATCCAATCCAGGCAACAGCCTTTTGAACCTTTTCTGCACCCTCTCTAGCTTAATCACATCTTTCCTGAAGTGTGGCAACTGGAACTGCACACAGTACTCAAATGCAGACTCACCAACGTGATGTACAACTTTTATTTTTTTATTTATTTTATTTAGACATACAGCACTGAAACAGGCCTTTCGGCCCACCGAGTCTGTGCCGACCAACAACCACCCATTTATACTGACCCTGCAGTAATCCCATATTCCTACCACGTAGCTACACTTGGGGCGATTTACAATGGCCAATTTACCAATCAACCCGCAAGAGTTTGGCTGTGGGAGGAAACCGGAGCACCCGGTGAAAACCCACACGGACACAGGGAAACTTGCAAACTCCACACAGGCAGTACCCAGGATTGAACTCTGGTCCCTGGAGCTGTGAGGCTGCGCGACTAACAACCGCGCCACTGCGCCGCCCTCAACTGCAGCATGACGCCCCAACTCTTGCACGCAATGCCGCGGCTGATGAGGGCAAGCATGCCATATGCCTTCTTCACCACCCCGTCTACGTGTGTTGTCAATTTCAGGGAAGTATGTACTTGCACCCCAAGGTCTCTCTGCTCAACAACACTCCCCAGGGCCCTGCCATTCACTGTAATGTCCTGCCCTGGTTTAACTTCCCAAAATGCATCACTTCTCTCTTGTCTGCGTTAAATTCCATTTGCCACTCCCTTGTCCACTTTCCCAGTTGATCAAAATCCTATTGTAACCTTAGATAACCTTATGAACTGTCCACGATACCCCCAATTTTGGTGCAATCTGCAAACTTACTAATCATGCCCCTTACCTTCACAGCCAAGTCATTAATATATATGACAAGCAACAAAGGACCCAGCACAGATCTTGTGATAAAGGCTAACAGCCCATTAGCCTTCCTAATTGCTTGCTGCACCTACATGTTAGTTTTCAGTGACCTACTGACACCCAGGTCCCTTTGTACATGTACATTTTCTAATCTCTTACTATTCAAGAAAGGCTCTGCACATCTATTTCACCCACCAAAGTGGATAACCTTATATTTTTCCATATTATGTTCCGAGTGCCATGTTTTTGCCCTGTCAGTAAGTCTGTCCAAATCCCCTTGAAGCCGCTTTGCATCTTCTTCACAAGACACATTCCCACCTAGTTTTGTGTCATCTGCGAACTTGGAAATTTTACATTTGGTCCCCACATCCAAATCATTGATATATATTGTTAACAGCTGGGGCCCAAGTACTGATCCTTGTGGTACCCAATTTGGCACAGCCTGCCAAAGTGAGAATGACCTATTTTTCTTAATCTCTGTGTTCTGCCTGTTCACCAATCCTTTATCCATGCCAGTATATTAACTCCTCTCCCATGGGCTTTAATTTTTTTAACCAACCTCCTGTGGGGGATTTTATCAAAAGCCTTCTGAAAATCCAAATGTGTCACATCCACCGACTCCCCTTTACAATTCTGTCAGTAAAATCCTCAATAAAAACTCCAACGGGTGCGTCAAGCATGATTTCCCATTCATAAATCCATGTTTACTATGCCCAATCAGGTCATTATTATCCAACTGTCCATTTATCACATCCTTTAGAATAGATTGCCAGCATTTTTCCAACGACTGATTTCCGAAAGCTGGTCTATAATTCCCTGTTTTCTCTCTCCCTCCCTTCTTACATAGTGCAGTGACATTTGCTACCTTCCAAATCTGCAAGAACCATTCCAGAATCTACAGAATTTTTTAAGATAATCGCCAGTGCATCCACTATTTCCATAGCTACCTCTTTCAACATTCTGGTATGTATAACATCAGGTCCTGTGAACATATCAAACTTCAGCCCCATTAATTTCTCCAATACAACCTTCTTACTAATAATATTGTCCTTCACTTCCTCAATCTCCCTAATCCCTTGGATCTCTAATTCTGAGAGATTGTTTTGTATATTCCTCAGGGAAGACAGACACAAATAATAATTTAGCTTCTCTGCCATTTCTCTATTCTCCATTCTAAATTCCCCAGACTCTGCCTGCAATGAACCCACATTTGTCTTCGCCAAACGTTTCCTTTTTATATATCAATAGAAGGTTTTACAGTCTGTTTTTGTGTTTATTTTTGACCAATGCATACGGACACTCAAGATAGAACCCACATATGAAAACCTCAGAGCGGTGATCCTTCTCAAGGAGTGAAAAAACTCTCTCCCCTTCCCATTAAAACCCACAAAGAGGAACAAAAGGTTCAAAGAACCAAGCAGTCTGCAATTCTGGCTGATGAATTTTCCTTTGTACACAAGGCCTTAGCCATAAAGGGAAACCCTTCCCTAGTCACCCCAAAGACCCGAGAATAACTAGAACAGCTAGTCAAGAGGAAGAAGGAAGCTTACTTAAGGTTGAGGAAGCAAGGATCAGACAGGACTCTAGAGGGGTACAAGGTAGCCAGGAAGGTACTGAAGAATGGACTTAGGACAGCTAGAAGGGGACATGAAAAAGTCTTGGCGGGTAGGATTAAGGAAAATCCCAAGGCGTTCTGCACTTATGTGAGGAACAAGAGGATGGCCAGAGTAAGGGTAGGGCCGATAAGGGATAGCGGGGGGAACTTGTGCCTGGAGTCGGAGGAGGTAGGGGAGGTCCTAAATGAACACTTTGCTTCAGTATTCACTAGTGATAGAAACCTGGTCGTTTGTGAGGACAGCGTGGAACAGGCTGACATGCTTGAACAGGTTGATGTTAAGAGGGAGGATGTGCTGCACATTTTGAATGATATGAGGACAGATAAGTCCCCGGGGCCAGACGGGATATACCCAAGGATATTACGGGAAGCGAGGGAAGAGATTGCTGCGCCTTTGGCGATGATCTTTGCGTCTTCACTGTCCACTGGAGTAGTACCGGATGAGTGGAGGGTGGCAAATGTTGTTCCCTTGTTCAAGAAAGGGAATAGGGATAACCCTGGGAATTATAGACCAATCAGTGTTACGTCGGTAGCGGGCAAATTATTGGAGAGGATTCTGAGAGACAGGATTTATGATTACTTGGAAAAGCATGGTTTGATTAGAGACAGTCAGCATGGCTTTGTGAGGGTCAGGTCCTGCCTCACAAGCCTTATTGAATTCTTTGAAGATGTGACAAAACACATTGATGAAGGAAGAGCAGTGGATGTGGTGTATATGGATTTTAGCAAGGCGTTTGATAAGGTTCCCCATGGTAGGCTCATTCAGAAAGTAAGGAGGCATGGGATACAGGGAACGTTGGCTGTCTGCATACGGAATTGGCTGGCCCATAGAAGTCAGAGGGTGGTAGTAGATGGAAAGTATTCTGCATACAGCTCGGTGACCAGTGGTGTTCCACAAGGATCTGTTCTGGGACCTCTGCTCTTTGTGATTTTTATAAATGACTTGGATGAGGAAGTGGAAGGCTGGGTTAGCAAGTTTGCCGATGACACGAAGGTTGCTGGAGTTGTGGATAGTGTGGAAGGCTGTTGTAGGTTGCAACGGGACATGGACAGGATGCTGAGCTGGGCTGAGAAGTGGCAGATGGATTTCAACCTGGAAAAGTGTGAAGTGATTCATTTTGGAAGGTCGAATTTGAATGCAGAATGCAGGCTTAAAGATAGGAGGAAGTGTGGAGGAACAGAGGGATCTTGGGGTCCATGTCCATGGATCTCTCAAAGTTGCCACCCAAGTTGATAGGTTTGTTAAGAAGGCGTATGGTGTGTTGGCTTTCATTAACAGGGGAATTGAGTTTAAGAGCTGCGAGGTTATGCTGCAGCTCTATAAGGCCCTGGTTCGACCACACTTGGAATATTGTGTTCAGTTCTGGTCGCCTCATTATAGGAAGGATGTAGAAGCTTTAGAGAGGGTGCAGAGGATATTTACCAGGATGCTGCCTGGACTGGAGGGCATGTCCTACGAAGAAAGATTGAGGGAGCTCGGGCTTTTCTCATTGGAGCGAAGAAGGATGAGAGGTGACTTGTTAGAGGGGTACAAGATGATGAAATGCATAGATAGAGTGGATAGTCAGAGACTTTTTCCCAGGGTGGGAAGGGCTATCACCAGGGGGCATAATTTTAAGGTGATTGGAGGAAGGTTTCGGGGAGATGTCAGAGGTAGGTTCTTTACACAGAGAGTGGTGGGTGCATGGAATGCGCTGCCAGCGGTAGTAGAAGCAGGTACATTAGGGGCATTTAAGAGAATCCTGGATAGGTACGTGGATGACAGTCGAATTAAGGGTAGGTAGTTACTTAGATCATAGAGTAAGTTAAAGGTACGGCACAACATCGTGGGCCGAAGGGCCTGTACTGTGCTGTTCTTTTCTAAGATCTATATTCTATGTTCTAATAAAAGCTGGAAGGGTGATCGGAGCCAACAGCAATGGGTATAGAGGTAAAGCTGGACACATGGGGCCCATCCTCAGGCCAAATAGGACGGTACTGAGAGCAAGAGTAATGACCTGTGTGTTTCCACTGTAAAAAGGCAGATCACCATCGAGTTGAAAGATGGAAGTGACGGGGAAAACCTATAGGATTAATCATGGTCCACCAGATCTGTGCAGGAAAACGGGCCCTGTTGGAAAGCACAGCAGATCAGGCTGTGCCTTTAACTGCAGCAGTCATACCCAGTAAACCTACCACAGAGAGTCCAGGAAAACTTAACAAAATCCCTAAGAGTTACCAGGATTTTGTATCCCAAGGAAGAGTGACCCCATACCTCTCGACTGAGGCAAGCAAGCCCACAGTCGCACTCAGGGATACAGAGGCCACACAATCCCTTCTGCTGCGAAAAGGCATGACCTTTTTCCCAGAAAGTACAGTGAATGCTCGAGTGTTAGCGAATAGTAACGGAAGGCAATAAATGTCCATACCTTTATACCAGCTGCACTTGCAGTGTGACCCAGATTCAGGACCGGTAACTATGGGGATTGTACGTAGTTTACCGGTGGATGGATGGACCTGCTCCTGGGTACAGATCTGACTGTGGAAAAGGTGGCAGCTTCCCCATTAGTTCTAGAGGAACCAAAAGATGTCAGGGAGACAGAGCAGTTACAGGAGACGATCCCCGGAATTTCCTTGATTGTGTGGTGACCCAGTCCATGGCCAAACAATTCCCATCAGAGGCGGCTGAACCGACACTGCGGACGGATGAACTTACTGTCTGGTTGTCTGAAACCTTATTTGGGTAGTTAGAGGACCCAAAGGATGTGTTAAACAGAACTGCCTTATTTGAGGATCAACAACCCAACCCAGTGTTAAAAATGTAGCACAGACTGTCAAAACCAAAACTGAAGCAGAGTGCTACGATTAAAAGAATGAGGTGTTGATTAGGAAGTGGAGACCTCCTCACTGACCTGTGGATGAAGAGTGGACAGTGGTTCACCAAGTAGCGGTGCTGCTGAGGTACCTTAAAGAACTACTAAGAATGACCCACGAGCTTCCAATGGCTGGACATGTCGATATATGAAAAATTGTAGCCCACATAAGAGAACATTTTGACTGGCCACAACTCCACAGGTGGCGTTCTTTAAATCTGGTCACCTGTGCCAGGTTGTGGGGAAGCCCCAACCTGCAATAAAACCTGCAGCCCTAATTCCCATACCATATTGTGGGGAACCCTGCAGCAGAATGCTGGCGGATTGTGTGGGACACCAGCTGTAAACAAAACGGGACTACCAGTATCTTCTCACCGTTATGGATGTGCTGACCCGATTCCCACAGGTCATTCCCCCGAAGAACTACCTCTGACAAGATAGTGGTGGGGGGCTAACCCAATTCTTTACCCGATTTGGACTCCCTGCTGAGATCCAGATGGACCAGGGCACACATGTGATGCCCAGTATTTTTGAAATGATCATGGGTATTCTTGACATAACCCAGCTAAAGTCCTCAGCCTACCACCCACAGTCACAAGGGGCATTGGAGCTGTACCACCAGGCCCTAAACACAATCATCAGACAATACTGCTGTGAGTATGACGGGGACAAATGGCTGGGATTTCTCCTGTTGCCTACCAGGGACGTATCCAATGATTCCACTGGCTTTAGTCCCTTTGAATTAGTTTATGGACACGAGGTGAGAGGTTCTCTTAAACTAATCAAGGAGAAGTTTTTGGGACACAGGGATGAGTCTTCCATATTAGACTACATCTCCATGCTCACAGGAGCCTGTGCAATGGCTCAGGAAGAACTGAAGACCTCCCAGGCAGCTATGAAAATGTAAGGATACAAAAATGCCAAGGCTAGAACATTTCAGGACAGGGACCATGTATTGTTACTATTCCCACTGCAGGGTGAACCCCTGAAATCCCGGTTCAGTGGTCAATATCGAGTGGCAAATGGAATAGTCAGGTAAATTATTTAATTGACACCCCAGACCAAAGGCAAAATGCAAAGGCTGTGGAGGGGACAGTCAAGCACAGATCTGTCAGACAGTCAAAAGGGGAGGATTGAAAATGACAGCGAGGACAGGTTAGAGGAGGTCCAGGATGATTCTCAACAGGAACCGCTTGCTCTCCGAGAAGCCAACCCTGAAATGTTAGACAAATTCGACCACACGCTCTCCTCCTTAAATGCAGGTCAAATAGGCACTCCAAGGAATGCTGCTAACAGCATTGACAGAAAGCTGCAAGGGTAAGGAAAGTTCCGAAAAAGGCAAGCAGATGGTGAGGGAGATGCCTCACCTAGTCGAAGTGCCGCAGGAGAGTGAAATGAAAGCTGGCCAGACACTTGCGAGCATTAATGTCCCAGAGGGTACAATGCAGATCAGAAAAAAAATATGCTCCCTGTAGTAAAGGGAAAAGTGAGGGGTAAATACCCTAAAGTAAACTGCACTTGTGAACCTCACCAGAAAGCTAAAAGTGAGGTCAGTGTGGATCTACCCACTGAAAAACCCAACGATCAGGTCCCAAACCCAAAGCGAATCAAATCCAACAATTTCAAAGCAGAACTCAGCAAGAACAAAGGCCCAGAGGAAATCTCAGACACCTCACAGGGGCTAAAAAAAGTATTACACGCTGTTGGTTTAGGGAGAAGGATTATCAAGTTGCAGGAACCTGAATGGTAAAAGCTTCATTGCAGGAGAGAGAAAAAAAAACAATGTAATCGCTGATGCATTGTTCAGGGTCGAACCCAACACATAACTATCCCAGACAAAACTCCAAAACATTAAATCAGCACAACTGGAAAAGACAATGCCAGCTGCAGTAATTCTAAGATTAATATGTCAATTTGAGAAGTTATTATTGAGAATGAATGTGCGTTTCCTTCTATTTCTTCCCACAATTCTGTAATAAAATGTTTATATTATCACATTTCTTTCCGTGTGCTGCAGCGGTTTCAAGATAACACCATATCCACCAGAGAAGTGGCAGGTGGAATTTAAGACAGAGGAGAGTGAGGTGCTGCATTTTGTCAGATGGAATAAGAAGGCAATATAGACTTAATGGCACAATTCTAAGGATTGTGCAGGAACAGAGGGACCTGGGGCTTCATATGCATTGATCTTTAAAGGTGGCAGGATATGTTAGGAGAATGTTGAGCATAACATATCAGATCTTGGGCTTCATCATTACAGACAAAAATACAAATGCAGGGAGGTTTTTCTGAAACTTTATAAAGATTTGGTTAGGCCCCAACTAGAGAACCGTTTCCAGTTCTGGTCACCACACTTTAGGAAGGATGTAAAGGTCCTTGAGAGGGTGCAGAGGAGATTCACCAGAATGGTTCCAGGGATGGGGGGTTTTAGTTACAAGGTTAGTTTGGAGAAAATTGAGTTGTTCTCCCTGGAGTAAAGGAGATTGAGAGAGATTTGATAGAGGTGTACAAGATTATGATAGGTATCGATAAGAAAGACAAGGAAAAACAGTTCCCATTAACTGTTGAAACATGGACTAGGGGACACAGATGGAAGGTGCTGGGTAAGAGATGCAGGGGGAATATGAGGAAGAACGTTTTTAAACAGTGGATGGTAATGAGCTAGAACTCACTGCCCATGAGAGTGGTGGAATTCGAGACAATCAATGATTTCAAAAGGAAACTGGATGGACACCTGAAGGAAATGAATTTGCAGGGATACGGGGATTGAATGGGGGAATGGGACTGACTGGATTGTTCCACAGAGAGCTGGCCCAGAGGGGCCGAATGGCCTCCTTCTGTGTCGTAGATGTCTCTCTCACTCTCTGTGACTCTATGTTGGATATGTCTCATGCTCCTGCCTGGAAAGATCCAGTTACAAAGAAGTTCAATGAAACTGTGACATTAACAGCCACTGACAGCTTCGTCCTCACCCTGGTGTGAGGCTCCAGGTCATGTTACAGGAGGTGATACAGCTCTGTGATCATCTCGTTAATGAATCAGAGTCACCTCACACACTGCTCCTGGCTTAGGTGTAGGTAGGAAAAGTGCTCTTGGAAAACCAGGGGTGGATAGGGCAGAGCCTCTTCCACCTCCCTCTTTACAGAACTTCCCTTCTCTGCAGCCTGTGTTCAATGCGTTGGTCATGTTACAGCCCCAGAGACACTGTAACTACAGTCCCCATACCTCGTCCACAGTTGGGTCACTAATTGCTCTGTCCTTCCTGAATGTCTGCAGCAGCTCGAAACACAACTTCCATAAAGCCATCCACAACACCTCCACTGACTTTTACAATAGCAGAAGTATGTCAAAAGCCCCTCACATGTAAGTTGGATGACAGGTCCTTTTAAATAACACTATAAGGGGTTCCTCGTGCTGCTGGAAGTATGTTCAGCTGCGAGTAACTGACACAGCCGGTCAGTAGACATGCACAGACCAAGTTTCAAAGACATGCACCAAAGCTGCTGGAATGATACATTGACACCACAATCAAAATCATCCATTTATGAGCATAATGTTCATGGTAAGACTGAGCTAGTTCCCTGCCCAGCATGGGGCACTGTGCTGACCACACTCGAGCCCTGCCCAGCATGGGGCATTGTGCTGACCACACTCGAGCCCTGCCCAGCATGGGGCATTGTGCTGACCCCACTAGAGCCCTGCACAGCAAGGGGCATTGTGCTGACCACACTCGAGCCCTGCCCCGCATGGGGCACTGTGCTGACCACACTCGAGCCCTGCCCAGCATGGGGCATTGTGCTGACCCCACTAGAGCCCTGCACAGCAAGGGGAACTGTGCTGACCACACTAGAGTCCTGTACAGCATCGGGCGCTGTGCTGACCACAGTAGAAGTGGCCAGCTGTGTGGTTCACATCATTTTATGGATCCCAGCTTCTACCCCCTCAGCACCAGTGGTTCTGTAGAGTCGAAAATCGTGGCTCCGGGCAGATACAGAAAGAAAGAAATTCACTTTAAAAGGAGAATTGAGAAAAGACTGAAGGCATAATATTTGCAGGAATATGGGAATGGAGACGGGAATTGGACTAATTGCAGGGGGGAGGCCATGGAGGGATTCAAACACAAGAAAGAGCATATTAAAATTAAGGTGCTGCCAGACCATGAGCCTAAGTAGATCAGTGAGCACAGGGGTGATGGGTGATCGGGATTTGGTGTGATTTAGGATACAGGCAGCAGAGTTCTGGATGGGCTGTGGCTTATGACGGTTGAGAACTGGGAGGGTGGTCAGGATCGAATTGGAATAGTCAAGTGTTGATTTAACAAAGGCACAGATGAGGATTTATGCAGTAGATGGGTTGAGGCAGAGGTGGAGACGGGTGATATTACTTTGGTGATAGTAGGCAGGGTTAGTAATGGTGAGAATATGGATATGAACTCAGCGCAGGTTTAAATAGAACACAGAGGTTGTAAACTAACTGGTTCAGACTCAGATATTTGCCAAGGTGGGGCATGTGTTTTTGTGATAGATGATGGAGTTTGTGATGGAGACCAATGACAAACTTCACTGGCTTCACTCTTCCCACAATTTACATTACAGAACAGTATTTCAGTGACAGAGGGTTTACTGATCTCCTAGCTGGAAATCGAGACAATACCAGCAGCAAAGATGAGAGAGTAAATGACAAGAACAGCAATACCATTAGCAATGGTTTATCGAGCTAATAGCTGGAGATATTCACCAGGAATAACAACAGCAGCAAGGAGAGTATAGTAAATGAAAGGAACAGTCATGCATTTAAACATGGTTTATCAAGGTAATTGTTGTAGATATTCACCAGGAATAACAACAGCAGCAAGGAGGGCAGAGTAAGTTACAGGAGCAGTAATGCAGTTAAACATGGTTTGCTTAATAAATAGCTATAAACAGATACTTACCAGGAACACCAATAAGAGCGAGGATGGGATAATAAATGTATTGAGCAATCAGAAGTGCGAGATAGATGCGATAGTCCAACGAGAACCAATCGCAATATGCAGAAAGATCGTGAAGATCCCAGGATAAACCCCTGCCCAATGCTGTAACATTCCAATCTATTCTTCTCAGATGCTGACTCATTGTTCTCAGATTCTGATCTATCCCCTCCCTCTCTCTGGAGCTGCTGATCCCTGTTATTGCCTGGCGTGATGCTCCCGCTGACACTATAGAATAACACATTTAAAGGAGTCCCTTATTAATAGAAGAGGGAAACGCTCCAGTGACACGATTAGGGTCCATGGAGACTGGCATTAATTAGTCACTGAACAAACAAGTTCAGTTAACCCCTTCCAGTCCAACACTTATTGTGCTGCAATAAACTGGAAATGTTACCCAGTCAGGATGGGGGTTTCTGAAGGAAGGGATGGTAGAAATAGCAGACACACTGGCCAGAATTTTCCAATCCTCCTTGAATGTGGGTGTGATGACAGAGGACTGGAGAATTATAAATGTTGCACCCTGTTTAAAAAAGGAGAGACCCTGTAATTATTGATCAGTCAGACGAGTGTCACAACTGGGGAAATTACGAGGAGAAAAAAATATTTGTTGCTGAGAGAAACAGAGGATAGTAACTACTTAGCAATTTGGATATGCTAATGACAAATGATGACTGGCAAACTGCAACAACAACAACAATTTATATTTATATAGTGCCTTTAACGCTACAAAACACCCCAAGGTGCTTCACAGGAGTATTATGAAGCAAAGTATGACAATGAGACACAACTGGAGGTATTCGGTCAGATGACCAACAGTTTGGTCAAAGTGCTAGATGTCAAGGAGTGTCTTAAAGGAGGAAAGCAAGGTGGAGATGTGCAGGGAGGATATTACAGAGTTGAGGGGCACCGGCAGCTGAAGGCACGGCCGCCAGCGGTGCAGTGAATAAAATCAAGGATGCACAAGAGGCCAGAATTAGAGGAGCACAGATACCTCGGTGGGTTGTGGGACTGTAGGAGATTACAGAGATAGGGAGGGGTGAGAACATAATCTGAAAACAAGGATGAGAGTTTTAAAATCAAGACATTGCTTGACTGGGAGCTAATGTCGGTCAGTGTTAGATGAACGGGACTTGGTGTGAACTAAGACATGGGCAACAGAGGTTTGGATGACCTCAAGTTTACAGAGAGTAGAATGTGAGAGATCAGAGGGGTGAGTTGGAATAATCACATCTCGAGGTGGCGAAGGCATGAATGAGGTTTCAGCAGCAGATGGGCTGAGACAGAGTTGAAGTCGGGCGATGTTACTGAGGTGGAAAAAGGATAGGAGCGCTTGGAAAATCCGGGGTAGGTAAGGCAGAGCCCCATCTTCCTCCCTCTTTACAGAGCTTCCCCTCTCGGCAGCCTCTGCTCCATTTAGTTTTAGTTTTTGGTTTTAGAGATACAGTACTGAAACAGACCCTTAGGCCCACCGAGTCTGTGCCGACCATCAACCACACATTTATACTAATCCTACATTAACTCCATATTCCTACTACATCCCCACCTGTCCCTACCACCTAACTATACTAGGGACAATTTATAATGGCCAATTATAAAACCCAAGATGGCTCCTGGGCTGTAAGCTTCCTCGGAAGCTCCCTTGCTGTTCAACTCTATCCATGGCCATCTGCTCCCATTCCAAGTGTTTTCTCCCCCAATCTACCCTCTTAAACAGTTTAAGCTCCCCTCGCTCTTTAAATCAGTTCATTTTAGCCCTAACTAAAAGCTAACAGTTAGTTTAGTGTATTTTACCTTGTCCCACTGCCCTCCCCCAGCCACACCTGCTATTTGTTTTCTCAATGAAATTGATCCAGACGAAACTGACGAGCACAACTGTCGATACTTTAATCTCCGATCCTGCTGTCTTCAGTGTCCACAGTGTCTGCAGTCACGGCGTGCGGTAAGTCCATTGAGGTGAAGAAGGAGCAGCGGGACCCGAGGGAAGTCTTGAGAAAAGGTGCCCCGAACACACAAAAAATCCACGAACGGCTCCTCGGCCGCAACCGCAAAGGGCCCGCGGGAGATGGCTCGGACAGCAACTGCAGCACATTGTCGGCAATGCTGTATGCCTTTATATAAAACACATCAAAAAATCCTTAGCGAATGTAATCACCTCTGTAAGTCTGCTTCACCTCCCGAAGGACGTGGGTGAGCTTTCTGGACGACGATGGTGGGCACTGAGGAAATGACTTATTACCTGCCCCCGCTTCCCCCTTTCCCCCCACTTTTCCTCCCTTCCCCTCTCCTTGCCACCACTTTCACCACACCCCGTCCCCTTACCTGCACCACCCTCTCAGCTCAACCCCTCACAACCCCGTCCCAGGCTCCCCTCGCACCATCTTCCCCCCGCACCCCCTTCCCCTGCACCCCCCACCCCCTTACAGCCCCCTTCCCAGGTCCCCCTCGTACCCCCTCCCTCCACCCCACCCCCTCGCATCCCCTCCTCCCACCGGCATCATCCGATAACTGTGTAGGGGCCCTAACAGCCCCACTGCCTTGTGGGCGTCTCGGGAGAGACCAAGGCTAAGGGAGTAAACCCGAAAAGATAATCCGGAGCGGAACCCCGGAGGCGGTCATGTGTCACCTTTGGCATGTTTCCGGCAGTTCCTGCAGCCATACTGGTGCCAAACGTCGTGCTCTGCACTCCTTTGGACCCCACCAGAAAGGCCGAGAGGGGAGTTTTGACGACTGGGCAACTATCAACCTCCATACATTCGCCCAGGCATGCGCCATGGAGAGGTCACTGTATAGTTGCCTCACAGCGACTGAAACAACACGGAAGGCAGCAGTTACGAGTTATAAGTACAGATAAATTGGCTTAGAAACTGGGCGCCACGGGTTGCCTTTGTCGATGGGAGAGGTCATTGCACCTCACTGGACAGCTACCGCCCGCGTCAAACCGGCAGCCCCCGGTCAATAAGGTTCTGTCCCGCCACAGTCTACCTGCTTCAATGGGTGCTTGGAGCTCAGGGGCATTGCCCTAAAGGTGGACTGATACACCGCACCAAACAACACGAAAAAAGGAAAGAAGGCACCAGCCCTTCGCTTTGCAAGCTGTAACGTCAGAACTATGTGTCCTGGCCTGTCGGAAGGCCTTATGCAGATCAACGATTCTCGGACGAGCTCAATAGACTCAATGTAAATATTGCAGCACTTCAGGAGGCTCGCCTCCCCGCGAGTGGATCTCTAACAGAGCAAGACTACACTTTCTTCTGGCAGGGCAGGGATCCTGAAGAACCAAGACAGCATGGACTGGGCTTCGCCATCAGAAACTCCTTGCTCAGCATGATAGAGCATCCCTCAAATGGCTCGGAACGCATACTGTCCATCCGACAGCTCACCAGCTCTGTTCCAGTACATCTACTCAGCATCGATGGTCCAACATTCTGCTCCCCACCTGAAGCTAAAGATCAGTTCTACGAGGAACTCCATAACATCATTAGCAGCATGCCCAACACCGAACACCTATTCCTGCTGGGTGACTTTAATGCTAGGATTGGGGTCGACCATGACTCATGGCCCTCCTGCCTTGGGGGCTATGGCGTTGGAAGGATGAATGAGAACGGGCAGAGACTGCTTGAGTTGTGTACCTATCATAACCTCTGCATCACCAACTCGTTCTTTCACACTAAACCCTGACACCAGGTTTCATGGAGGCACCCAAGATCGCGTCGTTGGCACCAGCTAGACCTCATTGTCACAAGGCGAGCCTCCTTAAACAATGTTCAAATCAAACGCAGCTTCCACAGTGCGGACTGCGACACCGACCACTCCCTGGTGTGCAGCAATGTTAGACTCAGACCAAAGAAGTTGCATCATTCCAAGCAGAAGGGCCACCCACGCATCAACAGGAGCAGAATTTCTCACCCACAGCTGTTACAAAGATTTCTCAATTCTCTTGTAACAGCCCTTCAAAACACTCCCACAGCAGATGCTGGGACCAGTTGGCCCACATCAGAGACGCCATCTGTGAGTCAGCTTTGACCACCTACGGCAAAAGTGCGAAGAGAAATGCAGACTGGTTTCAATCTCATAATGAAGAGCTGGAACCTGCCATAGCCGCTAAACGCATTGTACTGTTGAACTACAAGAAAGCCCCCAGCGATTTAACATCTGCAGCACTTAAAGCGGCCAGAAGCACTGCACAAAGAACAGCCAGGCGCTGAGCAAACGACTACTGGCAACACCTATGCAGTCAAATTCAGCTGGCCTCAGACACCGGAAACA
The DNA here is from genome assembly GCF_036365525.1 of Heterodontus francisci. Classification (NCBI taxonomy): domain Eukaryota; kingdom Metazoa; phylum Chordata; class Chondrichthyes; order Heterodontiformes; family Heterodontidae; genus Heterodontus; species Heterodontus francisci. Next base: position 58,817,530 of record NC_090391.1, read on the forward strand.
TCAAAGGAATGTATGATGGCATGAAGAGAGCTCTTGGGCCAACCATCAAGAAGATCGCCCCCTCAAATCTAAATCAGGGGACATAATCACTGACCAATGCAAACAAATGGACCGCTGGGTTGAGCACTACCTAGAACTGTACTCCAGGAAGAATGTTGTCACTGAGACTGCCCTCAATGCAGCCCAGCCTCCACCAGTCATGGATAAGCTGGACATACGGCCAACAAAATCGGAACACAGTGATGCCATTGATTTTCTGGCCAGCGCAAAAGCCCCTGGGAAGGACAGCATTACCCCTGAAATAATCAAGAGTGTCAAGCCTACTATACTCTCAGCGCGACATGAACTGCTATGCCTGTGCTGGGACGAGGGAGCAGTACCACAGGACATGCGCGATGCCAATATCATCACCCTCGATAAAAACAAAGGTGACCACGGTGACTGCAACAACTACCGTGGAATCTCCCTGCTCAGCATAATGGGGAAAGTCTTTGCTCGAGTCGCATTAAACAGGCTCCAGAAGCTGGCCTAGCGCGTCTACCCTGAGGCACAGTGCGGCTTTCGTGCAGAGAGATCGACCGTTGACTTGCTGTCCTCCCTTCATCAGATACAGGAGAAATGCTGTGAACAACAGATACCCATCTACATTGCTTTCATTGATCTCACCAAAGCCTTTGACCTCGTCAGCAGACGTGGTCTCTTCAGACTACTAGAAAAGATTGGATGCCCACCAAAGCTACTAAGTATCATCACCTCATTCCATGACAATATGAAAGGCACAATTCAACATGGTGGCTCCTCATCAGAGCCCTTTCCTATCCTGAATGGCGTGAAACAGGGCTGTGTTCTCGCACCCACACTTTTTGGGATTTTCTTCTCCCTGCTGCTTTCACATGCGTTCAAGTCCTGTGAAGAAAGAATTTTCGTCCACACAAGATCAGGGTGCAGGTTGTTCAACCTTGTCCGTCTAAGAGCGAAGTCCAAAGTATGGAAAATCCTCATCAGGGAACTCCTCTTTGCTGACGATGCTGCTTTAACATCTCACACTGAAGAGTGCCTGCAGAGTCTCATCGACAGGTTTGCGGCTGTCTGCAATGAATTTGGCCTAACCATCAGCCTCAAGAAAACGAACATCATGGGGCAGGACGTCAGAAATGCTCCATCCATCAATATTGGCGACCACTTTCTGGAAGTGGTTCAAGAGTTCACCTACCTAGGCTCAACTATCACCAGTAACCTTTCTCTAGATGAAGAAATCAACAAGCGCATGGGAACGGCTTCCACCGCTTTTTTCAGACTGGCGAAGAGAGTGTGGGAAAATGGCGCACTGACACGGAACACAAAAGTCCGAGTCCATCAAGCCTGTGTCCTCAGTACCTTGCTCTCTGGCAGCGAGGCCTGGATAATGTATGTCAGATAAGAGCGACGTCTCAATTGATTCCATCTTCGCTGCCTCCGGAGAACCCTTGGCATCAGGCGGCAGGACCATATCTCCAACACAGAAGTCCTCGAGGTGGCCAACATCCCCGGCTTATACACAGTGGCGCAGTGGTTAGCACCGCAGCCCCACAGCTCCAGGGACCCGGGTTCGATTCTGGGTACTGCCTGTGCGGAGTTTGCAAGTTCTCCCTGTGTCTGCGTGGGTTTCCTCCGGGTGCTCCGGTTTCCTGCCACATGCCAAAGACTTGCAGGTTGATAGGTTAATTGGCCATTATAAATTGCCCCTAGTATAGGTAGGTGGTAGGGAAATATATAGGGACAGGTGGGGATGTGATAGGAATATGGGATTAGTGTAGGATTAGTATAAATGGGTGGTTGATGGTCGGCACAGACTCGGTGGGCCGAAGGGCCTGTTTCAGTGCTGTATCTCTAAACTAAACTAAACTACTGAGTCAGCGGCGATTGAGATGGCTTGGCCATGTGAGTCGCATGGAAGATGGCAGGATCCCCAAGGACACATTGTGCAGCGAGCTCGCCACCAGTATCAGACACATTGGCCGTCCATGTCTCCGCTTGAAAGACGTCTGCAAACGCGACATGAAGTCCTGTGACATTGATCACAAGTTTTGGGAGTCAGTTGCCAGCGATCGCCAGAGCTGGCGGGCAGCCATAAAGGCGGGGCTAAAGTGTGGCGAGTCGAAGAGACTTAACTGTTGGCAGGAAAAAAGACAGAAGGGCAAGGGGAGAGCCAACTGTGCAACAGCCCCGACAAACAAATGTTTCTGCAGCACCTGTGGAAGAGTCTGTCACTCAAGAATTGGCCTTTATAGCCACTCCAGGCGCTGCTCCACAAACCACTGACCCCCTTCAGGCGCTTACCCATTGTCTCTCGAGATAAGGAGGCCAAAGAAAAAGAACAATTTACTGCAATTTTATTCCCTGTGCATTGGTTATCAATGAACAATTAACTTCAACCCTATACACTTTGCATTAGTTATTACTTCCAACTTGACAATTAACTGTACCTTTCCACCTTTATACATTGGTTATCATGTCGAACTAAACAATTAACTGTGACCTTATTTCCCCTGTGTAGCGGTTATCAACACCAATTTAACAATTAAATGTCGCATTTGCCCACGGGTACTCTATCAATGCCAATATAATGATTAACTCTAACTTTATGCAACATTTTAGGATTTACTATTTCAAGTTTAATTAACAGTGACATCTTCCCTTTTGTTTCTCCTAAAATGTTCTATTTTCTAATTAATTGAAAACTCGTTTAAAGGGTGCATTGCTTAATGACTCCAAAAAAAAAATATCCCCACGGATTCCTTATCACAAGCAATTAAATAGTCTACCAATTTTAGCAGTTTGAGTCTTTCAAACATGGAACTGAATAATTAACGGCAAAACTTCCCTTGCAAAGTGCAGATCCGATCAGATTTAATAATGAACCTGAAGTTTCGCACACTGGACTAGTCAGCCTGAGGCCCAGATCTGGAGACCAGAGTCAAATTCCACCACGGCAGCTAATGGAATATGAAGTAAATCAAACAGAAATCAAGTCTTAGTAGTGATGATCATGAAACTACCAGATTGTGGTAACCACCCATCTGGTTCCCTAATGCGCTGCATGGAAGGAAATCTGCTGTCGTTGCCTGGTCTGGCCTGCATGTGACTCTAGATCCCTAGCAATGCGGCTGGCTCCTAAAAACCTCTGAAATGGCCTAGCAAGACACACAATTGCATCCAAATGCTTCAGAAAAGTCGAATAAGGATAAAGCAGGTGGACCGACATCAGCCTATGCAGAGGAAGCAACAAAGGCACTGCGTTCCAGTGAGTTCTATTCATGCAAAACTGGGTACTGATGTCAAAAATCGAAGATCTAACCCCCAGTCTGGGCAAGCAACAGTCAAACACACCAATCATGCCTGACAGGCCCATACTCATCCATCACCATCCATGAGTATGTCCTGATTCATCGGCAACAGTGGTGGTGGCACAATTGTGTATATTCGTGAGGATGTTGTTCTGGGATTTCTCAACGTTCACTCCAGATCACATAAAGTTTCGTTGCATCAGGACAAACATGGGCGAAGAAACCTTTGGCTCTGCCTCACCTGATGAATCAGTGCTCATTCACATTGAACACAACTAGGAAGAAGCAGATGGGAACAATGGCACCATGGATGGGCGACGTTAATGTCCATCACTATGAGAGTCTCGGTAGCACGACTTCTGACCGAGATGACCGATTCCTGGAGTATATATCTGCCAGACTGGTCCAGCAATAGTTGTTGTTAGAACCAATAAGAGGCTACTTGACCTTGCTCTCATCAATCTAGCGGTTGCAGATACATCAGTGCACGACAGTCTTGATAGAAGTGACTACCACACAGTCATTCTGGAGACAAAGTTCTGTCTTCACACTGTGGATATCTTCCATCGTATTATGAGGCTCTACCACTGTACTAAATCGGATAGATTCAGGAAAGATCTGTCAGCTCAAAACAAAATTAAGCATTGTGGGCCATCGTGAGCAACAGAATTCTATTAAATCACAATGTTTAACTGCAAGGTAGGCATTTCCCACATTCTACCACTGCCATCAATCCCACCATGGTTCATTGAAGGGTGGAACGGGGCATGTCAGTTTTAGTACCAGGACACCTAAAAATGAGTTGACAAACTGGTGAAGCTACAAAACATGATTAGATAAATGCTAAGTAGTGGACGAAGCATGCTATTGACAGAGTTAAGTGATCTCACAACCAACGAATCAGGTCAAAGCTATCTCGTCCTGACACTTCTAGTTGTGAATGATACTGGGCAATTAAATAGCTTAACAGAAGTGAAGACTCCAAAAATAGTCATCCTCAATGACAGGGGAGAGTAGCCCAACAGGGCAAAAGCCAAGTCGGAATGCTTGATAAAAAGGGATAAAACAAAATGAGTGTAAAATAGCCATGGATATAAAACAGTTTGTAAGAGTTTTGCGAATATATAAAAAGATACAGAGTAGCTAAAGTAAACATTGTTCCCTTAGAGGCAGAATCAGGAGAAATTATCACGGACAATGAGGAAATGGCAGAGATATTGAAGAAATATTTTGTACTTGTCCTCACAGTAGAAAGCACAAGCTGCACACCAAAAAGAGAGGCTAACCAAGGAACTAACAAGAGTAGTAAACAAAAGGAAATTACCTTAAGTGGAGATAGAAACGTTATGGATAAATGTATGGGACTAAAATCAGATAGATAACCACTGCCTGATGGTCTACATGCTGGGGTTCTAAAAGAAAGTAGCTGCTGATGTAGTGAATGCGTTGCTAATGATTTTTTTCTAAATTCACCGGATTCGAGAAAGGTCCCATGGATTGGAAGCTAGCAAATGTAACAGCACCATTCAAGAAAGGAGGGAGTGAGAGTATAGGGACCTACAGGCCAGGTATTCTGTCATCAACATTGGGAATATGCTGAGGTCTGTTCTTAAAGACGTCTCAACGACGTATTTAGGAAATGGGAGCATGATCAGATCAAGACAATATGGTTTTACGAAAGCAGAGTCGTATTTAACAGATATATTAGAGCTTCAGTGGGTGCAAGTAGTAGAGTAGATAGAGGGGAACCAGTAGATAAACTATATTTTGATTTCCAAATGGCGTTGGAAAGGTGCCACAAAAAAGTTTGATACACGGGATAAATGTGCATCGAGTTGTGGGTAATATATTAGCATGGATAGCAAATTGGTTAATGGACAGGGAGCAGAGTATAGGGGTAAATGGTGCATTTTCATATTGTTAATCTCTGACAAGCGGGGAGCCACAAGGATCGGCTCTAGGACTTCACCTATTTACAATCTACATTCATGACTTAGACCAAACCAAGAGTAATGTATCTGAGTTTGCTGACACTACAAGGCTAGAAGAGAATGCAAGGTGTACGGATGACATGGATTTGCTGATAAATGACATCAACAGGTTACATGAGTGGACAACAGGGATGCGCATAATGTGGGGAAGTGTGTGATTATTCACTTTGGTTATAAGACTAGCAAAACATAATATTTTGTAAGAGGTGTGAAAATTGTAAAGGTTGATGATCAGAGGGACTTTGGTGCACTCATACAAGGAACACAAGAAGTTAACATGCAGGTACAGCGAGCAATTGGTAAAGTTAATGTTGCGTTGGCAAAGGCATTAGAGTACAAAAATTGCTAAAATTGTACTGGGTTTTCATAAGGCACACCAGAAGTACTGTGCGTAGTTTTTGTCTCCATAATTAAGGAATGATTTGCATTCATAGGACGTAGTACAGCGAGGTTTCACTAGATTAGTTCCTGGGATGACAGGGTGGTGCTATGATGAGTGGCTGTGTAAATTGGGTCTACAATCTTTTGCCATTAGAAGAATGACAGGTAATCTCATTGAAACATAGACGATTCTGGAGCAGCTTGTGATGGTAGACACTGAGAGGTTGTTTCCTTGGTGGGGAATCTAGAGCACGGCGCCAGGATAAGGAGCCAATCATTTCGGACTGTGATGAGGAGAAATGTCTTCACTCAAAGCGTTATGAATCATTGCAATTTTCTTCCTTAGAGGGTTGTGGGCGTTTCATCGTTGAATTTAACTAAGAGAAATATATTTAAGGAACAACAGCTGGTGTCGAGTGGACATGAGTCGGTTGCATCATTAGCTGACGTGAGGCTGTTGATGGAGATGGGACACTGGAACCATCAGCTGCTGTGAGGCTGCAGAATGAAGATGGAACAGTGGAATTATCAGCTGGTGTGATGCTGTCGAGAGGAATGGGGCAGTGGAACCAACAGATGTCATGAGCCTCTCGAGTGGAGATGTTACAGTGAAACCATCAGCTGGTGTGAAGCTTTCGATTGAAGATAGGTTAGTGAGATCATGTAACCCTAACTTGTTTGACAGTGTAGCTGTGAGAAACACAGAGGCAGAAGTGAGGACATCGAGGTGGAGGTTTTGGCCAATTGCAGTCTTGAAGCAAGCTCCGTACATGGTTCAACCTTCCTTTATAAAGAATGGTTGGAGCTAAGATGGGGTGAGTTACCTCCGGGAAAAGGAATAATGTGAAGTGATTTGCAAAGTCTTCTTAAGAGAAGCATTTCACAGACTCGTTGCATAATACAGCACAAAAGGGCCTATTGTGCTGATGCTGAGTTTGGAAATAGCTATGCAGTTAGTCACACATTCCCCCTGCTCTTTCCCTAGCAGAGTTGTAAAATTTTCCTTTTCAAGTATTTACCGAATTCCCCTTTTAAAAGATACTACTGAATCTGCTTCTACCATCCTTTCACAAAGCACATTTATATCAGAACAGCTCGCTTGGGAAAAAAACGTTTCACCTTATTCCCCATCTGGATCTTTTAATGGTTATTTTAATTCTTTGTCCCCTGGTTACTGGCCGTCATGTCACTGGAAAATTTCTCCTTATTTTCTCTATCAAAACCCTTCAAGTATTTGAACTGTGAGTCATCGAAATGAGTGTGGGCTCTATTGATGAATTTAAATTGGGACACATCGTGACTTTCACGTGATCAAAATGACTTTTTTGCACATTAATTAAGTGAGGTTACTGTGTAATGTATGATAAATATGAGAGGAAAGGTCTAATTATGGGCTCGGTGATATCAGGCACATCCACTCCACCCCACCCCACCCCGCCCATGGTGAACAGAGGAATTGGCAGGAAGGGAGACAGGATAGCAACTGGGTAAAACTCCTGGTAGGGAATTGAAGTTCAGGAAGGGGCAGAGAGTTTGGATTCTCCCAACAGGAATGGCTCCTGGCATTTTTGGTTATTCCTCGCTTTATTGCTCAAGAAATTGCATTGCACTTACTTGTCATGTATCAATAAAACAGCACACAACCAACGTTGTCAATTCCTTCGATCGCTTGTAGTCGATACTCTCTGACGTTTAGGAGAATGAGAGGTGATCGCATTGAACTATATAGATGTATATGGCTTGACATGGGAGCTGCTGGGAGGCTGTTGCACAGGTAGGAGTGTCGAGAAAACAGTGTAACAGTCTCAGGATATAGAGTCAGCCATTGCGGAGTGAGATAAGGAGAATTTCTTCACTCAGAGGTTTGTGAACCTTTGGAATTCTCCGTCCAAGAGAGCTGTGGATGCTCAGTCGTTAGGCAAAATTAAGATGGAGATGGGTTGAGTTTTGGCCCTGAAGAAATCAAGGGGCATGAGGAAGGGCAGGAAAGTGAAGATCAGTCATGATCTGATTGAATTTTGGAGCAGGCTCGAGGGCCTGAATGGCCTCCACCTGCTCCTAACTAGCATAATCTTACAAAGCCAACAATGGTGGAAGTGGGGAAACTCACTATCAGGACTGAACCTTCCAGCATTAGCCAGGGAACCGTAACTCTAATGACCTTTGGCGGGCAGTGGTGATGGAATGGCAATCATGCTTGTGTCAGCTCTTCACCTATGGACATCAGAGATAAAGTTGCCATACCCTGGCATGCACAGAAGATTGCACAAGAATTTGATGCAATGATCACTCCCCTCCTCCGTTTGATGGTCCAGTCATGGAAAACATCTGTATTCATAATGCTCTTCAATTGAAAACTTATGCTCCTTGTCTTCGCATGGTTATGTTCCTCTCTACCTTGGGAACATACTCTGGGCCCCAAAATCCTTCCTTTCTAAGTAAGTTCCTCCAGACTATACAACACTCCTTAACTGTGTATCGTCCTCAGCCCCTACAAGCCTCCTATTATTTCAATCTCCTCCAGATCTACAACCCTTCCCATTTCTGCAGACTCTTCTATCCCTACAAACCTTCGTATATTGAAAACTTACTCCGGCTGCCATAACCCTCCCTGCGTCTGTCAGGTCCTTTAGCCTTACAATTCTCCATATTCCTCAACCCTCCTTCAGCCATTAGAATATTATCTATCTCTGTATCCTCCTCCATCTCTTGCAATCCCCATCTCTCTGCAACCCCTTCCAACCTGACAAGCTTCCATATCCCAGTAACCTGGGGCTGAAACATTTAGCGATGGAATAGACTAATACAGTACACTAAACTAATGCAGCATTGATTTACGGGATCACTGACATTTATGGCGCAGAATGAAGCTATACGACCTATCATTCTTGTACCAACCATAAAATAAGTTACTTAACTTCATCCTGCTTTCTAGCTCTTGGTCCATGATCCTGCAGGTTATGGCACCTCAAGTGCATATCACTTTGGAATAGAGTGGGTTAAGGGTAGACTTAATTGATGTGTTAAAAATTATGAAGATCTAGATAGATTGGATAAGAAGGACGTATTACCTTTAACAGAGAGGTCAATAACGTGGAGACATGGATTTAAAGATATTGGTGGAAAGATGAGAGGGGAGTTCAGAAGAAATATATTGACGCAGAGGATGGCGGGGTCTGGACCTCACTGGCTAAAAGCCTGACAGATGGAGAAACGTCATCACATTAAAAAAAAACTCTTTAATATGCTCTTGAGGTGCCAGAAACTTCAGGACAATGGACCAAGAGCTGGAAAGCGGGATGAGGTTAAGTAGCTACATTTTTGCTGGGCCTCTTTCTGTGCACTACATTTCAATGGTTCCATAATTCAATGCTGCATTAGTTGGGTGTCCTGTACTAGTTTGATGAATTGTATTACTTTGAGTTATTTGCTTGAGAAACGGTTTTAACTGGAAGTGATACATGAGCTTGAGGTTGGCATTAGTTTGAGATACTTTCTTCGTGTGAGGGGCTCTATTAATTTGGTGTCTAGTCTGAGGACTGTATCAGTTCCCAATAACCTATTATATTGAGTTACAATAATTTAAGATGTTGATTCGGTAAGAAGGGCTGCATCTGTTTTAATGATTCTATCAGTTGGATGGGCTGTGTTGATTGCAAGCGTTGTACTATTTGGAGAATCTGAATGGGTTGGAGGTGTTGTTTCGGTTTGAGGCCTGTATTGGATGGAGGGGCTACATCGTTTGGAGGGTCTGTATCTGTTGAATGTGCTGTTTAGCTTTGAATGGTTGTTTACAATGCCTCTGGTGCAGGAGCTGCATCGGTTGCAGGGGCTGTACCGATTGTCGGGACTGAATTGGTTGAGAGTCTGTAATGGTTGGAGCGTCTGTAACTGTTGAATTGTCTGTGTGCATTGAAGGGTCTTTATTACTTGAGTTGGACTTAAAGTCAACTGATTTAAAACTTTTATTAGTTTGAGCTGCTGTATTGATTTGAAATGCTCTATTAGTTCATGGTCTTGAAATAGTTTCAGACGCTGTATTACTTGAATTCTGCAATGCATAGTCACAAGTAACCCAATTTAACTATTTAACAGAATGTCTACAGATGAAGAGGGCATCCACGTCCCAGAGGACAGAACAGCAGCCCTTAGACAGAAACTGACATTTGGAGTTTAAGTATTGAATAGTCACAATCGAGATGAGGGTATAACTGAGACAATAGGAGATCTGGTGTTTAGAACAATGGCGTCTGAAAGTATCTTGCTGGGAGAATACGATTTCTAATATCCATTAGTTAATTAATTTGAAAAGAATTGTCCAGTCTTTGGCGTTTTCCAAGACAATCTCAGAACTAAATATGTTCTCTCATTAACACAATGTCGTAATCTGTTGCTCGACTTTAAAAAAAACAATGTGAACGATGTTGCAACTTCAATTTCCCTGTGGCGAAACCATAGGGTATAATTTAAAGGATCTCGGAATGCATTACCTCACAGTTCAATACAGACAGAGTGCCTGCAGCACGGAGGGACACATCCATTTATATAGAAGATGTGTCAAACCTTATTCGGTATTGAGAAAATATATTACCTGATCCTTGCCATCATTGGTGTTCCTGGTAAGATACCATAATAATTGAAGTTGTGGAAATCTGTGTGCCAGCAGGTCTCTGGTATTACTTTTTGGCTGATAATATTACATGCTGATTTAGAGGTCACCACTGGACAGACAGCCAATAAGTGATATCATTTTGTTAAGTCAAATATGTTGAGTTATCTCTATGGGTTTATTCTTTTGATTAAACTGCAATACAGCACAGGTTGTAATGCACAACCTCACTGAATTGTTATTGCTTTTAGTGGAATATTGTGTGATGCTGAATCAGACCTCAGTGAAAACTGCTTTCTGAGTGAATGTCTTACTGGAATTATCTATCACGGAGGAACTGCAATGAAAGTTAGTCACTAACCACAGTAGAACGCTGATCCTAGTGTCCATTTATTGCATGAAGTATCTGTCTCTGTAGAGTTGCACGGAGTGTGGGTCACACACCAACGTGTAATTTCCTTTTTATCGGTTTCATGTGATGTGGGCATCTCTGGAAAGGACAGAATTTCTTGCCCATCTATTGAGAAGGTGGTGCTCATCTGTCTTCCTGAACCGCTGCAGTCTACGTGGAGCGGGTAGGCCGAGAGTGCTGGAAGGGATGGAGTGCCAGGAATCTAATTTAGTGGCAAAATATGGCAATGGCAATATATTTCTAAGTCAGGATGGTGAGTGGCTTGGAGGTTAAGTTACAGCTTCTGTGTTTCCACGCTCTCGACCTGCTAGATGCAAGTGTGTGAGGGTTTGGAAAGTGCTGTTGAATGAACATTAGCGAGGCATGCTTGCCTTCATTGGTCGGGGCATAGAGTATAAGAATTGGCAAGTCATGTTGCAGCTGTACAGAACCTTAGTTAGGCCACACTTAGAATATTGTGTACAATTCTGGACGCCGCACTACCAGAAGGACGTGGAGGCTTTGGAGAGGGTACAGAGGAGGTTTACCAGGATGTTGCCTGGTCTGGAGGGCATTAGCTATGAGGAGAGGTTGGAAAAACCCGATTGTTTTCACTGGAAAGACGGAGGTGGAGGGGTGACATGAGTTTTACAAAGTTATGAGCAGCATGGACATAGTGGATAGTCAGAAGCTTTTTCCCAGGGTGGAAGAGTCAGTTACTAGGGGAAATAGGTTTAAGGTGCGAGGGGCAAAGTTTAGAGGGGAAGTGCGAGGCAAGGTTTTTACACAGAGGGTGATGAGTGCCTGGAACGTGCTGCCAGGGGAGGTGGTGGAAGCAGGTACCATAGAGATGTTTAAGAGACATCTTGACAAATATATGAATAGGAAGGGAATAGAGGGATATGGGCCCCGGAAGTGCAGAAGGTGTTAGTTTAGGCAGGCATCAAGATCGGCGCAGGATTGGAGGGCCGAATGGCCTGTTCCTGTGCTGTACTGTTCTTTGTTCTTTGTTCTTTGAGTTCTTGCAGTGTATTTTGCAAACGGAAAACACTGCTGCTACTGTGTGCCAGTAGTGGAAGAAGTGAATATTTAAGGTGGTGAATGCGATGCCAATTAACCTAGCTGCTCTAGTTTGGATGGTCTCGGGTTTCCTTAGATTTGTTGATGCTGCACTCATCCAGGCAAGTGGAAGGTATTCCACGAAACTCCTGACTTGTGCCTTGCAGCTGGAGGCCAGAATTGGGGTCAGAAGGTGGGGTACTCACTGCAGAACTCCCAGCCTCTGACTCATTGCTGTCGCTAAAGCATTTATTTGGCTGCTGCAATTCAGTTTCTGGTAAATGGCAAATCCAGGCTACTTATATTGGGGGATTCAGTGAAGGAAATGGCATTAATGTCAAGGAGAGATGGCTAGTTTCTCTGTTACATAGAACATAGAACATTACAGCGCAGTACAGGCCCTCCATCTTGCGCCGACCTGTGAAACCATCTGACCTACACTATTCCATTTTCATCCATATGTCTATCCAATGGCCACTTAAATGCCCTTAAAGTTGGCGAGTCTACTACTGTTGCAGGCAGGACGTTCCACGCCCCTACTGCTCTCTGAGTAAAGAAATTACCTCTGACATCTGTCCTATATCTATCACCCCTCAACTTAAAGCTATGTTCCCTCGTGTTTGCCATCACCATCCAAGGAAAAAGACTCTCACTAGCCACCCTATCTAACCCTCTGATTATCTTATATGTCTCTATTAAGTCACCTCTCCCCCTCCTTCTCGCTAACGAAAACAACCTCAAGTCCCTCAGCCTTTCCTCTTAAGACCTTCCCTCCATACCAGGCAACATCCTAGTAAATCTCCTCTGCACCCTTTCCAAAGCTGCCACATCCTTCCTATAATGCGGTGACCAGAACTGCACGCAATACTCCAGGTGCGGCCGCACCAGAGTTTTGTACAGCTGCAGCATGACCTCGTGGCTCCGAAACTCGATCCCCCTACTAATAAAAGCTAACACACCAGTTGCCTTCTTAACAGCCCTATTAACCTGGGTGGCAACTTTCAGGGATTTATGTACCTGGACACCAAGATCTCTCTGCTCATCTACACTACAAAGAATCTTCCCATTAGCCCAGTTTTGTTGGAGATGGTCATTGTTGGACAGTTGCGTGGTGCGAATGTTACTTGCCACTTATTAGCCAAAGGCCGACGGTTGTCTGTGTGTTGCTGCAACTGGACACCGACTGTTTCAGTATATGAGAAGTTGTGAATGGTACTAAACATCGTGCAATAATCAGCGAACATCCCTACTTTCGATCTTCTGATGGAGGCAAGGTCATTGATGAAGCAGCTGAAGATGGTTGAGCCTAGGACTCTACCGTAAAGATTTCCTGAATTAATTTTCTGGTACTGAGATGATTGACCTCTAATAATCTGAACTCTTTTTTTGTGCTAGGTATGAATGCAAAAACTGGAGATTTCCCTTTGATTCCCATTGACTTTAATTTGGTCAAATATTGCCTTGATATCGAAGGCAGTCACTCCCACCCCACCTCTTGAGTCCAGCTCTTTTGTCCATTTTTGGATCAAGGCTGTAATGAGGTCTGGTCCATTTGGAATTCAAATTGGGCATCAGTGTTGTTGTTGTTTAAGTGGCGCTTAATAGCATTGGCAGCGGCTCTTCAAGTGACTTTGATAATTACCGAAAGTGAACAAAGAACAAAGAACAAAGAACAAAGAAAATTACAGCACAGGAACAGGCCCTTCGGCCCTCCAAGCCTGCGCCGATCCAGATCCTCTATCTAAACATGTCGCCTATTTTCTAAGGGTCTGTTTCTCTTTTCTTCCTGCCCATTCATGTCTCTGTCTAGATACATCTTAAAAGACGCCATCGTGCCAGCATCTACCAATGAACTGATGCAGCGGTAATTGGTACTGTTGCATTTACCCTGCTTTTCATGGATCGGACATACCAGGGCAAATTTTCACATTGTCGGTTCGATGCCTGTGTTGTAGCTTCCAAGTACTGCAACTGCTTCCTCTGCTCCTCACTGTCCTGTGAATCTGTGGGTCTTTAATTGCTGAATTTCCTTATCTTGATATCACACTGGATGGATATTCGGCTGTTGATATTGAATCTTCCAGTTGTGCAACTGATTAAGGTTTAACAGATCAGCTGTTGTCTATCACTCGGAGTCTGTGCGTATGTAACCTCGATTAATCTCTTCCTTGGTACAATGATGTGTGTTCCTGTGAAGAGGGACACGAATAGCTGAGGAAAATATCTATTGTGTTTTCATAATAAAGAGATCAGTACGGTGCAGTCTGTAATAACACGAGCAAACTCCTAATGATGAAATAAATAGGGCACAACCTTCAGTTCTGGAATCATCCTGGTTAATATCATTGCACCTGCTCTAGTGCATTACTATCTTTGTGATATGGAGAGGAGAGCTCTACACAGTATGCTAAGTGTTGTATCACGGAGGTTCTATATTAGCTTAATATCAACTCTTTGTTTTCTTTTCAATTCCATTCCTCCAGAAACAAACATCAGCGCTACTTTCCTCCAAAAACCTGTGTTGCTACTTCTGAAATGATTTTTGAATCTATACCCACGAATCCTATTTTCCATCCTCGACCCAATTCAGAGACTTATATTTCGAATGAGTGTAGGGAAACTTTATGCATCTGATCAAAATGCATCACCTCACACTTCGGTCTCTTCAACTTAATTTGCAACTGAAATTCATAATGTGCAGTCTAATTTTTATTATTATCTTTGCTAATTTGTTGAATTACTCCCCTATATTAACTGTGCTCTGAATTTGGATTAGTCAGCAAATTTTGAAATTTTGTTTCTGCTTCCAGATTCCATATAATTTAATGAAATGGTGAGCGACAGTTTTACCTATGCTGATCCCTTTGGAATACCATTTTCCACCTCTGATTTATACATCTGAATAAATATCTCTATCCACGACTTCCTGTGTTCAGTTTTTGTAGCCAGCTTGCTGACCATTTTTCTGCTTGTCCGTTCACTTTACTTGCTCTGAGGTGGGCTTGTTGTCTGCTGCCTTGTCAAAGGCCTTCAAATAATTAAAGTATATTGCACCTACTGCTTCAGTCCTATCTGGTCTTCCTTATTTTTTTTTCAACTAATTCAGTTAGTCTGGTCAAAATGGCTTTCCTTTTGACATATGAGAGGAATACGCTATTATACGGAGCCTCACAGCTCCAGCGACCCGGGTTTGATTCTGGGTACTGCCTGTGCGGAGTTTGCAAGTCCTCCCTGTGACCGCGTGGGTTTCCACCTGGTGCTCTGGTTTCCTCCCACAGCCAAAGACTTGCAGGTTGATAGGTAAATTGGCCATTATAAATTGCCCCTAGTATAGGTAGGTGGCAGGAGAATGGTGGGGATGTGGTAGGGAATATGGGATTAATGTAGGATTAGTATAAATGGGTCGTTGTTGGTCGGCACAGACTCGGTGGGCCGAAGGGTCTGTTTCAGTGCTGTATCTCTCTATGACTCTATGACTATATATTTTGTGTTTCTACATGATTTTCTATTCTAGCTTTGAAAACATATTGCATTATCCTTTCTAACACTGACGTTATACTAACTGGGCTGTAGATCGTTGGTCTTCATCAACTTCTGTTTTAAATACAAGAAACACATTCGCTGTCCGACAGACCTCTGCAGTATTCCTCACTCTGATGATAAGTAATGAATTGATAATTGTGCCTCTGCGATCTCTTCCCTATCTTTTTTAGTATGTGTGGATACAATCCATCGAAACAAAAGAGTTGACTCTCTCTTTGATTATTTTATTAAATATTCGCCCCCCCCCATTTCCACCTTAAATGCTGCGAAGTTTTTCGTTGACTTTTATTTGATAGTTTAGTAACAACCACAGCCAAATCCCTGCCCCAACACTCAGAGATTTTTCTCCCTTCTTCAGATTCTGAATAATCCTCCATTTGTTCGTTTTACCCCAACTATCCCACAACATACGAGACGCAATTCCTTCTCTGAGCGGTACTCCAGAAGCTCATTTCCATTTCTTTCCATGTCAGTCTTCCCCAATGTGCTCCAACATTCAATAATCCAGAGTTGTCCATGGACGCACATTGGATGGGATCTCGCCTGACAGATACCAGGAGGTTGTAGGCCGGACAGTTTTCCTCCACCATCTCCTGCTGATGCATTCCAAGGGCCCCTTTTGGAATTGATTTATTTTGTTTCATTCACTCTCCATTCTGCCGGAACTCTTCCCTTCCTCGTTGGTTCTGCTTTAGTTTAGTTTAGTGATACAGCACTGAAACAGGCCCTTCGGCCCACCGAGTCTGTGAAGACCATCAACCACCCATTTATACTAATCCGACACTAATTCCATATTCCTACCACATCCCCACCTGTCCCTATATTTCCCTACCACCTCCCTATACTAGGGGCAATTTATAACGGCCAATTTACCTATCAACCTGCAAGTCTTTGGCATGTGGGAGGAAACCGGAGCACCCGGAGAAAACCCACGCAGACACAGGGAGAACTTGCAAACTCCACACAGGCAGTACCCAGAATTGAACCCGGATCACTGGAGCTGTGAGGCTGAGGTGCTAACCACTGCGCCACTGTGCCGCCAGTATTTAGAATGCAAATATTCGCTATTTCTTTATCTAGACCCATGTGCAGGGATCCTCTTGTAAAGTACAGCTGTATGGATCTCTGGTGGAAGCGATGGGATATACCACACTCAAATTGTATGGCTCTGAGAGGCTGTCTGAGTCCCAGCTAAGTTGTCTTCGTGTTGGATACTGTTGTGTATTGTCCATTTGATTTGTAGTGCATTGTTTATTTGAGCTGAACATACACGCTTGGTGTAGCATGCACAGTGTGCACTTAGAGGACGCTCCATTAAAATGTTCTGTTTTACAGTCACCATCCAGAGGTAAAGCCGTTTGTTTCTTCCATTGATTTACAATAGCAGATCTGCAATGTGAGATCTTACAGATACTTGGATCAATATTTTTTCCAATCAAATTCAGGTTCCCCTCCTTTCTACATTTTTCTAGTTCTTTGATGACTGGGGCCATTTCCTTATTTTGCCTTGAACAGGAAAATGTTATTAACATTGCTTGTACTTTCCGCCCTCTCTCATCTTCACATGGTCCGTCTTTGGTACTTCACTTCCTTGGCTTCGTTCCCTCCATTTCAGGGGATTGGCTGCCCACCAATATCTGCTATAATCCCACCGACTCCCACAGCTACCTTGATTATACTTCCTCCCACCCCGATTCCTGGATAGGTTATGTTTCATTCTTCCAGTGTTTCCAACTCGGTTGCATCTGTCCCAATGATGCTACCTTCCATACCAGCCCTTCTGAAAATGCTGTCATTATTCCTCAGCCAAGGATTTTCGGCCACTGTGGTTAACAGAGCCTCGAGCATCCATCTAATTACGTCCATTGCCACTTTCATCTACTCGCCTCCCTGCAAGAGCTACGATAATATACCCCTTGTCCTCACCATCCCAGCTATATTGTATTCAATGCAACATCCTCCAACATTTCTGCCACATCCAGCTAGGTCCAACACCAATTATACATTCTGCTCCCCTCCCGAACTTTGTTCATTTCGAAACCCTGGTCCACTCCTCAATTACCCCCAACATTCGCTTCATTCAACAGAGCATCTTTACGTGCAAGTGCAGTAGATGTAGCACCTTCTCAATTACTTCTTCGCTTCCCACTGTCCAAGGCCCCAAAAACTGTTCCCGGGTGAAACATCGATTTGCTTGTACTTCAAATAATTTCTTAACAGTATTCGCTGCACATGAAGGAGTCTTTTGTATGGTGGAGAGGAGCAAATACAGGTTGGTTGATTGCTTTGCTGAAGTTCTCCATTCAGTCTGCAGTGTGACCGCAAGCCTCCGTTACCTTGTCACTTTAGTTCTACATCTCATTCCAACTCTGCCCTCTCTATCTTCGACCTCCTACACTTTTCCACTGAAGCTCCATTAGGGAACAGCCCTGCATGCTTCAATTCGGCATTTTATTCTCTGTTAGTCTCAACACTGATGTTAAAGTATTCTAATCTTTGCTCCCATTTTCCCGGATAACTTGTGCTGGCAATGGAGGACTGATCCACCAGGGTCACTGGGAGAGAAGGGGGTGTGGGATGGTGCATGGGTGGGGATTCACAATTGGTTCACTGCTATCAGTTTTCTGGGCGACTGGAAACCCCTTTTTGCCAGAATTTCCGTGCTCACCGCACCCTCTGTTATTCTGCTATAACAATTTACAATCTCTGGATAAATCCTCTGTTCCTTAAATTGTCCCATTCGTCTTGCACCATCATCCCTTTTGTCATTGAATTGCTCCTTCCCTCCTCCCTATCACAGCCTTTGTTCTTTTGTTCCCCTATTTCCCGCTTTTTACTGGTTCTGTTAATGCTTTAAAACTGTTAATCACTAATATCTGCCCGGTCTGATGAAAGGCTATAAACCTGGAATATTAATCCTGTGTCTCTCCACAGGTGCTACATAGCCCACTGAGTGTTTTCAACATTCGCCTACTTTATTAGATTTTCAGCAGTTATCAGTATTTTGTTTTTGATCTGCAGGCTAGTTGTGGGTATTAAAAGTGACGAGTGGCACAGGCGGGCGGCGGTGTTTTGGTATTTTAACTCCATACACTTCCTATTTATCTTTGATTGGTTCCCGCCTGAAGTCAGCCTGACTCAGAGGCTCAGCTTCCAGTTGGGAAAAGAGAACTGTGGAGCAGGTCCCAAGACCACGAGGTATGGACTGCTGTCTGATACCATGGTGTAAAATCCCCAGATCCTTAGACAGAGATAGTGGTGACATCTCTGATATCTATGCTGCTGATCCGTAACCCCAGTGATAGGTCTCTTAGCCGGGAGTGCAGTTCAAGAGAGGGGAGGAGGAAAAGGAGGAGGGGGATGGGAGGATGTCAGATTCTTAACTCTGGAAAGTGGTCTCCTATCCTGGAGCATATACCGTGTTGGAGGATGGTATGGGGAGGGGGTGGGACAGTTCTGATCCCCAAACGTTTGGATGGATCTTCTATCCTGGAGCGTGGTCCAAGGCAGCTGAATGGAAGAGGATTGGGTCTTTATAATACAATACAGGATAGGGGAACGGATCTCTGGGCGTTTGATGCAGGCAGGTAGTCCATTCAGAAGGAGTTTCTGATCCCGGGAGGGTCTCATCCCTGGGAGGACATTATCTTTGGGGAGAGGCTGATCATGGGGTTTCATCCCCAAACGTTCCAGATCCTAATGGGCTTTGCATGATCCCAGGCAGTGTCTAAGCCCAGTACGAGGAAGTCTGATCATACGGGTCCGATCTCCAACCCTGGGTGTCGTTGTTTGAGTAGTGGGGTTCATGCGGAAACACAGATGGCCGGAGCTAAACCTGGAAAGCAGATTTAATTGGAGAATTCCAGCCAAATTAGAATATTCAAGTTACCAACCAGCCTCTGGGAGTCATTGCCTGCCTGCCCCCTGTCCCAACTCCGTTAAGCTGGATGTGGGTGGTTGTAAGCAGATTGTTCTTTTGCTGTTAATTTCCTGACCTCACAGTCTCTGTCATACATGAAAAATGTTTGATCAGTAATATCCAGTTCATTTTCTCTTTTCTCTCCTGCAGTTAATTTAGTGGCGATTGTGATTCTGTCTCGGGACAAGTGTGGACTCTCCACCTGCACCACCTGCTACCTGGTAGCCATGGCAATGGCAGATTTACTGGTCATTGTAACTGATGTCATACTGTATCGTATCAGTTATTATTATTTCCCAGGATCATTCCTGGACATCACCCCCGTGTGTCGTGTTACTGCAGTTGTGAGTCGTGCATCCACAAACTGTTCTGTCTGGTTCACCATCATCTTTTCCTTTGATAGATATGCGGCCATTTGTTGCTCAAAGCTGAAAACGAAATATTGCACCGAGAAAACTGCGGCTGTGGTTCTAGCAACAACCTGCGTTCTGCTCTGCTTAAAAAGTGTCCCCTTCTACTTTCCATATGAACCTGTACAGATAATTGACAATGTACCATGGGGCTGTTATCCAAAATTAAGCTATTATACTGAGCCCGGATGGGTGGGATTTGACTGGTTTGATACTGTAATAACCCCATTGCTCCCATTCGCTTTAATACTGTTGTTCAATGTTCTGACAGTGAGACACATTTTAGTCGTCAGTCGAGTCCGTAAGGGACTGAAGGCTCCCAGCAAGGGAGAAAATTGCAGTGACCGAGAGTTGGCGAGCAGAAGAAAGTCTATGATTTTACTACTCACCATATCCACCAGCTTCATACTTCTGTGGTTGCTACTTGTTATAAATTTCTTGTATTATAGCATTGCAGGAAAAAGTCCTGGGGATTACAATGATTCTGAATTTATCGCTCAACAAGTTGGAATTATGCTAATGAATTTAAGTTGCTGTACTAACACATTTATTTATGGGGCGACACAGTCCAAATTTAGAGAGCAGGTCAAGAGAGCGGTGCAGTATCCAGTTATATCAATTATTCAATTAAAGTACAAACAAAACAATTGAGAGCAGCCCAGGGGAGGGTAGTAGTGTTTCCATCCATGAATGTAATATTTCATCATACGTTCATCAACCAAATGAGATCAGGAATTGCTGGAGGGGGATGGGGCGCTATTTCCGATTGGCAGAGGAGTAGACACGTGACAATGATCCAGCGGGTAAGAGATAAGAGATGACCACTGGATGATCTGAAGGACTGAGGCAGAAGTAGCAAAACATGCAAAAGAACTGTGAGCAGCAGGCAAGAGATGACAGACAGCTTGAGGACCAGAAGTATACTGGCATGACATGTCGCACACGTCAATATACAATGGGCCCTGGACAAGAGGCGACTTGTGGAGGAGTGGACATTAAGGGGCACGAGAAGCGTCACAGTGTCCCCTATTAAACAGGAGAGTAACAGCAGCCACCGTCTCATTACCACTCCACCATTTCCCCACCCCATCATTTACCCTCCCCAGTGCCCGGCCTCATTCCCAATCCAAATTTCCACTCTCCCATTTTCATTAAAAGAGTCCCCTTTCCGATTACTACTAACCTATTTCCCCTCCCCATTATTCCCCCATTGCCTCTCTCCATTTCCCCTTCTCGTTTACTCTCCCTCTTTGTGGGCTCATTGAAGATGTACAATACTCCACGTAGTGGGAAGTCGGTCTTTAATAAATGTCCCATTGCTATGGTAGCAAAATATTGTCACCATGAACAAACGTCAAATGGATGGCTGATGTTTGTGGAGTTTTACAGATGTTCTGAGAGAGAAGAAAGAAAGGAGACGGAATGAAAGGGGCAGAAAGAGAGATACACAGATCGAAAGGGTGACTGAGAGACTGACAATGAAATAAGGATATTTATGATAGGACATTGGAACAGGAGAAGGCCATGAAGCCCCTTAATCCTGTTCTGACATTCAATGAATTAGAGGAGTGCAGAAATCTTGGTGGGTTGTGGGGCTGGGGAAGAGCATACAGATAGGTACAGACAAGGTTATTGAGGGATTGAAAATAAGCATGAGATTTTTAATATCAAGTCATTATTTGATGCATATCAATGTAAGTCAGTGAACATAGCGGTGATGTTTGAGCAGAGCTTGGTGTGAGTTAAGACATGGGATACAGAGTGTTAGATGACCTCAGATTTACAGTAAGTGGAATGTCAGAGACTGGCCAAGAAAGTGTTACAACAGACCACGCTAGAGATAACAAACGCATGGATGAGTTTTTCAGGAGCAGATTGGCAGAGATAGGGGCAAATTCAGGCAATGTAACAGATGTAAGCTATTTGGCTTCTGTGACGGTATTAATATGTAGCTGGTAGCTCATTACAGGGTTAACTATTACAACAAGAATGTGAGCGATGTGTTCCTGCCTCAGACAGTTATTGGGGAGGGGTATATAGTCAGTAACTAGGGAATGGAGTTTGAAGCAGGTATTGAAAACCATAGCTTTAGTCTTCCGAGTGCTTAAAAGAAAGAAATTTATGTTCATCCAGTACTGGATGTCAAATAAGCAGTCGGATAATTTAGAGACATTGCAAGGGTTGAGAGAGGTGGTGGCGAGGGAGAGCTGGATATTATCAGCATACATTTGGAAATTGAGGTTGTGCTTTTGGATGATGTCACCAAGCAGCAACATGTAAGTAAGAAATGGAGAGGGGGCAAGAATTGATCTTTGGGAGACAGTACAGGCAAAGGGGCATGAGAGGCCATTGAAGGGATTCTCCGGCTATGATTAGATAAATAAGAATGAAACTAGTTGAGAGCACTCCCACCCATTTGGACGAAAGTGGAGAGGCTTTGTGTTGGTAATCATGTCAAAGGCTGAAGACAGATCAAGAAGGAAACCTGAATGAAGGTGAGTCAGACATCGAGTTCCAACAAAGATGAGCATGTGCTTTACAGTTGACAAGACGTTCAAGGGCTTTGGAAGGTAATGGGAGGTTGGAGATGGGACGCTGTTTTGCAAGGCTGGTGGGGTCAAGAGTTGCTTTTGAGGAGGGGCTGATAACATTAGACTTAAAGGAGAGAGAGACAACATCTGAAGGGAGAGAACTGTTAACAATATCTGCTAACGTGGAAACCAGGAGCTGTGGTTGTTTTTTTTTTTGAATTTTTGAATTAGAGATACAGCACTGAAACAGGCCCTTCGGCCGACCCAGTCTGTGCCGACCATCAACCACCCATTTATACTAATCCTACACTAATTCCATATTCCTACCACATACCCACCTGTCCATATATTTCCCTCCTACCTGCCTATACTAGGGGCAATTTATAATGGCCAATTAACCTATCAACCTGCAAGTCTTTGGCATGTGGGAGGACACCGGAGCACCTGCAGGAAACCCACGCAGACACAGGGAGAACTTGCAAACTCCACACAAGCAGTACCCAGAATTGAACCCGGCTGTGCCGCACCTGCTGCTGAGCAATTTTGTCAGAATAGGATAGAGGGAACAGAAGGTGGTTCTCATGGATACGATTAGCTCAAAAAGCGATTGAGGGGAGATACAAGATCAGACGAACACAAGAAACAAGAGCCGGAGTCGACCAGGTGGCTCATCGAGCCTGCTCTGGCATTCAAAACGATCATGACTACTCGAAGAATTCAACTCCACTTCCCCACCCACTCACCATATCCCATGATGGGCTAAGAGACTAAGCATCTGTCTATCCCTGCCTTAAATGTATTCAACAATGGAGCATATACTGCACTGTTGGGTAGAGAATTCCAAAGATTCACAACCATTTGTGTGAAGTAATTTCTCCTCGTCTAAGTCCTAAATGATCGGCCCCTTATCCTGAGACCTTGTCCCGTGATTCAGATTCCCCAACCAGTGAAAATAATCTCTCAGTGTTTACCCTATTCAGCCCCTTCAGAATCTTATAAGTGTCAATAAGATCACCTCGCATTCTTCGAAACTGCAGAGAATTCAGACCCAATTTACTCGGCTTCTCATCATCATACAACCTCCTCCTCCCACAGTCCAATCAAGTGAACGTTTGCTGCACCATATCGAATTACAATGTATCCTTCCATAAATGTGGCGACCACATACAGTGCTTCAGATATGGCCTCATGACTACCCTGCACAAATTTGGCAATACTTCCTTATTCCTGTTCCCCCATCCCTTGCAATAAAAAACAACATGCCTGCTCAATTGCTTTCTGCACTTGTATGTTAAATTTCTGTGTTCCTTGTACAAGCACACCCAAGTCTCTTTGAACATGGACATGCACACGTTTCAGAGCTTAAAAAAATTCTATTCTTACAACCAAAGTGCATAACCTCACACTTCCCTACATTATACTCCATCTGCCATCTTATTGCCCACTCACTTAATATGTCGATATCTCTTTGTAGCCATTCTGTGTCCTTCCCACAGCTTATTTTTCCACCTACCTTTGTACCATCAGCAAACGTAGATACATTACTCTCTATCATTTAATCTAAGTCATTAATATTAATTGAAAACTGCTGAGGCCCCGCCACTGATCCTTGTGGCACTCCAATATTTACTGCCTGCCAACTTGAAAATGCTCTGCTTACGCCCATGTGTTGCTTCTTGTCTGTTAACTGATCATCAAACTATGCGAATTTGGTACCCCCAGCTCCATTCGGCCTTACTTTGCCTAATAACCTTCTTTGGCACCTTACCGGATGTATTTTGGAAATCCAGTTATACTGCACTGACTGCCTCCCCTTTGTCTGCCCTCCCAATTCCATCCCCCCCAAAAAACTCTTAATTGGTAAAACAGAATTTCCCTTTAGTAAAACCATTTTGTCTTGTTATTATCACATTGTGTTTTTCTAACTGCATTGTTAAGACTTACGCAAAATAGACTCCAACGTTTTCCCAATGACTGATGCTCGACTAACTGGCCTGGAGCTCTCTGTTTTCTCTCTCCCTCCTTTCTTGAAACGCGATGTAGCATTTGCCAACTTCCAATCTGATGGGACCATTCCCGAATCTAATAAATTTTGGAAAATCGTAGTTAGTACATCCACTATCTCTGCAGCTATCCCTTTTAGAACCCTGGGGTGTAGGCCATTAGGTCCTGGAGATTTGTCAGATTTTAGCCCCTTATGTTTCTCCAATACTTTTTCACCGCTGATGTGAATTTCCTTAATTTCTGCACTCCTTTTAGCCCGAGGTTTCTGCTTGTTTCGGGGATGGAACTTGTGTTATACTGTGAAGTAATACGAAATAGGGGGGAAACTACTGGAAGATGTAAGTTCAGGGATAGGGCAGGGGGGAGCTTGACAGGAAGTTTGATCTGGTGTATGTGAGGTGGAAAACGAGGGCATAGAAACATAGAAAATAGGAGCTGGAGTAGGCCATTCGGCCGTTCGAGCCTGCTTCACCATTCATTATGATCATGGTTGATCATCAAACTCAATAACCTGTTCCCACTTTCCCCCCATATACATTGAATTCTTTCGCCCCAAGAGCTATATCTAACTCCTTCTTGAAAACATACAATGATTTGGCTTCAACCGCTTTCTGTGGTAGTGAATTTCACAGGCTAACCACTCTCTGAGTGAAGTAATTTCTCCTCGTCTCAGTCCTGAAAGGTTTACTCCGTATTCTTACACTATGACCCCTGGTTCTGGACTACCCCACCATCGGAAACACCCTTCCTGCATCTACCCTGGCAAGTCCTGTTCGAATTTTATAGGTTTCTATGAGATTCCCCCATCAATCTTCTGAACTCCAGCGAATATAGTCCTAACCGACTCAATCTCTTATAGTTCTTAGCAAATACTTTGCATCAGTTGCACAAAAGAGGGGGAAGACACATCAGGTGAAGTGTGAAACATAGTGAGAGGGGAAATAGTAGGGAGATAGCATCTTTGAAGTTGATAAATTACTAGACAAGGCCGAGTTGTATCACAGGCATTGAAGGGAATCATGCGGGGAAACAATGAAAGCTTTGACCATCATTTTTCTATCCTCTGTGGCTGCAGGCGTGGTGTTGGAGGACTGGAGGCGTGCTTATGTTAAACCAACTTTGCCGGTATATATACCAATTTTGATATAAATCAGTGATTTAAATTTAAATATAGGGGCATGATTAAGAATTTTGCAGCTTATATAAAAATGCTGTGTGGTTGAAGAAAGTTGCAGACTGCAGGAAAATATCAATGGACTGGTCAGGTGGACAGAAAATTGGCTAATGGAGTTCAATCCGGAAAAGTTTCTTTAAATTATCTCTGAATACATTTGGTTAAAAAAAAACTATCAATCTCAGATTTAAACATTAACAATTGATACAACATCAAATGCCATTTGCAGAAATGTTTCAAAATTCTACTATATTTTATGTGTGGAAGTGTTTCCTAACTAAACTCATAAGAACATAGGAACATATGAACAGCTAAATTGGGAGCAGGAGAAGGCCACTCGGCCCCTCGAGCCTGTTCAGCCATTCAATATGTTCATGGCTGAACTGCTAATCCACTTTCTGCTTTCCCCGCCCCGATAACGTTTTACCCCTTTGCTTATCAATAAGCTATCTACCTCTGCCTTAAAAATATTCAAGGACCCTGATTCCACCGCCTTTTGAAGAAGAGATTTCCAAAGACTCACGACTGTCTCTGAGAAAAGACATATCCTCATCTGTGCCTTAAAATGGCGACCCCTTATTTTTAAAGAGTGCCCCTTAGTTCTGGATTATACCACAGAAGGAAACATCCTTTCCACATCCACCCTGTCAGGACCCCTCTGAATTTTATATGTTTCAATCAAGTCGCCTCTTACTCTTCCAAACTCCAGTGGAGGAAAGTTTTGCGAGTCCAATCTTCCCTCAGAAGACAATCTGCCCATTCCAGGTATTAATCTAGCAAACTTTCTCTGAACTGCTTTCAATGCATTTGCAACCTTCCTTAAATGAGGAAACCAATACTGTACACAGTGCTGCAGATGTGATCTAGCCAATGCCCCGTACAACTGAAGCATGACCTCCTTACTTTTGTACACAATTTCCACGCAATAAATGATAACATTCTATTAGCTTACCAACTTTCTTGCTGTACCTGCATACTACCTGTTTGTGATTCATGTACTATGCCACACAGATCCCTCTGCATCTCAGAGCTCTGCAATCTCTCACCATTTAGATAATAAGCTACAATTTTATTCTTCCTGCCAAAGTGGACATTTTTTGGGTGAACTGCTAACGTTACACCTCTGTTAAAAAGGGAGCGAGGGACAGATCGAATAATTACAGACCAGTCAGTCTAACAACAGCATTGGGCAAATTATTGGCATCTATTCTGAGAGACTAGATAAACTGTCACTTAGAAAGGCACAGGTTAATCAAAGGTAGTCAGCACTGATTTATTCAGATATGACGTTGTCTGACCAACTTGAAGAACTACCATGTAAGATAAATGAGGGTAGTTCAGTTGATGTGGTCTACATAGATTTTAGCAAGTCTTTTGATGAGGTCCCACATGGAAGACTGGTTAAAAAAGTAAAATCCCATGGGATCCGTGGAATGTAGTAAGGTGGATACAACATTGGCTCAGTGGCAGGAAACAAAGGATACATTTTTCATTCATGCGTTGGCAACTGGAGAGCTGTTTCCAGCGCTGCTCTGCAGGGCTCAGTACTGGGTCCCCTGCTTTTTGTGGTATATATTAAGGACTTGGACGTAAATGTAAGAGGCATAATTAAGCAGTTTGCAAACAACACAACATTGGCTGAATGGTAGATTACGAGGAGGATAGCTGGAGGCTACAAGAAGATATTGATGGTATGGTCACCAGGGCAGAAAAGTGGCAAACGGAATTCAACTGGGCAAATTATGTGTCGATGCATTTGGGGAGGACAAACTAGGAGAAGGAATACCCGATTAATATTCAAGAGCAGTTATTATTACTTTCCAGGATCCTTCCTGGAAATTGTCCCTGTGTGCAGTGTTATTGCTGACCTGACATGCACAGCCTCAGACTTTTTAGAACATTACAGCGCAGTACAGGCCCTTCGGCCCTCGATGTTGCGCCGACCTGTGAAGCCATCTGACCTACACTATTCCATTTTCATCCATATGTCTATCCAATGACCACTTAAATGCCCTTAAAGTTGGCGAGTCTACCACTGCTGCTGGCAGGGCGTTCCACGCCCCTACTACTCTCTGAGTAAAGAAACTACCCCTGACATCTGTCCTATATCTATCACCCCTCAACTTAAAGCTATGTCCCCTCGTGTTTGCCATCACCATCCGAGGAAAAAGACTCTCACTATCCACCCTATCTAACCCTCTGATTATCTTATATGTCTCTATTAAGTCACCTCTCCTCCTCCTTCTCTCCAACGGAAACAACCTCAAGTTGCTCAGTCTTTCCTCGTAAGACCTTCCCTCCATACCAGGCAACATCCGAGTAAATCTCCTCAGCACCCTTTCCATAGCTTCCACATCCTTCCTATAATGCGGTGACCAGAACTGCACGCAATACTCCAGGTGCGGTCTCACCAGAGTTTTGTACAGCTGCAGCATGACCTCGTGGCTCCGAAACTCGATCTCCCTACTAATAAAGGCTAACACACCATATGCCTTCGTAACAGCCCTATTAACCTGGGTAGCAACCTTCAGGGATTTATGCACCTGGACACCAAGATCTCTCTGTTCATCTGCACTAGGGACAGCACAGTGGGGCAGTGGTTAGCACCGCAGCCTCACAGCTCCAGCGACCCGGGTACAATTCTGGGTACTGCCTGTGTGGAGTTTGCAAGTTCTCCATTTGTCTGCGTGGGTTTCCACCGGGTGCTCCGGTTTCCTCCCACATGCCAAAGACTTGCAGGTTGATATGTTAATTGGCCATTATAAATTGCCCCTAGTATAGGTCGGTGGTAGGGAAATACAGGGACAGGTGGGGATGTGGTAGGAATGTGGAGTTAGTTATTGGAGTAGAGTTAGTGTAAGTGGGTGGTTGATGGTTGGCGCAGACACGGTGGGCCGAAGGGCCTGTTTCAGTGCTGTATCTGTAAACTAAAACTAAACTAAACTACTAACAAGAATCTTCCCATTAGCCCAGTACTCTGCATTCCTGTTAATCCCTCCAAAGTGAATCACCTCGCACTTTTCCGCATTAAACTCCATTTGCCATCTCTCAGCCCAGCTATGCAGCCTATCTATGTCCCTCTGTACCCTACAACATCCTTCGGCACTATCCACAACTCCACCGACCTTAGTGTCATCCGAAAATTTACTAACGCACCCTTCTACACCCTCTTCCAGGTCATTTATAAAAATGACAAACAGCAGTGGCCCCAAAACAGATCCTTGCGGTACACCACTAGTAACTAAACTCCAGGATGAACATTTGCCATCAACCACCAACCTCTGTCTTCTTTCAGCTAGCCAATTTCTGATCCAAAGCTCTAAATCACCTTCAACCCCATACTTCCGTATTTTCTGCACTAGTCTACCGTGGGGAACCTTATCAAACGCCTTACTGAAATCCATATACACCACATCCACTGCTTTACCCTCATCCACCTGTTTGGTCACCTTCTCGAAAAACTCAATAAGGTTTGTGAGGAACGTCACAAAACCGTGCTGACTATCGCAAATGAACTTATTCTTTTCAAGATGATTATAAATCCTATCTCTTATAACCTTTTCCAACAGTTTACCCACAACCGAAGTAAGGCTCACAGGTCTATAATTACCAGGGCTGTCTCTACTCCCCTTCTTGAACAAGGGGACAACATTTGCTATCCTCCAGTCTTCCGGCACTATTCCTGTCGACAATGACGACATAAAGATCAAGGACAAAGGGTCTGCAATCACCTCCCTCGCTTCCCAGAGAATCCTAGGGTAAATCCCATCTGGCCCAGGGGACTTATCTATTTTCACACTTTCCAAAATTGATGACACCTCCTCCTTGTGAACCACAATCCCATCTAGCCTAGTAGCCTGAATCTCAGTATTCTCCTCGACAACATTTTCTTTCTCTACTGTAAATACTGACGCAAAATATTCATTTAGCACTTCCCCTATCTCCTCTGATTCCACAAGCAACTTCCCACTACTATCCTTGATTGGCCCTAATCTAACTCTAGTCATTCTTTTATTCCTGATATTCCTATGGAAAGCCTTAGGGTTTTCCCTGATCCTATCCGCCAATGACTTATCTTGTCCTCGCCTTGCTCTTCTTAGCTCTCCCTTTAGATCCTTCCTGGCTAGCTTGTAGCTCTCAAGCGCCCTAACTGAGCCTTCACGTCTCATCCTAACATAAGCCTTCTTCTTCCTCTTGACAAGCGATTCAACTTCTTTAGTAAACCACGGCTCCCTCGCTCGACAACTTCCTCCATCTGTTCACCATCTGGTTCACTGTCACTTTCACCTTTGATCGATTTGTGGCCATTTGTTGCCAGCAGCTGAAATCAAAATATTGCACTAAAAACGCCAAGAAAACGACAGTGTGGTGCTACTAACAACTTGCATTCTTCTCTGTTTAGAAAATATCCCTTACTACTTTGTATATAAACTTGCTAAGCTAATTGACAATATAGTGTGGTTGTGTTATCCAAGTCAAAGCTATCGCACTGAACTCGGATGAGTGGGATGTTAACAGTTTCACGTAGTTTTCACCCCATTGTTCTCATTTGCTTTGATTTTGTCCCTCACCACACTGCCTATCAGACACATTTTAGTGACTAGTTGAGTCCGTGAGGGACTGAAGGGTCAGAACAAAGGGTAGATGTGCAGTGACCCAGAGCTGGAGAGCAGAAGGAGGTTTGCCATTTTACTCTTCACTACATCAGGGAGCTTCATACTTCTCTGGTCAATATATGTCATACAATTCCTATTTTATATCATGGCAGGGAAAGAACCCTGGGATTACAAAGGTTCTGAATATATATTCCTGGAAGTCGCATGGATATTGTGGAATTTAAGTTGCTGCACAGACACATTTATTTATGGGGCAACTCAGTCCAAGTACAGCGAACAGCTTAATAGTACAGTGAAATATCCATTTGCAATAATTATTCAATTGATAAATGAAAAAAAAACATCTGAGAGCAACCAAGATGCGGGTCCCACTGTTTCCACTGCGTGAATTTAGTATTTATCCAGAATGGGCAAGAGGTCACATACAAGCTGGATGAGCCGAAATACCACTGGCGGGTTTGGGATGTGTGGGCAGGAGGAGAGGGCCACAAAGGGGAAACTGCAGCGGGGCGATTGGCAAGAGGTGACAAACAGCTGGATGCCACGAAATACACTGGCGGTGGTGGGGATTGGGTCACAAAAGCCAAAGACCAGTGGGGCAAATGATAAAGGGTAAATGACAGCTAGATAACGAGAAATGTACTGTCCCTGGGTACGGGTGTAACATAAGCCAAAGCTCAGTGAGACAATATTCAAGTGGTGGATTTTGGAGCATTTTGAAGAGAGAGGGCAGGAGGTGAGTCTGAGTGCCTCCTCTAGGACATCAAGAGAAACAAAACCCACAATTTCTCCACCTCCACTGGTTAAATTCTTCGCTCTGCACATCTGATCAACAGTAAATACACGTTTTCTAAGAAAAGTGAACATGCTGCTGATGCTGGAAACCTTCTCGTGTCAGTTTTTTTCTTATTTTTTATTTTGGAGACACATCTTGAGTCTGTCTCCCTTCTATTCCCATTTTTTTTTTATTTAGAGAAAGAGCACTGAAACAGGCCCTTCGGCCCTCTGAGTCTGTGCCAACCATCAACCACCCATTTATACTAATGTTACTTTAATTCCATATTCATACCACATCTCCACCTTCCCTCAATTCCCCTACCTATACTAAGGGCTATTTATAATGGCCAATTTACCTATCAACCTGAAAGCCTTTGGCTGCGGGACAAAACCAGTGCACTCGGCGAAAATCCATGCAGTCACAGGGAGAACTTGTAAACTCTGCACAGGCAGTACGTGGAATCGAATCCAGATCGCTGGAGCTGAGAGGCTGCAGTGCTAACCACTGCACCACTTTATCATTTAGAACCACATAATCCTTTAATAACAACATAATTTATTATTAATAAAATTAAGAAAAGAAATACTGATCAGATACAACGCATGTTGTTAATAATGTTAAGCCTGCGACGCCATTCCCTGCTCTCTGTTGAATCGATGGTCGATTAACCAGTGTCTGGTGCCGACTTTGATTTCTTTTCATTTTGAACTATGGAATTATTTTATAATACTTGTACAAAGCACATTTTTTAAAAAAAGCATTGATCAGTGTTCTTAAGAACTAATAATAGCTGTTGAATGGAGAAAAGTATCTGACTGGAATTGGATCAGTACTTGTCACAGGAACAGACATAGTTCCCCAAACTAATTTCACCGTCAGCCTGGGTGCTTGGCTGGATGGAGAATCATTTGGTAATGACATCAGAAAATCCATTATTTCTACAGTTCACACATGTTTATTCCCAGCTAGAAGGCTGGCTCAGGTAATTCCGTTATGGTCCTGAATAATTCAACTGGAAGCAACTTGAAAATAAGTATTAATAATTATTAATATGAGTGATTGACTGATGTGTGAGCAGAAACTCTCCTATCATAAGGAATTTCTCAAACTTCACTCGTGCTGACTGCCTCAATAGATCATTCGAACAATATTTCAATATTCACATCTGCGAAGGTCAAAATTCTCACAGAGCATGGGAACAGTGATCTGTCAGAATCTCTCCATCTGAGCGCTGGATTTAACAAAGTCATGTGGTTACATTTTATGTTAAAAAAACCTTTGTGTTGTCAGTTTACAAAGCAGAAAGTTAAATATTTCCCCACTGAACTGACAAACTAGCTGAAGTGTGAATTGTTTATATTGATTATTGGACTGTGTCGCTTCACTTCGAAGACAGGATTATGCTGAAATAAAATAAACAATTTATTTACTCCTAGTGTTGACTTTTATTTCTCTCCTGAGAGAAGAGGGGTGTTACTCTGGTTCGGATTCCTGGATATTGACAGGATAATCACTTATGTTGTTTGAGGTCTAACTTAGGACAAGGCACTGTGGAGAACGCCCCTGCTGTTCTTTGAATATGTTCATCTGATGTACTTGCTTCACTAGAGAAGGCCTTGGTTTGAAGTCTTATTTAACCGATTTGAGCACGAATCAGACTTCTCTACGCGCAATTTATTATCAAATATAACGGCACCGAAAGAGCCCATTTCTCCCATCGTATCTGTGCCACATCTTTGAAAGAGCTATCCAATTACTGACACTCGGTTGTAACAAATTGACCGTGTATTTATTTATGTATATAAAAAAGTCCCCTTTGAAAGTTCCTGTTGAATTTGTTCCCACCAGACTTTCAGGCAATGCCTTCCAGATCACAACTACTCTCTGTGTGAAAAATGTTCTTCAAGTCTCCTCCTCTGGTTCTCTGTACAACATCCTCATCTGTGTCCGTTTCATCGTGGCTCTTTCAAATTCGTTCATAATTATTAGCACATCTTTTAATGTTCTCTGATGAGACAATTCCATCCTCTCTAGTTACTTTCCTTCACCGAACAGCAGGCGTTCAACTCTATTACCTTTGTTCAAAATCTGTCTGCATTTTCGACAATATCTTAATATCCTCTTTAAAGTATGATGGCCAGAATTGAGCACATCCCGCCATCTGTGAACTAACCTTAGCATAGCTTACTTCAATATAATCAAATCCTCCCTTATAAATCCAGAGCTCTTTGCTGTTTTAAGACCTTCATCTGGTTGTGCCAGCTTCTCAGCATTGTGTATTAGAACTATGAAACTAGCTCCTGAAACTAGTCCATAATTATACACTTTAGTTTATATGGTTGCACATGATTATTCCTTCCAAGGGCACCACTTTACATTTCATAGACTCATGCAGTCTTCCAGCCATTTGGCCGATCGCTTTTTTCCCTAGCTCTTTGAAGGAATTATCAAATTAGACCACCCCTCGAATATTTCGTCACAGTTCTGCATTTTCTATTCTTTCACAGGATGTGGGCATCGTTGGCAAGAACAATATTTGTTATCACCCTTAATTTCCCTTGACATGAATGTCTTGGCAGGCCATTTCAAACGGGATTTTTTTAAAGGCTCAACCACTTTGCTATAGGTTTGGAGTCATATGTCGACCAGACCAGGTAAGAACGGCAGATTTCTGTCCCTAAACGACATTAGCGAACCAGATGGGTTTTCCAACAACCAATGATTGTCTCATGATAATCGTTACTGAATTTAATTACAGATTTTCATTTATTGAATTTAAATTCCATCAGCTGCCGTGATGAAATTTGAACCCGTGTCTCCAGGGCAATATCCTGAGCCTCTGGATTACTATAATAATATATGAGATCTGAAGAATGGTGCCTGACATTAACTCTGCTTCTCTCTGCACAGATGCTGCCAGACCTGCTGAGTATTTACAGCATTGCTTGTTTTTATTTCAGATTTCCAGCATCCGCAGTATTTTGCTTTTATATTCCCTCTGGATTATCAGTTCAGTAACATTACCACGATACCAATGTCTCTTTCATTTCAAGTATATATCCTATTTCCTCTGTGCGTTACAGTGACATCTGTTTTCATGCAATGCATTGCAGGTCATAACTGCTCTCTGTGTCAGAAAAGAAACTCCTTATTTCCCCGCTGGATGTTTTTTTGTCCATTCCTTTACATTTATGTCATTTGTAAACCATGGCCCACCAATTGTTACTTCATATATAATGTACAAAAACGCCTCATATTGTGGTCACCTCTGTATGCTGTTCAACGTTAATTATCATCTGCCACCTGTGCATATTATGCCTATTCTGTCCTTTTGATCTCGGTTACTATATTGTCCGTTGACAATTTCAATCAACAAACTTTGAACCTGGATCCCTTGTGATCAAGTCCACGTCATTAATATGTATCAAAATGAGCATTGGTCCCAATACCAACCTCTGCCGCCATCACTTCTTAAAATTCTTTATTCTGGCACAGTTGTGAGGGTCATTGGCATGAACAGCATTTTTTTGCAAACAATTTCCCGTGTGAAGGTGGTGATGAGTCGTGTTTTTAACAATTCCTTCCCCTGTGGCGTATGTAGCCTGTGACAGTGAGTGAAAAGCCAGAGACTTCCAAGTCAGGATGGTGTGTGGATTGGGTGGGCAGATTGCAGGCAGTGCTGTACTAATATTCATCCTGCTTTGTCTTGGATGGTGACAAGCTTCTTGAATGTGGTTGAAGCTCCATTTATCCAGCAAGTGGAGAGTATTTCATTACAATCACAACCTTTTTCATGTAGATAGTGGACAGATTGTGGGAAGTCAGAGGATTAACTTATCACCTCAGAACACGTTTCACTCTGAATAAAAAGCCTTTGGTTGAACTGTTATCTGTTTTCTGTTATTTAGTTATTTTTGTCATGTTGCCGTTTACTTTAATTCCACGCGTTTAAACTTTGCTAAAGAGTCTTATATTTGATACTTTATGAAATGTCTTCATGGACGTCGATATGAACAGCATAAACTACATAGATTTAATTGAACGTTTGTCCATTGTCGAACTCAATTAGGTTTGTCAGGCACGACTTGCCTTGAACATATACCCGTTGGATATCATTTATAAACCAGGGTTTTCCAAATGAAATGTCACTCTGCTCCATATTATTGTCTTTAGAAATTTACCCACGAAAAAGTTTCTGCAAACTGGCATATAATTGCTATTTGTGCGTTTTCTTCTATGGTTGAACATGGGTGCAACATTTGCAACAGTCAAGTCATTTGGCATCACTCACGTATCATAGGAGGATTAAAAGATTGTAGTCAGAGTCTCTACAATTTCCACCCTTACATCCCTCAGCAATCTAGGATACATCCTATCCAGAATAGATGACTCGTCTACCTTCTGCTAAGTACCTCCTGTTTATCTAATGTTATCCAATCCCGTACGCTGTCACTTTATCTTTCATATGACAATGATAGCCCCCTCTCATTATAGCTGAAGCAGATTTTACCTGTTGTTTCTAAATCATTTTTTTTAACAGTGTCAGTATCTATCATACTGGAAAGAATGGGAAGTTCCGAGATGCCGCAGTTGGGAGAGAGGCAAGGTGAGCGGGGTGTGATCAGTTAACATGCTCAAAGAGGTAGAAAGTGGTAGAGGAGGAAAGGTTGTGGACAAGGAATGCATGTATGAACACCATGGCATCTCCACAAAAGTTAGGAGGCAGATGCATAGAAATATAGAAATACACAGTTTGCCAAGGAGGGTTCGGGAAGCTTCTTGGATGGTACTGTCAACACACACATTTCATTCTGAGAAGTTTCTTAAATGTGTTAAAAATGAAAAAAAGTAATGAATCACAACGGTTTTGTAAAGATCAATGATGGTACTAAGGCGTAAAGAAGGAATGTGGGTAGATGCATCTGAAACACTGATCAGCAATGAACTAAGTGACTGGGAAAAAAGGCTCCTGTGGCTGGAGATATCTTTTGGGACACCATTTGTCCTAAACTGATGCACCTTATGCATCTCTGAGTGGCGAGACACGCTCTGTTTCTCTGTTACTGTTTGCGGTCATCAATGCGAACTGCGTGTGAATTGAATGTTTGTTGGCACAAGAACAGGGTGAGAATACAGCGGGAGTAAAAGTCATTCCTCCCACTGTTAGATACTGAATGTACTAATTGTAATGTGTGTCAGTAAACACAGCCTTCAAAAAGAGATAAAGAAATAAATCGATCAAAATAAAGAATAGAGATGAAGACAGAAATACAGAAAGAAAGCAAGATAGATGCATGAGAGAGAGGGAAAGGAGTGAGAGTAAAAATGTTAGATCCAGGCAGCCAAGGGGGAAATGACGGAAATCACAGGGAAGTAGGGATTGTTGATGAGCAAGAGACCAGAACTGGAGAAATACTGGGAGATTGCAGACTTGTAGGGACTGGAGGAAGTTACAGAGATAAGGAAGGTTTTAGTGTCTGGAGGAGGTGTTAGCGATCAGGAGCGGGGCGAGGACATGGATGGATTTGAAGGCGAGGATGGGTATTTTCAAATTCAGATGTTGTCGTACCTGAAGTGAATGTCAATCAATGGACATGTGTGAGATGGGTGAGCGGGACCTGCTTTGAGTTAGGGCATGAGGCAGCTGAGCAATGGGTGTGATAATGTTTTCAGAGGGTGGAAAATGTGAGCCCAGTTGGGACAGGGTTGGCCTTGTCACGTTTGGAGAGATAACAAAGGGATAGATGGGCTTTTCAGCAGCAGATGAGCTGAGCCAGGTGAGGAGACGAGTATTATTCACCTAGTCACTCAGCTCACAGTCAGTGGCACGTGAGATCAGGACCACAAATTAACCCGTTCATAACTGACATGTATATACTCACAGACCCTGAATACATACTGCAGGAAAATCCCCAACCTGCACTCCGCACCCACCCCTCCCCCACCCCCCGCGCTGTCCCACTCATCAGGGTATGTGGTAGAACCTGAATAAAAACATGTCGTCTATTTGCGACGTTGGTTCACTGCATAGTTTTTTTTTCAAGTGATGTGGGTGTAGCTGGGAAGGCCGGTATAAATTGTCCCTACTTAATTATCCCCTGAGAAGGTGCAGTCGGGGCTTCACTCTTGCACTGGTTGCTAGCCCATCTCACGAAGGAGCACCTATAGTGTCTGCTCATGCGGGAGTTCCAGGATCTGCACAGGTTATGCGGCCTTCCATGAAGAATAGCCTGTCGATACTCTCTGCCAGTTTTCTCAGGTGAAGACTGGGCCGCTTGAATGAGGGAACCTAATGTTGAAACTGCCAAAAATAAAGTTAATATATTTATTTTCTGTCTATTTTAAAAGAGGCAAGCAATCTGATTGCCACGCTTAGATGGCCGCAAGCTCTGACTGATGCTATTGGAGGAAAAAAAATCTTTTGCTTCACTCTTGTCTCCTTCCAGATCCGACTCGCTAACAATGGCGGCGAGGGCGGGTCTCGTTGCACCCCAGCGGCAAATACAGAAATGAATTCAACAAATAAACTTGGAAACGGGTCAGATGATAATACTGATCATTCCCAATTACAAAAGGGAATTGACCATTTTGAAACCATTAATCCTTTGTTGAGGGCAATTATGCTGCCCCTATCTGATACTTTTACCCCAATTCACCCTCAATGTAATATTCGACTACGGGGACGCACTGTTATTGAGCCTGGCCCCTTCACTTCTGCCCAGCAATACTGGCCCATTGTGCACGTGTTTGGACAGTCCTGTGCCTGAGTCCTGCACCAGAGTCCTCCCTGTCCGACTGGAAGCCAAGTCAAGATAAGTCTGTCTGACCCCAGGGCAGGTACACATCAAGATGAAAACAGACATTCTGTGGAGTTAAAACTCTGAAACTCCGGAGCCCACCTATGCCACTCAGCTCTGTAATACCCAGGCCTAATTACTGTATTGAAAATAAAAGAATGAAAGTTCTTTAAATCTGATAAAAATAGGAGAATGCTGTAAACACTCAGAAGGTCAGGCAGCATCTGTGGAGACAGAAACAGAGTTAATGATACAGGCTGATGGATTTTCATCAGAACTTGAATGTATTACAGACTAACAGCGTTAAAGGAATGGTAAAGCCACTGAAAAGTGCGGCATAAGGATGGAAAGAGCAAAGGGGAAGGTCCGTGATCGAATGGAGGGCAGGAATGATCCAATGATAAAACGGAAGATCGTGCAAGGAGAGTGATATAATTAAAGAATAAGAGACTGGGTCCGGAGGAGGTGTAAATGGTTAAAGAAGAATAACAGAGGGGGAGGGATGTATAGAAAATCTGGCAAAGAGGAGAAGGTTACATTCGAATGGAAAGGTGAGAGACAATGGTCGTATACCCAAGGGGTGTGGACCAGCCTTCCAGCTGTGCACCAATCGGTGATCCCCACGAAAAGTACCATCCACACTGCCTCCAGTCCCAGTGTCTCTGGTGAAGCTATTGTCCATTACCAGCACAGTCGTCCGAGAAAATAGCAGCGATGGTTACAATCTGAAGTTTTAATCTCGTGTTGAGCTCCACAGGCAATGAAATACCTAATTGAAAAATATAGTGCTGTTCTCATTGAGCTTCCCTGGATACGAAGAAGAGGTCGAGGCTAGAGAGGTCAGATTGAGAGTGGATGTACAATTAACGTGACAAGAGTCTGGAAGCTCAAGGTTATATTTGCAGACAGATCGGAGGAGTCCAACAAAGCAATCGCACAATCTCCATTCGCTGCTCTCTCAATGTCAGGGAACATCATTGTGTGCAGTGACTACAAATGCTAGCTTGTAAGAAGTAGGAGAAAATCCCTGTTCCAGCGGGAAGGAATGCTTGTCCTTGGATAGTGGGAAACAACGATTTGAATGTTCAGGTGTTGCATCTCCTGCGCTTGTATGTAAAGCTGCTCCAGGAGAGGGAGCCGATGTTGGAGGCATGTTGAAGAGTTGACCAGGGTTGCATAATGAGCAGGCGGACGGGAAGGAATAAGAATACAAGGTGGCAAATAGACATAGCCTAATGTGGCAGAATTTTGGAGGATGGTTCTTTGAATATGGAAACTGGTAGGAAGGAAGGCCGAGGCAAGGGAATTTTAGCGTGGTCCAGGCACGAAGGGGAAGTGGTGAAGGCAGTAACATGGGAAATGGGATGGAGATGGTCGAGGGCCATGTTGACCACAGTGGAGGGGAATCCTCAGCTGAGGAATAATGAAGGCATTTTATAAACGCTGGTGTGGAAGGTAGCGTCATCATAAAAGATGGAACGAAGGTGGGGAAACTGGGAAAATGGAACAGAGTCTTTCCATTAAGTCGGATGGGAGGAGGTATAGTCAAGGTAGTTGTGGGAGTCGGTGAGATATAGTGGCTATTAGCGGACAGCCAATCTCCTGAAATGGAGGTGGAGAAGTCGATGAAGAGAAGGGAAGTCTTAGAGACGGACCATGCGAAGACAAGGGAGAGTTGGAAATTAGCAGCAAGGTTTATGAAATTTTCCAGTTCAAGCCAATAGAAGGAAACCTTACTAGCACAATCATTAAAGTACCAAAAAAAAACAACCTCAGTAGGATTGGAACATAGATTGATCCATTTATCCTGCACATAGGCTCATCTCTAGGGTCCAGACATGCTCCCGTAGCGACAGCATGTGAGTGTGGAGTGTTCCAATTTCTTTATACCCGAAATACACAGACGTACAATTTACAACAGGGTCCTTGCATAGGGTCAGGATCAGGATCCTGGGAGGATTTACATTGCCAAATGAGTGCCGCTGAGGAAGCGAAATGCTCTAGCAGGGATAGTGAGTGAATGAAACAAAGCAAACCAATTCCAAATGGGGCTCTCGGAGTGTATCAGCAGGGGATGGTGGAAAAAAGACAGGCTTGAAATGGCCACATGGCGTCTGTCAGGCAAGATCCCATCCACTCTGAGTTTAAGGACAGATCGGGTTTACTGGAATGTGAAGCAGAGAGGAGCAGTCTGACATGGTTAGAAGTTTTAATGAAATTTTGGAGCAGTTGCAAGCTCAGAAGGAAGGACGTCTTGTGTGTTTTTGTGGGACCGTCGGGGCAAAATGAACCCGTGGATAAGGATTCTGAGTTCGAAAGATGGAAAAAGAAAAATCTCTGAGGGAGGAACTACATTGTGAAATAATAGTGAATACATTCAACAACAAAAAAAAACTTTCAAGACATTTAAAGTTGAAAGTGGGAGATATTTTCTCAAGTAATCCAAAATAAGTTAAACTTTCTGGTTCGAATGGATTGCATCCAAATACAATAAAGAAAGGAGAGAGATCGTAGAGGCACGATTATCTGTTCATTAATAATCATCGGAATAGGGAATATTGCCAGAGGACGGATGGACAGCTAATGTGAGTCTCGAACTTAAAACAGAAGATAGAACAAGTTCAAGGAACTATTGACCAGTTTGCATAACGTCAATGGTAGGAAAAAATGATGGAATCCTTATTCAAAGATGTAATTGATAAACATCTAAAACAAACACATAATATAATGAAGGGAAACCAGCGCATATTCCAAAAGGATGTGCATCCTTGATCAACCTTACAGAATTATTTGAATAAGTATCAGAAATAATAGTAATGAATACAATATAGTATATGTAAAATACATTGACATTCTGAAGGCCTTTGAGAAGGCACCACACAGCAGGCTCATGAGTAATCTCAGAGCAAATGGAGTTAGGGAAAAAGAAGCAGAATGAACTTTTAGCTTACTTTCTCATATTGGCGGAAGATTGTCACTGATATTCGCAAGCATTTGTTTTTGGACAACTCTTATTCACCCATTACAGAATTTACAGCGAATTGGGAAGCATAAGCAAAATTCATAATTTACAGACAAATTGAGAGTGAGGTAATACAGAGGAGGATGCAACAAATACCTGGAGACATTAACAAGCGTGCACCATGGACTTTTAAATAGTGAAATTGTACAGGGCTTTGGTAAGGCCACACCCGGAGTAGTGTGTGCAGCTTTGGTCTCCGGACCTTCAGAAGGATATACGTCCCTTCAAGGGGGTGCAAAGAAGGTTCACGAGAGAGATTCCTGGGAGCAGAAGATTATCCAATGAGTAGATATTGAGCACATGTGCCCATATTTTGTGGAGTTTAAAAGAAAGAGAGGTCATCTTACTGAAACATACAGGATTCTGAGACGGATTGATAGGGTAGATGAGAGTCTAGTTCCCCCTGGATGGAGAGTGAAGAACACTGATGGCACTGTCTCAAGACAAGGGGTCAGCTATTTCGTACTGAGAGGAAGATAATTTTCTTCACTCAAAGGGCTGTGAATCTTTGGAATCCCCTACCACATAGAGCTGTGGATGTTCAGTCGTTGAGTACATTCAAGACTGATTTCGATAGATTTTTAGATTCTCAGGGAGTCAGCTGTGACCTTGTTGTTTTGCAGACCAGACTTCTATTTCTTATCTTTCAGTCTTATGTAAATCAGAACGAACAATATATTTGGACTCCTTCATAACAGCACATCAGGCGAAGTATATGTTCTGCCAGGGGAACTGCCTTCAAGATGACATTCAGATTCCAGCTGTGAACGTTAGACACACCTCTGCAGGGTCCTTGACCGGGATCTATTCCGAATCTGGAACATGGTCGGTTCCAGTCAGGATGCTTCCCGCTGGCAGAGAAAAGGACTCTGGCTGTCTGTGAAGCCGCATTTGGGGATGGACCGACAGGTGGAAGAGTAGCCGAGCCTTCGGGATGCCCCTCATTGAGTGTGACGAGGGGGTTGCAAGAGGTGGTGCTCTCCTTGCTGAGCTGACCCCAGCTCGGATGGATCTGCTCATTAGAGCCAGGCACAAAAACTCTCATCTGTAGCTGGTTCCGCAAAGCCTGAACTGCCTCTTGGAAATGCCCTCTGTGCCATACCACACTGCACAGAGGGGTTTCCTGAACGGGCTGCTCTTGTAAATTTACTACTTCCTCACCCTCGTCTGGAACCCGGACGTACCATGCTAGTCTTCGCTGCCATCTGGTATCCAGGGAAATATGCAGTGGAGGTATCTCGATGCAGCAGTCCACTCCCTTCAAATCTAGAGATTGTTGCAGAATGAAGTCCCGTGCAATAGCTTTTTTCCAGAGTTTCATGGGCTCCCAGGCCGCCTGGACGAGTCCATGCATCATGTTTATATGGAGTGTGTGAGGTTGCAGCCCCAACTTGAATATTAATTGGGCCGTTCCTCATTATCTATCCCCACTTCAACCCAACAGCCGTCACCTTTGGGCACTCAGTGCGGAGGGGGTAGTTGCAGGAGGAAGAGTCTGCCGTGTGTCTGCTCCTGGTCGTGAGCAAGATGGCAACTCAGTTTCTTGCAGCGGGTCATGGGGAGAGGTGATGCGGTTGGGTTTGTCTGACCTGATTGCCTGCCCCGCTTCAGAGATTCTGTTTGCAACCAGGTAGCCCTGGAGAAGGAACATGCGGTGTCCACCGGATCACTTGAGGCCTTCCATAGTACTTAATTTGGATTTTGTGTTCTTTAGCTGTTAGATTAGATAGAGATAAAGCGTCCTCTGCACTATCCCACTAAACCTGAGGGTAGAAGATGCTTAACAGATTAGGTACAGATCAACCTCCCAATTAAGACTGTTTCATTAAACATTCCATAGCAGCTACAGACTGTCTCCACCCTATCTGTGCAACATTTCCACGGCTGCCGTTGGAGTGTTTGGGCAGAATATTTTTTGTTTTCGATTTACTGCTCTGTGATGTCTCTAACATTTAACAATCAGTGACAAGTGATTGGGATTGAATATGTTTAATTGATCTGAGTGTAAGTTTGGGGAATCTATTAAATTATATTCTGTGACCTAAGAAACATTCATGGGGAATTGCATAAATTTGTTGGCCTTAACTAATAAGAAGCAGAGATGGATTTTCCAACTGAGTGACATTAATTCCAGTCACTGAACAGCATCATTAACCCTTTATAATCTAGGTATTTTATGTACATTTTAAACCAGGTGATGGACAGATGTAAATTAAACCCCACACTAACAATTGAATTTGATCATTTGAATGACTATTGGCATGAACAGTTGAAAGCAATCGCTCAATTTGATAAGAACAATACGAAGTGGGAACTGTTTTCTTTTACAGATTTGGAATTATTTCCATGATCTGATGTAATCCTTTCATTCTAGTGGATAGACCTTCTATCCAATTCTCAGGACTATGCTCAGGACTCACACATGGGCACTGACGCAAATAACTGGTCCGATTCCATAATAATATCAGACATGGGGAAGTCAGGCACTTCTATTGCTTAACATCATGGTTCCTTCCCATGAATTTTCCAGTAATCTAAAACATACTCTGTGCTCAGTATTTAATAAAAGTAATGGGCAGCACAGATAAAT
This sequence comes from Heterodontus francisci, assembly GCF_036365525.1. NCBI lineage: Eukaryota > Metazoa > Chordata > Chondrichthyes > Heterodontiformes > Heterodontidae > Heterodontus > Heterodontus francisci. The sequence continues at coordinate 58,860,671 of NC_090391.1, forward strand.
TTACTGAACATTTGACCTCTCCCTTTGTTATGCACCACTGCCTCTGATCAGCGAGCTGATGGTGGTGGGAACATGTTCCACTCCAAAGCACACACCATCCTGACTAGGAAATATATTGCCTTCACTGCCGCTTGGTCAAAATTCTGGAACTCCCATCCTAACACTGTGGGTGTACCTAAACCACAAGGACTGCAGTGGTTCAAGAAGGTGGCTCCCCATCACCTTCTCAAGGGAAATTAGATATGGGCAATTACTGCAGGCCTAGTTAGTGACGCAAACATCCGGTGAAAGAATAAAAGAATTAAGGTACACTGAAAGAGAGAGTATTTTTTCTGAAGCAGTGACGTCGTGCAACACTGTACCAGTGCCCCTCTTGGTTGGTTAGTGAATGTGCAAGTGAGGGCAGTGATGTATATGGATGAGAAATAGCATTATAATAAGGGTCCATCATTTACGTGAATGGGGAGTAAGAGTAAAGGTGAGGCCAGAAAGTAGCTGGATGGGTAGTTACAGTACAATGTATTTCAGGAAAATATCTGGATCGATATTTACTGTGAAAATGAGGTCATAGATATATCTGGATGGGTATTTACAGTTGAAGTTAGGTCAGCGATATATCTGGATAGGTATTTACAGTAAACGTGAGATTAGTCATATATCTGGATGACTATTTACTCTAAACATGAGGTCAGTGAAGTACCTGGATTGGTATTCACAGCAAAAGTGAGGTCAGTGATATATCTGGATTGGTATTTACAGTTAAAGTCTGATTGGTATATAATCTGGATGACTATTCATTGTAAAATTGAGGTCAGTGATGTATCTGGATTAGTATTCACTGTAAAAGTGAGGTCAGTGATATATCTGAATGGCTATGTAAAGGAAAAGTGAGGTCAGTGATATATCTGGATGGTATTTACAGTAAAGGTGAGGGCAAGGATGTACTTGGATACGGGTTTAAGGGAAACTTGATGTCAATGATTTAAAAAATGGGTGGTGATAATGCAAAAGTTGATGAGATTCTTCGGCAACTGAGTGCCATGAGATAGAGACAGCAGCAAATGGAGTTGCTGAAAGGGAAGTGTAACTGCAGTGATGCTGTGATACCAGCAAACGGATATGAGAAGGGGAATAACTGCAGTGAAAAGCAGCAGATGTAGATGGTGTGAGTGGGGAGCTACTGAGTGCAGTGAGACAGGGATACCAGAAGATCGAGATGGTGAGAGGGGCAGTAACTGCAGTGAGACAGGGACACCAGAGGATGGAGATGGTGAGGGGGCAGTAACGACAGTGAGACAGGCACACCAGCAGCTGGAGGTGACGAGAGGTGGGAGAAATTGAGTGCAGTTAGACAGGGGCACCAGCAGATAGAGATGGAGAGGGAGGACAGCAACTGAGCGCAGTGAGCCATTGATACCTGCAGGTGAATATGGTGAGAGGGGGCGGTACCTGAGTGCAGTGAGGCAGGAACACCAGGAGATGGAGATGGTAAGAGAGGGGAGTTACTGTAATGAGAAGTCGACACCTGCAAAGGGAGATGAAGAGAGGTGACAGCAATTGATTGCGGTGAGACACTGATACCAGCAGATGGAGATGGTGAGAGTGGGTTGGACCTGAGTGCAATGAGGCAGGGACATAAGCTGATGGAGATGGTGAGAGGGGGTAGTAGCCGAGTTCAGTGAGTCAGGGACACTGCGGATTGAGATGGTGAGAGGAGGGCAGTAAGGGCACTGAGACAGGGACACCAGCAAATGGAAATAGTGAGAGGCGGAGTATTGGTGCGCAGTAGGACGGGGCCACCAGCAGGTGGAGATGGTGAGAGGGGGAGTAACTGCAGAGAGAGAGGGACAGCAGCAAAGGGAGATTGCGAGTAGGGGAGGAACTGAGTGCAGTGAGACAGGGACACCAGAAGATGCAGATAGGGGAAAGGAGGGAGTAACTGCAGTGAAACAGGGACACCAGCAGATGGATATAGTGAAAGTTGGCAGTTACTGCAGTGAGACAGGGGCACCAGCAGATGGATATAGTTAAAGGTGGCAGTTACTGCAGTGAGACAGGGACACCAGCAGATGGATATAGTGTACGGTGGAAGTTACTACAGTGAGACAAGGACACCAGCAGATGGAGATGGTGAGAGGGGGTGTAACAACAGTGAGAAAGGAACACCAATGGATGAGATGTTGAGAGGGGGGCTGTAACTGAAGTAAGACAGGGACACCAGCAGATGGAGGTGCGCGAGGGTACAGTAACTGCAATGTGACATGGACACCAGCATTTATAAATGGTGAGAGTGGGTAGTAAGAGACTTAAGACAGGGACACCAGCAGATGGAGATGCTGAGAATGTGCCTTTAAGACTCTGTTTAAAAACAGTGTGCCTTTAAAAACTAAGAGGCACCGTGTGGCACAGCTACACCTGTTCGCTGGGGGACAGCAGCAGACGTGTTGTGTGCAACATTTGTCTGTGTGTAAAACAAAAAAGCTTCACCAGGTTTGAACTAGAGAGACTGAGGCAAGCAAAGCAGGCTTGTCTTGAAGGAAGAGAATTTTCTCAGCAGAAATTCTATTTTGAGCAACAGGCTGTGTTCGTTGCCTGGGAAGAAAAGTAACACCTTTTTGACGAGAACATTTGTATTGCTGGAGGTAACAAATAATTCAATTTCTTTACTTGCAATCTCAGAGTCTTTGTTTCAGGGTTGACTCTCTCTTGACAGATTGTGTTGTCTGGAATTCACAGGAAAGATTCGACTGAAATCTACCAATTTTAAAATCCAAATAATAGACCGGTTGTTATACTCTAAATTGAAGGAACTGTGTGCTGCGGCCGAAGTGTTTTGAATGTCTATCAAATAAAGACTGTTCATCAAATCCGCGTGGAGACTTCGAGTGGTATCTGAGTGTTCTAATTTGGATACCTCATCAACCACGAACGTAACTCACAAAGAACTATAACCCTGTTATTTATTTATTCTTAAGAAACAGCTTTTTCACACCATTTTTAAAACTGGTTTCCCGTTACTTATTGAATGTATATGTGTGAATGGGAGAGTTAGAATAAATAAGCAGTTATAAGGTTTTTTGACAGAGACTTGTCTCAATAGTATTAAGATTTAGGTTATGAATAAATAGTTTAATAAATAAATGGTTTCGTCTATTTTTATTCTGTGGGGTACTAAAGTGTTTAATTTGGCTGTATTCCGATTAGGTGGGAAAATCGTAACAATACACTACGATGTGTGGAGTAATGGGACTGAATTGACAGTGCATTTCTCCCGCCAGGGTTCCAACAGAGAGACAGTGATAGCAAGAGAGTAGCAGATAGATAGGAAGTGCCAGGAGACCCTGAGACACTTTAGAAGCCAGGGAACGGCAGGAAGGGTGTGTTAGGAGCTTATAGTTACAATATCAGGCCAATGACACTGAGACTAGTTACTGAATGAGCAATCCAGAGGCCCAGGCCAATGCCTTCGGGACAAGAGTTCAAAACCCACCAGGGCAGCTCCTGGATTTTAAATATCATTACTAAGATCTATGAATTAATTTTTTAAAAATCAGGAATTGAAAGATAGTCTCAGTAACAGTGCCATAAAACTATCATTGATTGTCGTAAAAACCCATCGCGTTCACCATTGCCCTCTAAGGAAGGATATCTGCTGCCCTTACCTGGTCTAGCCTACCAGGTTGACACCTCATTTTGAGGTATCCCTGGTGCTACTCCTGGCATGCCCTCCTGCACTCTTCATTAAACCAGTGCGATCCCCCAGCTTGATGGTAATGGTAGAGCGGGAGATGTGCCAGGCCATGAGGTTGCAGATTGCATTTGAGTACAATTCTGTGGCTGCTGATGGTCCCAGAGCCTATTGGGTGCTCAGCTTTGCGTTTTTAGATCTTTTTATATCTATCCCATTTAGCACAGTGGTACTGCCGCTCAACACGATGGAGAGTATCCTCAACGTGAAGACGTGACTTTGTCTCCACAAGGACTGTGCGGTGTCACTCCCACCAATACTGTCATTGACAGATGTCTCTGCTACAGTTACATTGGTGAGGACGAATTCAAGTAGATTTCTCCCTCTTGTGGTCCCGATAGCACCTGCCGCAGAGCTAGTCGAGCATTTCTGATGTTTTGGACTCGGCCAGCTCGGTCAGTAGTGGTGCTACCGAGCCACTCCTGGTGATGGGCGTGGAAGTCTCCCAGAGTACATTCTGCGACATTGCCATCCTCAGTGCTTCTTCCAAGTGGTGTTCAACATGAAAAAAACACTGATGTTTCAGGCGAGGTTGGGGGGTGGGGGTGGTAGATCATAATCAGCAGAAGGTTTCCTTGTCCATGTTTGACCTGATGCTATGAAACCTCATGGCGCCTGGAGATAATGTTGAGGACTCTCAGGGCAAATACCTCCCGACTATACACCGATGTGCCGCCACGTCCGGCCGGTCTGTCCTGCCAGTGAGATGGGGCATCCTCAGGGATGGTGATGGTGGTGTCTGGCACTTTGTTTGTAAGGTTTGATTCCGAGAGTATGACTATGTCAGACTGTTTCTTGATTGCCTTTTGAACAGCTATCCCAACTTTGGCACAAGCTCCCAGATGTTAGGAAGGAGGACAATGCAGGATCGACAGGAATGTTCCAGACTCCTGTTGGGTCAGTGGCGGGTGAACTCTCTGCCGGAAGAATTAGCGCTTTTTTTTTCAGAGCACCATGCACCTCATCTATCTAGGAGTCCACCTGAACCCCGCTGAGAAAGTCGGACCAACAAACTGGTAGGAGCTGTAAGAAAAAGTCACCACTTATGTAGAGCACTGGACAGGACTGCTCTGATTTGTTACTGGAGCCGAACACTTGTCATACATCATTCACCTCAATGTTGTGGTACCAATTGGCCACTTTCAACTCAGCAATTTCCACCAAATTCCAAAAGAAATTCGTTGTATTTTTCGGGGCAAGGGGAAACTCTGGGTCTCTGCCATGGTCATGAGTTTCCCGATTGAGGAGGGCGCTCAGGCACTGGTGTGCATCTGTACCCAGGTTGCAACTCTCCCTCTTCGGACGTTGCAGAGTTACCTGTACGTTAAGCATTCTCCCAGATGGTGTCGGTTGGCGACGCATATTTTCAGCCAGTGCAACTGCCTTCAAGATAAGACTCAGTTTCTGACTACGAACGTTAGACATGCGTCTACAGGGAGTTTCCTGTCTGTTACTCGGATCTATTCCGATTCTACATCATGGTTAGCTCCAGTCAGGGCGCTGCCCCACTGAGGGAGGAAAGGGCTAAGGCTGTCCGGGGAGCCACATCTGGGGATGGACCATCAGGTGGAGCAATAGCCAAAGCCTCTGGGGCGCCCCTCCTTGAGTGTGTCGAGGAGGTTGAAAGGCATTGCGTGCTCCTGGCCTAGCTGACTCCGGCTCGGCTGGACCTGCTCATTGGGTCCAGGCATCATATCTTTCATCAGGAGATCCACACAGACTGTACCACCTCTTGGAACTGCCCTCTGTGCCATTCCACACTGCACAGAGGGATTTCCTGCACGGGCTGTTCCTACATGCACTCTATTCCCTCACCCTCGTCTTGCACCTGGACATGCCATGGCATTCTGTCTTGCAATCTGGCTGTGAGGGGAATCCCCAATGGAGGTGTCTTTATGCAGGCGTCCATTCCCTTTATATCAGGGACTTGGAATCAGATTGTTTCACAAGGAAGCCCAGTGAAATAAGCGGTTAAATATGTTCATAAGCTCCCAGGCCACCAATATGAGCCCATGTATCATGTTTGTATGGAGTGTGCGAGTTCGCAGGTCCAATGTGCATATTAATGGGCCTGTTCCTCAAATTGTAGCTGCACTTGAGCCCAACACTCTTCAGCCTTGGGCATCTGGCGTAGAGGGGGGTGGGGTGCAGGAGGTAGATCTGTCTGCCCGTCTGTGTTGGTCAGGTTAACAATTCATAGGTTTTGGCCGCGGGCCATGGGGAGACGGGATGAGTGTGGTTTTGTCTGCCTTGATTGCCTGCCCTCTTTTGAGGTTATGATTGCAACCATGTGTCCTTGGCGAAGGAACGGGAGGTGCCCACCAGTTCTCTTGAGATCTTCCATGGCACCTTAGTCTGACTGTTGTTTCATTTATCTGTCAGATTAGATAGAGAGTAAAGTGCCTTCTACACTGTCCCATGGAAACTTTGGATCGAAGTTGCTCAACAGATTCGGTACAGATCAAACTGCCAATAAACACTGCTTCACTAAACATTCCCAGGGCAGGTACAGACAGTTTCCACACGATCTGACCAGCATTTCCAGGGCTTCCCTAGGAGCGGTTTGGGGCAGAGTATTTATTTTCAATTTCCTTGCACTACGATGGCTCCAACTTTTAGCAATCGGTAAATATAATGCGACAAGTGATTGGAATTGAATATATTTGATTGAGCTGAGTGCGACTTTGGGGAATCTATTAAATTATATTCAGTGACCAAAGAAATGCTCAGGAGAATTGTGTAAAATTGTTGTCCATAACTTAGTGTAACTAATCAAAAGCAGAGATTTATTTTCCAACTGAGTAACATTAATTTCAGCCACTGAGCAGCAACATTGACCCATAACAATCCGGAAAATTTTAAACGACTATATATTTTGAACCAGATATGGGACAGATGTAAACTGAAACTCCCACAAATAAGTGAATATAATCATTTGAATGACTACTGGGAAAAAACAGCTGAAACCTATCTCTCAATATGACAAGAACATAGGGGGGCTTCCCCTCCTTGAAGCTATTGTGGGATGTCAGCAAGTCTCACATTGTGGCTTCTGTCAGGAGTACGTGAAGGGTTCGACCAAGAGGCTGGTAGCCGAGATCGGGCCCCGAGAGAGGGAGGTGCTCGAATTGGAGTCCCGCCTCGGTCATGCCGTCAAAGACCCAGCCCTGTGGCAGGCGAACAAATAGAAGAAGGTGCAAATAGTGACCTGAAAGTCATAGGGTTCTGAGGTGCTTACCTGAGGTCGTAGATTCAGATCCTGGAAGATTTTGACCGTGCCTCACTCTTCTTCTACTCAATGGAAAAATGGCGTGGGGTCCGAAAGTTGCTCCTCAAGGTACTGGCAGACGATAGATCCTCCATCACAGATGCGGACGGAATGGGTCTCCTGGTCCGTACCTATTACAGTGCGTTTCTCTCTCTGGATCCGCCCAATGAAGGACCTGCCAAAGGTCAGCCCGGAGGGTGCCGAAGGATTGGAGACCCCGATCACGTTGGTGCAGCTGACCGGCACCCTCCAGCAGCTTTCGAGAGGCAAATCCCCGGGGCTGGAAGGACTAACCTTGAAGTTCCTTAGGGCGTTCAGGGACGGCCTGGGGGATGTTTACATGCGGTCCTGGTGAAAGCCTGGTGTCCAAGGAGCTGCCCCTTTTATGGTGCAGGGCAGTCATCATCCTGTTGCTGAAGAGGGGTAATCTCCACCTGCTTAAGAACTGGCGTCCAGTCTCCCTCCTCAGCAGAGATTATAAGATCTTTGCCCGGGCTCTGTCTTCTTGCCTGGGCTGCCTGCCCACATGATCCACCCCAGCCAGTCCTACACGGTCCCAGGCCAGTCCATCCAGGATAGCATCCACCTGGTCTGGGACCTAATCCATCTTTCCCCCAGCATTTGCCACCAAGATAAACAAGAAGCTCGTCGATTTCTTCTGGGGCAACAGGAAGCAATGGGTCATTGCCGCCGTCTTGAGTCTCCTGGTCAACGAGGATGGCCAGTTGCTGGTGTGCATGCGCACCCAGGCTGAGACTCTCCGTCTTCGGACTCTGCAGAGATGTCTGTACATCGAGCGTCTTCCCAGATGGTGTGCCTTCAAGATGACACGCAGCTCCCGGCGGATGATGTTAGCCACGCCTCTCTGAGGGAGTTACCTGTCTTTTACTGGGATCTATTCAGAGTCTGGAACACGGTCGCCTCCAGTCAGGGCACTTACCCGCCGCTGGAGGAGAGTGCCTCGGCTGTCCGGACGGCCAGCTCCGGGGATGGCCCGGCGGGCGGAGGAGAAGCCCCCGAGATGCCCCTCACAGCGGGTGACAAGGGGACTCGGGAGTGTGCAGCGCCACCAACCGAGCTGACCGCCGCTCGGCCGGAACGGCTCATCAGCACAGGCCCCAAAACCCTCCTCAGAAGCCAGACCCGCACAACCCAAGCCGCCTCTCGGAAATGCCCTTCATGCCATTCCAATCGGCGCGGAGGAGTTTCCTGTACAGGATGCTCCTGCACACTCTCCACTCTTCCTCGCCCTAATCAGCCGGCCGGACACGCCCTGGCGGTCCGTGTTGCCATCTGGCAGTGAGGAAAACCCAGGTGGAGGTCTCTCTAAGCGGCAGTCCTCACCCTTTACATCGGGGACCTGGGGTGGATGGTGCTGCAAAGGCAGCCCCACGCAAAATGCTTTTAAGCAGGTTCACAGATTCCGAGGCTGCCTGTAATCCCTGCGGCTTGGACGAACATAGGAACAAGAATAGGCCATTCATCGAGTCTGTCACGCCATTCAACGAGATTATTACTGATCCTGCGCCCTAACTCCACATAACTGCCTTTGGCCCATATTCCTTAATAACTTTGCTTAACAAAATACTATCTATCTCAGACTGAAAATTAACAACTGTTCTAGCTTCAATTGCTGTTTGTTGTAGAGCTCCAAACCTCTACCACCCTCTGCGTGAAGAAGTGCTTCCTGACATCTCTCCTGAACGGTCTGGTACTAACTTTTCGACTCTGCCACCTAGTTTTAGAATCTCCAACCAATGGAAATAGTTTATCTTTATCTAGTCTGACTTTTCCTGTTAATATCTTGAAGACTTCGATCAGTTCACCCTTAGCCTTCTAAATTCCAGCGAAAACAGGCCCAATTTGTGTAATCTCTCCTCATAACATAACCCCTGTCGTCCAGGTATCATTCTTGTAAACCTACGTTTCACTCCCTCCAAGGCCAATATTTCCTTCCTAAGGTGTGATGCCCAGAACTGCAAGTTTACTCTTATACTCGATTTCCCCCCGCTTAATCCACCTCTTTGTACCCCTTTGATGAATTGTAAACTGCTCCCAATCCTCCGGATTGCTGCTTTTTCTGGCCAGTTTATATACCTCCTCTTTGGATCTAATACGATCCCTAAATTCTTCGCAAAGCCACGGTTGAGCCACCTTTCCGTTCTTTGTTTTTGTTTTTTTTGTGCCAGAATGAATAGTCGTTGTAAATTCACGCACACGTTGTTTAAATATTATCCATTGCCTATCTTCCATTAAGCCTTTTAGTAAAGTTCCCCCATCTATCATAGCCAACTCGCACCGCATACTTTCGTAGTTTCCTTTAATTAGGTTCAGGACCCTAGTTTCGGATTCAGCTACTTCACTCTCCAGCTTCATGATGAATTCTAACATGTTATGGTCGCTCCTCCCCAAGGGACCCCGAACAACAAGAGTATTAATTAATCCTTTTCTGATTGCACAATACCCAGTCTAGGATAGCCTGTTCTCTAGTTGGTTCCTCGAAGTATTGGTCGGAAAAAACGTCACGTGCACATTGCAGGGAATCCTTCTCCTCAGTATTATTGCTAATTTGATTTCACCAATCTATATGCAGATTAAAGTCACCCGTGATTTCAGTTGTACCCTAATTGCATACGTCTCCAATTTCCTGATTAAAGCCATCCCTTACATATCCACTGCTGTTTGGGGGCCTATAGACAACCTCGCCCTCCTCCCAACATTTTCTGCCCCTTGATGTTCCTTCGTTCCACCCATACAGATTCCACAGCATGATTTTCCGAGCCAATATCGTTCCTCACTATTGCATTGATTTCCTCCTTCACGAACCATATTCGCCCATCTTCGTCTTCGTTTTGCCTGTCCTTGCAAAATATTAAGTACCCCTGGATGTTCAGATCCCACCCTTGGTTACCCTGCAGCCATGTCTGCATAATCACAACTATATCAGAACCGTTTATATCAATGCACCAAATTGCGAATGCTCCACGCATTAAGACACAATGCATTTAGACTTGTCTTTTTAAAAAAAATATTTTTAGTAATTCAGCTTCATTTTGCACTATGACCCCATTTCTTTCTCGCTCTCGTTTTCTCTGCCTTCCATTTGTGCTTCATAACTTTCTGCCTTCCATTTCTATCCTTGTTTCAGTCTCCTCTGTCTCCTTGTGCAGATTCCCATCCCCCTGCCATTCCAGTTTAAACCCTCCCCGATAGCAATAGCAACCCCCCCCCCCCGCCCCCCCCCACCCCCAACCCCCAAGGGAATTGGTATTGGAACCTTCCCCGGAACAGGTCCAAAGGTCCCAGGAATCTGAATCCCTCCCCACTACCCCATTTCTCCAGTTGCATATTCATCTGATATATCTTGCCATTTCTGCTCTCAGCAGCATGTGGCACTGGTAGTAATCCTGAGATTATTACCTTTGATGTCCTATTTTTTAAATTTACGTCCTAACTCCCTAGATTCAGCTTGTAGGACCTCATCCCGTTTTATAACCTATGTCTTTTGGCACAGATACGTACCATGGCAACTGGCTGCTCGCCCTCTCCCTCAGAATGCCCCACAGCCGCTCTGAGTCATCCTTGACCCTGGCACAAAGGAGGCAACATAGCATCCTGGAGTCTCTTTTGCGGCTGCAGAAACGCCTGTCTCTTCACCTTACGATTGAATCTCCTATAACTATAGGTAGATCCGGTGGGTAGGAAGGCAGATGGGATACTTGAATTTTTTAAACGAGGCATAGAATATAAGAGCAGGGAGGTTATGTTGGAGCTGTATAAAACACGAGTTAGGTCACAGCTGGAGTACTGTGTACAGTTCTGGTCACCACACTATAGGAAGGATGTGATTGCACTGGAGAGGTTGCAGAGGAGATTCACCAGAATGTTGCCTGGGCTGGAGCATTTCAGCTAGGAAGAGAGACTGAAAAGGCTAATGTTGCTTTCCTTAGAGCAGAGAAGGCTGAGGTGTGGGGGGCGGGGGGTGGGGGGTGGCGGGGAGGTGGGGGCACATGATTGAGGTATACAAGATTATGAGGGGCATTGATAGTGTAGATAGAATGCAACATTTTTTCCCTTAGCGAAGGGCTCAATAACCAGGGGGAATAGATTTACGGTAAGGGACAGGAGATTTAGAAGGGATTTGAGGGAAATAAAATCACCCAGAGTGTGGTTGGAATTTTGAACACGCGGTCTGAAGAGCTGGTAGAGGCAGGGACCATCAGAACATTTAAGAAGTATTTCGATGAGCACTTGAAACGCCAGAACACGCAAGGCTATGGGCCAAATGCTAAAAAACGGGATTAGAACAGTTAGGTGCTTAGGCCCTTACGCCCCCACCTCAATGAATTTCGCGCTCAGCATGACCTTGAGTTCTTCCTCCGTCGCCTCTGCCTCCGAGATCACTTCGTTGACCAGGAGTCCTACCCACGATCAGTAGACCCAATAGTGCACCTCCAGCATTCTCCCTCTACCTGGACCCCTCCCTTTGGCCTCTTACCCGCTCTTGATATTTGCATTGAAAACTGTCAGAGAGACATTGGTCATTTCAATTTTTCTGCCCCCATCAGTCACTCTAACCTGTCCCCCTCTGAACTTGAGGTACTCCGTTCTCTCAGGTCTAACCCCGACATGATCATAAAACTAACAGACAAGGGTGGTGCTGTTGTTGTATGGCGTACCGACCTCTACCTTGCAGAGACTCAGCGCCAACTCTCAGACACTTCATCATACCTCCCCCTGGACCATGACGCCACCACCGAACATCAAGCTACTGTCCACAGGACAGTCACTGACCTCATCTCCTCTGGGGATCTTCTCTCTACAGCTTCCAACCTCATAGTCCCACAAACCCGGACAGCCAGCTTCGACCTCCTTCCCAAAATCCACAAACAGGACTGTCCCAGCAGACCCATTGTGTCAACCTGCTCCTGCCCACTGAACGCATTCCTTCCTTGCTTGACTGTATCTTTTCTCTCCTGGTCCAGTCTCTTCCCACCTATATCCGTGATTCTTCTTACGCCCTACATCATTTTGACAATTTCCAGTTTCCTGGCCCCAACCGCCTCCTCTTCACTATGGACGTCCAATCTCTCCACCTCCCATGCCCCACCAGGACGGTTTGAGGGCGCTTCGCCTCTTCCTTGAACAAAGGCCCAACCAGTCCCCATCTGCAGCAACCCTCCTCTCCCCGGCTGAACTGGTTCCCACATTGAACAATGTCTCTATCAACTCCACTCACTTCTTTCAGGTAAAAGGTATTGCTATGGGTACCCAAATGGGTCCTAGTTATTTGTGTCTTTTTATGGGACATGTCGAACATTCCTTGTTCCAGTCCTACTCAGGCCTCCTCCCCGAACACTTTTTCCGGTACATTGATGACTGTATCTGTGCCGTTTCCTGCTCCCGCCCCAAACTGGAAAACATTATCAAATTTGCTTCCAATTTCCACCCTTCTCTCACCTTTACATGGTCCATCTCTGACACTTCCCTTCCTTTCCTCCACTTATCTGTCTCCATGTCTGGGGATAGGCAGTCTTCTAACATCTATTAAAAGCCCACCGACTCCCACAGCTACCTCGACTACACTTATTCACACCCTGCCTCCTGTAAGGACTCCATTCCATTCCCCCAGTTTCTTCATCTCTGATGCATCTGCTCTGATGATGCTACCTTCCACGACAGAGCTTCTGATATGTCTTCCTTTTCCCACAATCGAGCATCCCCCCCTCCCCCACTGTGGATGACAGGGACCCGCAACTGTGTCTGGCCCATTTCCCGCACCTCTACCCGCACCTCTTCTCCTCCCTCCCAGATCCGCGACAGAGTTCCCCTTGTCCTCACTTTCCACCACATCAGCCTCCATATCCAAAGTATCATCCTCTGCCATTTCCACCACCACCCGCGTGATGCCACTACCAAACGCATCTTCCCTTCCCTTCCCCAGTCAGCATTCTGAAAGGATCAGTCCCTCTGCGGCACCCTGGTCCACTCCTCCATCACCCCCACCACGTCATCCCCTTCCCACGGCACCTTCCCCTGCAATCGCAGGAGTTGTAATACCTGCCCATTTGGCTCCTCTCTCCTCACTATCCCAGGCTCCAAACTCTTCCTTCAGGTGAAGCAGCGATTTACGTGTACTTCTTTCAATGTAGTATACTGTATTCGCTGCTCACAATGTGGTCTCCTCTACACTGGGAAGACCAAACGCAGGCTGGGTGACCGCTTTGCGGAACACCTTCGCTCAGTAAGCAAGCAGGACCCTGAGCTTCCGGTTGCTTGCCATTTCAACACTCCCCCCTGCTCTCATGCTCACATCTCTGTCCTGGGATTGCTGCAGTGTTCCAGTGAACATCAACACAAGCTCGAGGAACAGTAACTCATTTACAGATGAGGCAAACTACAGCCGGACTGAACATTGAGTTCAATAATTTCAGAACATGGCGGGCCCCCATTTTACTTTTATTTTTATTTTTTATTTTTTTCTTTGTTTTTTTGTGTTTATTTTTTTATTTCATCTTAGTTTGTTCAGTTTGCTTACCCCCTGTTCTTTTTCATGTTTATACTTGCGTCTGTACTAATGCTTTGTCTTTCAACACACCATTAACAGATCGTTTGCCTTTGCTCCATGAACTTCTGGTCAGTTATTCTGGGACGTTGACCTATCTACACCTTCTCCTTTGTTATCTCATGCCCCACCCCCGCTTTACTTGCTTATAACCTGTGACATTTCTAAAATTTGCCAGTTCTGAAGAAGGGTCACTGACCTGAAACGTTAACTCTGCTTCTCACTCCACAGATGCTGCCTGACCTGCTGAGTCTTTCCGGAATTTCTTGATTTTACTTCAGATTTCCAGCATCCGCAGTATTTTGCTTTTATTATAGTTATGTGCTTGATGGCCAGCACAGACACGATGGACCTAAGGGCCTTGTCTGTGCTGTATAAATCTATGACTCCAGGCCTGCCACTCTGCCTGTCCTCCTGTGCAGCAGAACCACACATAATGCCATGAACTTGTCCCTTGCTCCTTTCCTCTGAGCCATTTTACGCAACAATACCCAAAGCGGTATATCTGTCAGAGAGGGGGATGGCCACAGGGGGCTCCTTCACTTCCTGCCTTCCTCTACTCTGCCTGATGGTCACCCATTCCCTTTCTGCCTTTGCAGCATTTGTATGCCTTCTGAAAACGTCACTTAACGTGCTATTCACGACGATCTCAGCAACGCAGATGCTCCACAATGAATCCACCCACAGCTCCAGCTCCGTAATGCGGGTAGCCAGTAGGTGCAGATGGGTACACGTCCTGCACGCATGGTCCTGGGGGCAGAGGAAGCATCCCTGATTTCTCACATCGCGCAGGAGCATATTACAGGTGCGAGCTCTCCTGCCATGATTTGCCTTTAGATTACTTAGTTACTCCCTTCAATTTCAAAAAATACTAATTTTGCTAGGAGCCATATTTTACTGCAAACACTACCCACTGCAATCTAAAGTCCTTACCTTTTCATTGAAGGTGATGGACTGCAGCAGTATAAATAGCAGAAAAAGTAGAAGAACTCACATAAACCTACTTCTAATCTGCTACGTTCCGGCACCTTCTTCCCCAAGTCAGCAAAACCGCTCACACACAAGTGACAGCCTCACTGTGTCCAAACAGCACTATTCCAATTAGTAATTATTAATAAGTTACACTAATTGAAACAAATCACCATCTGCTGGTGTCCCTGTCTCACTGCAGATACTGCACACTCATTTAATTTCCAACTGCTGGTGTCCATGTCTCACAGCAGTTACTACCCCTGTCACCATCTCCATTGGCTGGTGTCCAGTCTCACTATAGTTACTCCCCTTCTCAACATATCTATGTGCTCAAGCTGCCAATGGGAAGAGTTTCTCTCTATCTACTCTGCCTGGACCCCTCATCTTTTTGAATACCCCTATCAAATCTCTTCTCAAGTTTCTCTTCTCCATGGATAACAACTCCAGCTTCTCCAATCTATCGAGATAACTGAAGTCCCTTATCACTGGAACCATGCTCCTGAATATTTTCTACATTCTCTCCAATGCCTCCACATCCTTCCTGAAGTGCGGTGCCCGGAATTGGGCACAATACACCAGCTTAGACCAACCAGTGTATTACAAAGGTCCATAATATCTTCCCCGCTTTTTCATTCTATGCTTCAATTTATAAAGCCCAGGATCCCTTATACCTTTTAACCACTTTCTTAATCTGCCCTGCAACATTCATGGATTGGTGCACATATACAAACCAGATCTGTCAGTACCTGCACCCGTTTAGAACTGTGTCCTTTAGTTTAGATTGCATCTCCTCCTTCTTCCTGCCTGTTGAGGTGGAAGATGTGGACACAGTTCTTAATGAATACATTGTCTCTGGCTTCAAAAACAGGCGACGACGCAGACATTGCAGTTAAGGAGAAGAAGTTTGAAAGATTGGATGGGATAAACACATGGGGAAGAAATATTAAGGTGTTTAGTGTCTCTGAAAACTGGTAATTCACCAGGCTCAGGCAGTTAATAGGTTCAAGGGAGGAAATAGCAGAGGCTCTGATCATCATTTTCCAAACCTCTCTGGTTACAGGCATGGTGCCTGAGGAAGGGGGAACTGCTAACATTGTACCGTTGATTAAAAAGGGAGCAAGTGATAGACTGAGTAATCACAGGTCAATCATCCTAACCTCAGTGGAGGGCGAAGGATGGAGAAAAGCTCCAATAAACAGGATGAATCGTCATTTAGAAAGCTGCAGATTAATCAAGCACAGTCAGCATGGATTTGTTAAATGAAGGTTGTGTCACACTAGCTTGATTAAATTTTCCTGGGGGGGGTAACAAGGATGGTCTATGAGGGGAGAAGCTCATCACCACCTTCTAAGGGAAATTACGCAATAATGGCTGGTCTTGTCAGTCACCCCCAGTTTCCGGGAATGAACTTAATACAGTGTCAGCTCCTGTACATATAGAGTACACAGCGGGGACAAGGGAATGATTCACTCCTGTCTGGTACTGTGTGTCTCCATGTCTGCGTCTCTATCCCATTTAAAGCTCTAACGGTAACTTAATGAGTAGCCAGTCTCTAAAATAAATGTCCCACTGTTGTGGTAAAATAAAATGGTCATCGTAAACAAACATAAAATGGCTGACCGGATTTCTTGGATTTCCACAGATGATTTGAGAGAGGAGCGAGAGACAGATAGAACGAGAGACAAAGAGGAGACAGATAATGAGAGGGCGACTCAGACACAGAGAGTGAGATAAGGAGATTTGTCATAGGACAGAGAAAGAATTGGAGACCATTTGGCCCATTGCCGCTGTTCTGTCATTTAATAAGATCATGTCTGATCTGTGATTTAACTCCATATAACTGTCTTTGCCCCATATCTCTTAATACCATTGGTTAGCAAAAAAATCCATCAGTCTCAGATGCAAAAATGATATGTAAAATGGAGAGAGCTCCCCCTCTACGTATACAATAGAGAGCGCTCCCCCTCTACGTAAACAATGGAGAGAGCTCCCCCTCTACGTATAAAGTAGAGGGAGTTACCTCTCTAAGTATAAAATGGAGGGAGCTCCGTCTTTACGTATAAAGTGAAGGGAGCTCCCCGTCACCGTATAAAGTGGAGGGAGCTCACTCTCAATGCATAAAGTGGACGGAGCTCCCTCGCAAAGTATAAGTGGAGGGATCTCCCTCTCTACCTATAAAGTGGAGGGAACTCTCCATCTAAGTATAAAATTCCCGGGGAGCCCACAGACACACCATCCTATTTTCAACCACTTTTAACCATTTTGTACCTGAGACATAGCCAAGTGCATTATAAACAAAGGCATGGTCAAATACAATCTTAAGTGGTGCATAGATAACTGAGACCAGTGTAAAAGGTCTAGCGGGTGCAGAATTCTTAATGCAGTCAGGAGAATTTTTAAGCCAGTATTGTAGTAAGGCCAACAAGAGATGGGACAGTTCTACATGTAGTTTTAGGGAATGAATCTGGGCCGGTGGAAGGCGATTTAGCCAAAGTGGACTGGAAAAAAGCTACTTGAAGGTAAATCTGTGTCAGATTCGTGAGAGTTAGTGTGGGTTCAGAACAAATATATTCGCAGAAAGGCAAAGGATGAGACATCAAGGAGTGTACCAGAGAGGATAAGACACAAAAGGGAAACGCTTATTTCAGATACTGAGAGCTCAATGCCACAGAAAGGCGAGAGAAGCGTAGAAAGTTCAGGAGTGAAATTAAAAGATAATATGAAAGCAAAGAGAGGGCCGGAATAAACTATTATCAAGTCAAATCAAGGAAACCACTCAGATATTTTCCAAATACATAAAGAGCAAAAAGATAACTAAGGAAAGAGTATGGCCAACTTTGGACCAAAAAGATGACCTGTGAGTGGAGGTGTAAAACCTGTTGTAATGAATACTTTAGGTCCGTCGTCATAAAAGAGAGGGCCGAGGCGGACATTGTACTGAGACTGAGAGAGAGGGAGAGAGAAAGAGCAGACACAGAGACATTGAGAGGGAGAGGTTGGAGGCTCACACAGCTGAATAGCTCAGTGGATGTCCACGCAGAATTCAGAGGCAGATCTCCAGTGCGCAGTCATTGGGATGCTGTGGAGATGGATTTGAACTCTGTATCCATTGGTTCAACAGGTGGGAATGTTACCACTGCACAAACGCCCCCTTCCAGGCAATTGGGGCCAATGCTTTGATGGTTTTCTGTTTGAATAAAAATGACCAGTTTGAGGATTCCCTCTGGAATCCTGTCTCCTAAAGCCTCCAGCCGGCCTGGTAATGACTCATGGATTCATCTCTCAAGGAACTAATCAATGGTTCTGGTAGAATTTCTCTCTTTTCTGACGGGTTAATAAAGCAGATGGGATCCTGGACTTCTTAAACAGAGGTCGAGAGTCTAAAGTTCATAGAGAGGGGAAGGGAGAGTAAGACAAAGGTGGAGAGAGTGAAAAAGACAGGTGAGAGGGGAAGAGAGAGAAAGACAGATGGGAAGAGAGGGAAGGAAAGACTGAGGGGGAGAGAGAGAGATGGAGGTAGAGAGAAAGACACAGAGTGGCAGAGACAGGGAGACGGAGAGAGAGACAGACAGAGAGAGAGAGAGAGAGAGTGGGAGGGGATGGAGGGAGGCAGAGAGAGAGGGAGATAGAGAGAGAATGAGGAAGGGAGACAGAGAGAGAAGGAGGGAGAGAGGGACAGAGAGAGGGAGGAAGAAAGAGAGAGAAAGACATTGAGGAAGAGAGCGGGAGAGACGGAGTGAGGAAGGAGAAATAAACAGGGAGCGAGTGTGGCGGCGAGGGGGAGAGACGAAGAGTGGGAGACTGTGCGAGAGAGAGACAAAGGGCGTTGGAGAGATAGTGACAGAGAAAGAAAAGGATGAAAGTGAGGAGAGAGAGAGGGGAAGGAGAAAGAGACAGAAACAGAGAGAGAGGAGAGGAGGGAGACAGACAGAGGGAAAGCAAGAGAAGGAGTCAGAGTGGAAGGGGAGGAAGAGGGAGGGGGAGAGGAAGGAAGAAAGAGAGATCAAGTATTGGAAAGAGAGAGGGGGAGAAAGAGAGAGATGGAGGTAGGGTGAGAGGGGACAGGTTGGGGGAGAAATAACTTCTCCATGCCTACCGTGTCCCATCGAACACTCTCCGAGAAGGCACCACACAGGTTAGATACAGAGTAAAGCTTCATTTAAACTTAGCCTGGAATGTCAGCTTAACTCGGGTCACTGTTCCAGGGTCAGGCTCAAGACTCAACTTTCTCAGTCACTGAAATCCTTCCGTATCACTTGCTGTAATGTAACCAGATGCCGGGTTTGGGAACAGGACAGGCCACGCGATGAGGATGACTGCTCATGTGGAGGATAAGCATCAGTAATCACTCAGAGAATCAGAAAAGACCACCGAGAAGCAAAAATAGGAGATTTGTCTTGAATATGTGAGCCTTGCATTGTGGAATACTTTAGTATTTGGTGAGAATGTAGACCCAGTGAAATTGTGTGCCAGTTCAATGAATTGATTCTATATCACTTTATTGCCACAGTAAGGTAGCGTGTGTGCTAAGAGTAAAAATATTTGTAGTTTCCCATCATATAATATACTTTGCTGTCTGCATGGTAGGAATACAGACACAGATATCCACA
The DNA here is from genome assembly GCF_036365525.1 of Heterodontus francisci. Taxonomy (NCBI): domain Eukaryota; kingdom Metazoa; phylum Chordata; class Chondrichthyes; order Heterodontiformes; family Heterodontidae; genus Heterodontus; species Heterodontus francisci. The sequence goes on from NC_090391.1 coordinate 58,879,834, forward strand.
GCAGTTTGCTATATATGACATGGCAAACAGATGAAGTGTTTCTTTTGTGCTGTGGTTTAACTAGACCCTAAATGATAGTCAACATGGCGGGAGAGAGTGATAGGCAGAGAGAGAGAGAGGGATAGAGGCAGAGTTGCAGAGAGTTACGGAGGTGGGGAGGCAGGATGTGTGGGGACCCTGGGGTAACATTATTGGAACCAGTGATAGAGACACACACTTTTCCTTGCTACGTATAAAATGAGGAGAGCTCCCCCTCTATATGTAAAGTAGCGGGAGCTCCCCTCTAGGAATAATGTGGAGAGAGCTCCCACTCTATGTATAAAATGGAGGGAGCTGCCTCTATGCATAAAGTGGAGGGAGCTTCCCCTTTCTGTATAAAGCGAGCTCGCTCTCTATGTGTCAAACGGAAGGAGCTCCCCCTCGACGTATAAAGTGGAGGAAGTTCCTCTTCTACGGATAAAATGGAAGGAGCTTCCCTCTACGTATAAAGTGGAGGGAGATCCCTCTTTACATTGCAATAAGGTAATATAGTATCTATACATCTCACTGAAGCAAAATTTCACTGGGTCAACATTCTCACCAAATACTAAAGCAATCATGAATACCTTGTGTCTGTCTTCGCAAAAGAGGGGGAATGATGCAGACATTGTAGGTAAAGAGGAGGAGTGGGAATTAGACAGGTCTTATTGTATTAAAAACAGAGACATGGTCTTGTACAGTACAGTCTGAGACTGGGTGAAAGGCAGCATAGGCAGAGACCTGATGATCGACATCTCAGTGTGCTGAAAAATGTGGCTGCAGGGATAGTTGATACATTGGTGGTCATCTCTCAAAATTCTCGCCCTCCCCGCTCAGAATATCCAGCAGCCGCTGAGATACATCCTTGATCCTAGCACCAGAGAGGCAACATACCATCCTGGTGTCTCTTTTGTGCAGCGGAAACTTCCGTCTGTAAAAAAATCCCCTATCACTATAACCTGCCACTCTTCTGACTTAACACCTGTGCAGCAGAGCCACTCATGGTGCCAGGAACTTGACTCTTGCTGCTATCCCCTAAGCCATCTCCCTCAATAATATCCAAAGCAGTATATCTGTTAGAGAGGGGGATGGCCACAGGGGACTCCTACACAACCTGCCTCCCTCTACTCTGGCTGCTGGTCACCCATTCCCTTTCTGCCTTTGCAGCATTTGCCTACATTATGCCCATCTCGCTAAACATGCTATCCACGATGATCTCAGCGAATCCACAGTGAATCCACCCGCAGCTCCATCTCCGTAATGCGGTAGTCAGTAGCTGCAGATGGATACACTTCTTGCATACATGGTCGTCACGGACACTGGAAGCGTCCCTGATTTCCCACGTAGCACAGGAGGATCATATCACAGGAGGAAGCGCTCCCGCCATGACTTACATCTAGATTACTTATCTACTGCCATTAATTAAGAAAAAAATACTAATTATGCTAAGGGCCTTATTCTACTCCAAACACTACCCACTATAATCTAAATTTGTAATTAATTACTTAATTATCTTATTCTATTATTTGTTTTATTTCCCTTTTTTAAAATATGTTTTATTAAGCTTAACACTAGTTCATTTAATATTTTAAACGTTAGGATTAGAATGGACCTTAATAACTTCCCCGATACTCAACAAGCAAGTAGCTTCTTCCCTGCTCGCTCTGCTGATGATTGCGTCACTCTGATGTCACATATCGATTTTTTTTTCCGGCTCTGCTCCTGCTGCTCCCGTTCTCTTCCTCTCTCTCTGTCTCCGACTCTGCTTTGGTGCACTTTTTGAACGTCCGAGCTTCGGGCTGTGCTCCTCTCACTCAGTCTGTCTGCGACTCTGGTTTGGTGAGCTTTATGAAGCTCTGCTCCTCAGGCTATGCTCCTCTGTCACTGTGTTTGGATTCAAAGTAATTCATGACAACGCTACGTTCTCGCATACGTCATCAAATTTGCGCCGCGGTGCGCACATGCGCAGACGGTGTCATGCCCCCTGCGCATGCGCGGCGGTCCGGCTCGCCAGGACCGCTTTGCACATGCGCAGATGACACGGTATGCGCACGCGCACACATTCTCCTCATCTCTGCGCGTGCGCTGCGGCCCGACATATCAGGCCCGTTGTGCGCGTGCGCAGATGACGTCATCGCGTTGCGTCGTCTTCCTCGGCCAACGCGCCAGGTTGGCATCTGCGCATGCGTCAAAGCTTCGGCACGACTTTTTGAAAGTGGAAAGAGGAGAGGTTTCGTCGGGCATTTTCGCGCATTTTATCTGAATTATTTATTCGTTTTGGAGACTTGCTTCATTTTTATTTGACACAGGAGATTGTTCCAAGGTAAGTTGCTCTGCCTTTGTCAGTTGCTCTGAAAACATTTCCATTGTCTGGGGCACCGCATGTTCTCCAGTCCCTGTTGTGAGTTGCTCTGAAAACATTTCCATTGTCTGGGCCACCGTATGTTCTCCAGCCCCTGTTGTGAGTTGCTCTGAAAACATTTCCATTGTCTGGGCCACCGCATGTTCTCCAGTCCCTGTTGTGAGTTTCTCTGAAAACATTTCCATTGTCTGGGCCACCGCATGTTCTCCAGCCCCTGTTGTGAGTTGCTCTGAAAACATTTCCATTGTCTGGGCCACCGCATGTTCTCCAGTCCCTGTTGTGAGTTTCTCTGAAAACATTTCCATTGTCTGGGCCACCGCATGTTCTCCAGTCCCTGTTGTGAGTTGCTGTGTGCAGGCAGTACATGTGCTGCAACCTACCGTCTTAACGGTCACTTGCGTTTTTGTAACGTTTTAATGGAGTGCATTCTGTATTTCTTATCTCATCTCATGTTTCCCGTGTGGTCCCTTAATAGCCTTCCTGAACCTCAAACTTCGGTCATGGCAACGTCAGTAGATTCCACAGAGCAGTTCCTTGCCACCTTCACAACCCAGGAGTTCGAGAGTTATGACGACTTCAGCAGTAAACTTGAGATGTTTCAACAGGTAGCATGGTCTGCAGGCACATTCTGTGATGTGCCTTGTTATGTTTCACTATGTAACAATGCTATTTAAATGCGCTTTACTGTAGTACTTACAGGCAACGGGGAGTCTATTTAAAAAAGTGAGCACCCATACGCTTGAGAGGGAAAACAAGAGTCGAAATTCCTATGCGCTTTCAGTATGCCTCAGTGAGGCTGTGCTGTGTACACTTTGGGCAGCCACGCATCCGTTCCACTGGAGTGAGACCGAATCAGAGGTAGGTGCTGCGGTCACTACATTTCCTCTTGTGTAGCTTGTCAGTCCTGTAAAGCTGTTCCTTGATGTGCATTGAACCAAGATTCGATTTGCAGTATCAATACATCTCGTCAGTGAGATCCTGTGCCCACAAAGCCACGCGCATACCACCCCCGTGTCTACGGACTGCCTTTGTTGTGATTTCCTGGATAGACCAATGGCTGTGCGACCACCTCAGCGCAACCTCCTCTGGACTGCGAAACCGGTGTGCACCAGATGTTGGGACCTTGTCATGGTGCACATGTAAACTGCTGCCAGCAACAGACCTGGGGATGGCTGGCGTTTTCGTGAGGGCACGAGGCACGTGACGCGTGCTCATTGAATGTCTGTTATTTTTCAGGTATCTCGCCCTGGGCTGTGAGGTCTTCATCAGTGTGAAATTCAATACGACCAAGAACAAACTGTGTGTCAGCTCCTACCATCTTGTGCATACCGGTCATGTTTTGCATCCAGAATGTTTACGCTTCTATGCAAGGAGACGACAACTGAACCACGATGAAAGGCAGAAGGTAGAAGAGTTGGTCAAGCTGCAGGCTGGGAACAAACAGCTGAAGGATTATATCGAGCGTTCATTCAATACGACCGTGACCCTTAGTGACGTTAGAAATGTAAAATCCCGGCTCAAAACAGGGGATGACGGCATGGATGAGCTGTGTAATACGCTGGAGAAGATTCAGCAGGACGCGGCTGCAGTACGGGTTGGCCTGCAGGGAAGCAACATCCTCTATATTGCCTTCATGACACCAGCCATGAAGGCCCACATGCAGGCCTTTCCTGAACTGCTGTTCATGGACGGAACGTACAAGGTGAACAAATGTGGCTACCCTCTGTACCAAGTGATGGTGCAGGACAATGTTGGTAGGGGCAGGGCTGTGTTCTATGCCATGGTGAGGAATGAGACGGCTCAGATGCTGGACGAGATTGTGGGTGTTTTTGTTGATTTCATGGGATCCAGCGCCTGCCGCGTGAGATCAGCCATTGTGGATAAAGACATCAATGAGATCAATGCGATCAGAAAGCATCTCCCAGCTGCAACGGTTCTCCTCTGTCAGTTCCATATGATGCAGAGCATGAGGAGGAAGATCAGCAGCTACCCACTGAATGGTGAACTGAGGGATCAGTTGTTTATGATCTGCAAGGAAATGGTTCATGCACCTTTGGAGGAGAAGCTCACTAGTTGTGTAGAAAGGATTGGACACCTCTACCCACCCCTGCAGGACTACCTGCTTACAAACTGGATTCCACAGAAGGAGATGTGGGCAGCATGTTCACGCAGTAAAGTCCTAACGTTTGGGAACAACACCAACAATCGCATTGAGTCAGAGAATGGCAAGATAAAGCACCTGCTCCACTCCTCCTCATCCATGAAGGAATGCATCTCAGCGCTGATCTTCCACAATAGTGTCCTGGATCGGGAGCGTGCCTATTACACATTCCTGCAGGGAGCCTCTTTCAAGCGCATCGCAGAGGCGCCAGCAGATCTGCAATCATTTTACACGGGATTCACCGTCATGCTATGAAGCTGATGCACCAGGATCACAGCCACATTCAGCGAGTACATGTCAAGGAGCAGGATGAAGGCACAGTGACTGTGATTTCTGGCGCCAAACGGTACACATTGCAGCTGCATGATGGCCAGACTACCTGCAGCTGCATCTTCTCCATTCAGACTTTGTTGCCCTGCAAACATGCTGTTGTTGTGCAGAGGCATCTGGGTCTGCCTTGGACAGGCTCGCCCCCAATTGTCGCTGTCGTGCATCTCTGACACCATCGACGACAGGCATGGCTGCTGCCATTGTGATTACAGAGGAACAGCCAAGGCCCCTCAGCCACAATGAAAAATACCGCTTGCTTTCAGATCAATTGTACCAGCTACAACAGGCCGTTCTGCAGAGTGGAACGGCAGCATTCATGAGGAGACTGGACTGGCTGCGGCAACAGACTCTCCGCTGGCAGCAAGGACTGGCTGATGAGATGGAGCCATTTACTATGCCCAACAATTGCCCGGAAGCACCTTCGGATGGAGGTGGCCGCGCGCTGGACATCAGTCACGTGTCACAAACCCTGGATCCTGAGCGTCTCACCCCCTGGCCTAATGATCTGATGGACCATACATATGCCTGCCTGTTCAAATCTCCACTTCCCCTACCTGCAGTACCCTCTCCTTGCTGCTCAGTTACACAGTCACCTGCTCCTACACCCATCAGGGCAGTGCACATGGGCACACAGTTACCTGCTCCTACACCCATCAGAGCAGTGCCCATGGGCACATAGTTGCCTGCTCCTACACCCATCAGAACAGTGCTCATGGACACACAGTTACCTGCTCCTACACCCATCAGAGCAGTGCCCATGGGCACACAGTTGCCTGCTCCTACACCCATCAGAACAGTGCTCATGGACACACAGTTACCTGCTCCTACACCCATCAGAGCAGTGCCCATGGGAACACAGTTGCCTGCTCCTACACCCATCAGAACAGTGCTCATGGACACACAGTTAACTGCTCCTATATCCATCAGGGCAGTGCACATGGGCACACAGTTGCCTGCTCCTACACCCATCAGGGCAGTGCACATGGACACACAGTTACCTGCTCCTACATCCATCAGAGCAATGCCCATGGGCACACAGTTGCCTGCTCCTACACCCATAAGAACAGTGCTCATGGACACACAGTTACCTGCTCCTACACCCATCAGAACAGTGCTCATGGACACACAGTTACCTGCTCCTACACCCATCATGGCAGTGCACATGGACACAGTTGCCTGCTCCTACACCCATCAGGGCAGTGCACATGGACACACAGTTACCTGCTCCTACACCCATCAGAGCAGTGCACATGGGCACACAGTTACCTGCTCCTACACCCTGCAGAGCAGTGCTCATGGACACACAGTTACCTGCTCCTACACCCATCAGGGCAGTGCACATGGACACACAGCCACCTGTTTCTCCATCCGACGTTGAAACAACCATGCAGAGCCTTGTGAGACTCCGCAATTGCCAGTTGCTGCCTGTCAAGCAGAGAGGGCGTCCAAAGGGGTCAAGCACTTGGGGAACATCCAGCAAGAAGAGACTGAGCACTAAAAGAAACAAGCATGCCGTGTCCAGTGGCAGCAGAAATGTGAATGCTCTTGCTGTGAACACAACTGGTGATAGTAGTAGGCAGGATTAAAATGGGAATGGATGGGAAGATGCACGAGTAACATAACCACTAGCAGGGAACTGCTGGGCTCAATGGCCAGCTTTATGTTCATAGCCCAAAAGAAATGTGCTTCTTTTCCAGCACCCTCACATCATTCATGTTTTCCCTGAGAGCAGCATTGAACCATCACGAGATATGGGCAGTAACATCATCCTGCCTCCTACAGCTGAGGTGGGTACTAAGTGATTCATTGGCGGTGTTATCAGTACATGCCTTTACCACAGAACACAAAGCAGGTTCAACAGTAATTCCATTGGAGGGAAGAAAGCTCTGACACTGATGTTCTTTCCTTATTTTCTTTCATGTAAAACGTGCCCTTGAGAAAACCATCCTTGACACTTAAGGACGGCTTTCAAGCAAAGGAGGCAGTGCGGGAGAGGACGCAAGGATGTGCTGATTCCTGCATCTGAGGTGGGTAATAAGTGCTTCATTGGCGACGTTATCAATTGGTGCCTTCACTGCAGAACTTAAAAAGGTGCGCACAACAGTAATTTCAGTGGATGGAGGGAGGCAAGCTCTGACTCTGATTTGCTTTATTTCTTTTCATGTAAAACGTGCCGTCGAGAAAACAATCCTTGAGACTTAAGGTCAGCATTCAAGCAAAGAAGGCAACTGGATCATGCTGCGGAGCTCATCACGATGTGGAAAGGAACATTGCATTTATGGATGAATTGGGAATGCACATTGGGATGCGCTTGGGGAACATTCACCAAGAATAGACTGAGCTCAGACGCTTGTGACTTTGCCTTCTTCACATGGACAATACAGTAGTGGAATAGAGAGCCAAGCGTTTATTCACCACAAGGCTCTCCAGAAACAATCTCTTTAGCTGTGCATAGCAGAGACTCGGCCTGTCTGTCTAACGGGAATGCTGGACACAACACTCATGTATCCATGCACAGCAGTTCCTCGGATACTTAATGAACTTAATAAAACTTTTCAATAATTAAACCCAGAATTGTTGATGTTTTGTTTTGCATGCTATTTCCCCGACTTTGCAACTGCACTTCAGATATTCAACTATGGTGGGGGGGTAGAGGGAGGGGTGGGTGAAGAGGGGGAGGGGTGGGGAGTGCGGGGAGGGGTGGGGAGAGGAAGCATGCAAAATGCAGGGACCAAACAGTTGCAATGCCTGAAGTACTGAGGAGAAGTAGAGAAAGCAACTGGGTAGGGGAGAAAGCAACTGGATTGGGCATCCGCAGCTGGAGGGAAGGGCTGAATGGAGAGGGCCGGAAGCGAGAGGCCGTAGAGAGCCGCGGGGAGCGAGCGTGCGAAGACCTTGGTGTCACCGGGTCCAGGGACTGGCCAGTAAGTCTTTTGCTGTTGTGTTTATGGCGCATGCACAGAAAAAGTCACTCCTCTTCCGTTCCGCTGCTCCCCCCCACTCTCTCCCCTTCCTCCCTCTCCCCCCAGCTCTCCCCCTCCCCCCTTCCTTACCCCTCCCTCTCCCTCTTTCACCCCCCTCCATCTTTCTCTCCCTCTCCCTCTCTCTCCCCCCTCCCTCTCTCTCCCCCTCCTTCTCCCTCTTTCTACCCCTCTCCCTCTTTCTACCCCTCTCCCTCTTTCTCCCCCTTGCCCCTTCCTTACCGCTCCCTCTTTCTCCCCCCCTCCCCTCCCTCTTTCTCCCCCTCCCTCTTTCTCTCCCTCGTTCTACCCCCTCCCTCTCCCTCTTTCTCCCCCTCCCCCCTTCCTTACCTCTCCCTCTTTCTCCCCCCTCCCTCTTTCTCCCCCTCCCTCTTTCTCCCCCTCCCTCTTTCTCTCCCTCTTTCTCCCCCTCCCTCTTTCTCCCCCTCCCTCTTTCTCCCTCTTTCTCCCCCCCCCCCCTCCACGGCACCGGCCCCCGCGCTGATCTCCCCGGCCCCCGCGCTGATTTCCCCGGCCGCCGCGCTGATCTCCCCGGCTCCCGCGCTGATCTCCCCGGCCCCCGCGCTGCTCTCCCCGGCCCCCGCGCTGCTCTCCCCGCCCCCCGCGCTGCTCTCTCCGGCCCCCTCCACTCTGTCACCTCGGCCAATGTATTCTGCCACGTGTTTGTTAAGTTTCATCTCTGTGAATTTTTGAGCAGCGCTATCTTTAGTCCTGGCAGCTGCAACAGTCGCAGGCTGTGACGTTTTCGTGGCATATGCTGTATCTGCGCATGTGCCAAAACAGTGCCACTTACCGAACGCGTTGTAAACAATTGCGGTCGTATGGATTATGGTATCCAATTTAACTATTTGGCATTGCAGTCACTCTTTATCAAGACCAATTAAGCAATTAACAAATTGCATTATTTAGTGTTCTTGCTCTATGTAATTGAAGAATGAACTCATATTTATTCCACTGCGTAATGCTTATCAGGTCAAATTGTAAGATATCTCTAAATTTATGCTCCTGTGCATGAGTTATCATGCCCAATTTAGCAATAAACTGTTATCTTCTTCCCCAGCATATTTATAACAAAGGCAACATATCAATTAACTGGCGCTGCATTCCTTGCTCTTTCGTTCTGAAAGACAATGAGCAATTGTTTCAAATGTATCCCTTGTGCATGAGTTAAGGTTAATTTAACAACTAACCTTGTTCCCCTCTGTATTGCCATCAAACCCATTATAACAAATAACTGTAATTATTTTACATGTTTTCAGGTTATGAAGCCCAATATAACTGTAACGTTATTACGCTGTGTACTGGACTAACAGTAGCATTGTGCCCATGTCTTCTTCTTCTTTGGCCTCCTCGTCTCGAGAGACAATGGGTAAGCACCTGAATGTGGTCAGTGGTGTGTGGAGCAGCGCCTGGAGTGGCTACAAAGGCCAATTCTAGAGTGACAGGCTCTTCCACAGGTGCTGCAGAAAAATTTGTTTGTCGGGCTGTTACACAGTTGGCTCTCCCCTTGCACCTCTGTCGTTTTTCTTGCCAACTACTAAGTCTCTTCGACTCGCCACACTTTAGCCCCGCCTTTATGGCTGCCCGCCCGCTCATGTGCCCATGTACGCTCGTTATTACAAACTGTTTAGCAACTAACTCATTTTGTAAGACAGTTTGCATACAATTGAGACATTAACTGTTATTTTCTACACTAACACATTTTTAATCATAATACAATATAACAATTAGCTGCAATTTTCTGCACCGGCATACAATTTATCATATCGAATTTAAATAACAGTAACATTTTCCCCTGTGACTTTTTTTATTTAACTGAATGATTCTTAATCCCTGTATTATTGTGTCTAATTTAATAATTAACTAGATTGATTAGCAAGGGTATTTGTTATATTGAATTAAACAACTAACTGCAACATTACAGGGGCGGCACATTGGCTAGCACCGCAGCCTCACAGCTCCAGGGACCCAGGTTCGATTCTGGGTACTGCCTGTGCGGAATTTGCAAGTTCTCCCTGTGTCTGCGTGGGTTTCCTCCGGTTTCCTGCCACATGCCAAAGAATTGCAGGTTGATAGCTTAATTGGTCATTATAGATTGCTCCTAGTATAGGTAGGTGGTAGAGAAATATATAGGGACAGGTGGGGATGTGATGGGAATATGGGATTAGTATAAATGGGTGCTTGATGGTCGGCACAGACTCGGTGGGCCGAAGGGCCTGTTTCAGTGCTTGTATAACTAAACTAAACATTATTCCTCAGCATACTGTTCATCTGGTCAAATTTTAAAATGGACAGCAAAATTATTCTTCTGGAAATAAGTTATCATGTTCAATTTAGCAATTAGCATGCCAATGTTCACTACACATTGGTTATCACATTAAATTAACTCATTTTATTAGGCAGTGTATTTCTCACATTCAATTGAACTATTGACTGGTACTTTAGTGCTCTGCATAATGCTTATCTGGGAAAGCCATCCATTAGCAGTAACGTTAATGTACTTTGTATCAATTAATTTTCCAAATAAAGCGCACCTGCACTTTTATTCCATTATGCATTAGGTACCAAGTCCAATTTTAAAATCAAATGCAAACTTATTCCCCTGCACATTGTTAACAAGCCAACGTGACAATTAAATGCATCTATGTTCCTTGTACTATATTTATTAACTAATTGTTATTTTGATCATGTGCAGTAGTTATCACGCTCAATTTAACTGAATGTAACCTTAGTCCCCTACATGGTGTCTTACCATCCAGGAAAACAATTAACTGCAACTTTAAACCGTTCATGTTGGTTATCAGGACCAATAATAATTTATTGCAATTTTTTACCATATGTATTGCTTTTCATTTGCAATTACGCAGTTCACTGTAAACTTATTCTACTCTGTATGTGTTATCAAGCCCAGGTTAAGGATTCAGTGCCACTTGACATCATGTCAACTCGTTTGAGTACAGGAGGAAAATAAGTCTTGTTGCTATTGCATAGAGCCTTGGTGAGACCGGACCTGGAGTACTGCGGACAGTTCTGGTCTCCTCATCTAAGGAAGGATAGATGGACTGCACCGGTGGTTCACCTGAGTATTCCCTGGCATGGCGGTATTGCCCTACGAGGAGAGATTGAAGACACCGGGCCTGTATTCTCTAGAAGAGCGGATGCTGATTGTCATGCACAATTTTTAAACAATACTTTCACTTTATGTTGGTTATCCAGCTCAATTAAACAATTAACTGCAACACTTTACCCTTGTGTTTTGGTTATCAAGTCCAATATTCAATTAACTGTAACTTTACACCCTATGTACTGGTGAACAGGTATAACTTCCCAATTTAATGTTACTTCATACCCTTGCATATTTGTTATGAAGCTCGTGAAGCAATTAACTCGAAACTTATTCTCAGGTGTGTTATCTCAAAAGTGATGCAACAGTTAACTGTAATTGTTTGTCCTGTGAACTAGTTATCATGACCACATTACAATTCAGAGCACATTTGTTCCCTTGTGCATTGGTTATCATGCCCATTTAAAGAATTGTAACCATATAACCCTGTGAATTGTCTATGAAATGCAATATAACATCGAACAGCAACTTTATGCACCATGCCTGAGTTAACAAGCTCAATTTATCAATAGCTGGAAATTTATTCTGCTGCATATCACTTGTCCAGCCTACGTTGACAATTAATTGTTTATGTATTCCCCAGTTGGATTGTTAGCAAGCCTAATATAATAATTAGTTCTATAATTTAGTCATGTGTATTTTCAATTAAGACCAATTTCGCCATTATGTTTAAATTTGTTATTCTGCTTATTGGTTATCATGTCCAATTAAACTGTTACCTGCAAACTGATTCCTATAAATATTGTTACCAAGCAAATTTTAACAATTCTCTGTAACTTTATTCCTTTGTTTGTTGGTTACCATGTTCAAATAAATAATTAACAGTGGATTACCCCCTTGTGTATTGCTTATTATGCCCAATACAGCAGTTAACTGTAAGATTATTCCACTGTGTTTTGGTTGTTAAGCCGAAATCAACAATTAATAGTAATATTATCCTCCCAACTGTCAGTTATTATGACCAATTTAACAATTAAATTTGCCATTTTCCCACGTTTCCTCTGTCAAGCTCAAAGTAATAATTTACTCTAACTTTATGCTACAGTGTACGCCTTACTAATTCACATTTAAATAACAGTAAATTCTTCCACAGTGTTTTGTTTAATATGTGCACTTCATTATTGGCTTTATCATGTGTTCTAGTTATTGTGGCTATTTTAGCTATTAACAGCAATTATGCAATTAACTTATTTCATTAGTGTCCATAACTGAACAACTCAAAGTAAATGTATACCCGACATATTGTTTATGAGAGCAAAATAATAATAATAATAATAAAGAACTAAACATTTATGGTCCTGTGCAAGTGTCACCATGTACAAAAAATAATTGATTTTGACGCCATACTCTATATATTAGTTAACATGTCTAGTTTAATAAAAACACAAAACTTTGTTCGCCCATGTATTCATTTTGATGTTCAAATAAACAATTGACTGCACTGTCACGTGCATTGGTTATGATATCCAATGTATTTAGTATCTGTAAAGTTATGTCCCTGCGTATTGGCTATCAAGTCCTATATAACAATCATTGCAACTTTATTATCTTGTTTATTGGTCAGCAAGCCGAATTTAGGAATAACATGATAAATTATTGTCCAGAATATTGGTTATCAAACCTAGTTTAACAATTAACTGTAAGCAATATTTCCATGTGTATTCATCATCAGGTACAATTTTACCAATTAACTGTAACGTCATTCACTTGTGTAATTATTATTGAGACCAATTTAACAATTATCTGCAACCTTATTCCCAGCTGCTTTTGTCAAGCCCAACGAACAAGTGAATGTATCTTTTTGTGCTGAGTACGAGTTATCATGTCCAATTTTATAATTAATAGTACCTTTATTCTCTTGTGCATTGTTTATTATTCCCGAATAATCAAATAAATATAAACCTACAACCGTGAGAATTATTTTCAAGAACACTATATAACAATGAATAGTGCCTTTATCCACCATATCTGAGCGATAAAGCCCTGTTTAACGATAAATGGAACTTTATTCCACCGTGTATCACATAATAAAGCACAAGTTGATATAACTGTGTCATTAATCCCCAGCTGTATTGCTTCAAGCACAATATAGTAATTACCTTTGATTCTGTGTCATGTATATTTGTTCTCCGGGCCAATTGAACAATTAATTGTATATGATAATTCTCCATGTTGGTTATTAACGGCATGCATAGCACGACCAATGCACAGTGGCAGCAGTGTGTACCATCGAAAAGATGCACTGCAGCAACTCACCAAGTCTCCTTAGACAGCACCTTCCAAAGCAACGACCTCGACCACCTAGAAGTACAAGAGCAGCAAATACATGGGAACACCACCACCTGCAAGTTCCCCTCCAAGCCTCAAACCATCCTGACGTAAAACTGTAACACCGTTCCTTCACTGTCGCTGGGCCAAAATCCTGGAACTCCCTTCATAACAGCACTGTGCGTATACCAATACAACATGGACTGCAAATCATCACCACTTTCTCAAGGGCAATTATGGAAGGGCAATCCATAAATGCTGGCTTTCGCAGCGACGTTCACATCCCATGAAAGAACAAAACATCCATCCCAATATAACAACGAACTATAAGCCTACTCCCTGTGCATTCGCTGTTAGGTCCAATTTAACAATTAACTTTAACCATATAAAACAGTGTATCAGTTATCGAGGGCAATTTAAAAATTACATATAATTATTGTCCCACATACCCTCTATCCAGCACAATATAACAATTAACTTTAACTTTAGGCAACAGGTTATTATTTACCATTTCAAATTAAAATAAAAAAAACCTCTTCCTCCGTATTTTGCTTAATGTGTCCAATTTTAAAACTAATTGCAACACCCTTCAAGGGTGTATGAGTTACCATCGCCATCACTGTAAGTATCACTATACTTACTTTCAAAGAGTCGAGACGAATCATACCTGGAAGAAAGAACCTAACATTGGGAGTGGATATCAACAGTGTGTGGCGTTGGGAATTCAGCTACCTTCATGGAGCAGACAGCAAACGGACCTGAAAGAGATCACTTAACATCGGGACAAGATAAATAGGGAGATAGGTTCGGCGCCATTATGCACCATCATTATCCACCTTGTTTCCACCTTGGAAACAAACGAACATATTCGCGAGAGACAGCATCGTTTTGTGAAGGGGAGATCATGTCTTACTAATTTGATTGAGTTTTTTGAGGAAGTGACGAAGATGATTGATGAAGGAAGGGCAGTGGATGTTATCTACATGGACTTTAGTAAAGCCTTTGACATGGTCCCGCATGGCAGACTGGTACAAAAGGTGAAGTCACACGGGATCAGATGTGAGATGGCAAGATGGATACAGAACTGGATCGGTCATAGAAGACTGAGGGTATCAGTGGATGGTTTTTTTTCTGAATGAAGGGATGTAACTAGTGGTGTTCCGCAGGGATCTGTACTGGGACCTTTGCTGTTTGTAGTATATAGACATGATTTGGAGGAAAATGTAGCTGGTCTGTTTAGTAAGTTTGTGGACAACACAAAGGTTGGTGGAGTTGCGGATAATGATGAGGATTGTCAGAAGATACAGCAGGATATAGATCAGTTGAAGACTTGCGTGGAGAAATGGCAGATGGAGTTTAATCCGGACAAATGTGTGGTAATGCATTTTGGAAGGTCTAATGCAGGTGGGAGGTATACAGTAAATGGCAGAACCCTCAGGAGTATTGACAGGCAGAGAGATCTGGGCGTACAGGTCCACAGGACAATGATGATGGAATCTCCTGGACATTGGGAGAGGAGCAAAAGCAGATTGGGTGATTGCATTGAAGGACTCCTCCGTTCAGTCTGCAAGCGTGACCCTGAGCTTCCAGTCAATTATCACTTTAGATCTACATCACACTCCCACTCTGACCTCGCTATCCTCAGCCTCCTACACTATTCCACTGAAGCTCAATGACCAACAGTGCTGAATTTATCGATTAGGTGTTTTAAAGCCTATTGGATTCGCCACAGAGATTACAATATTCAGATACTAAACACTGCTCCCACTTTCTCGGCCAGCCTGTGCTGTTACTGATGGATGGCTAAAAAACAAGGATGTCTGCGATTTTATTCTTCACCATGTCCAGAGTCACTCAGAGTGGAGGTACTCTGGGCTGTTGTTTGGGGTGGGAATTCCCTATGGGTAGTCGGTAGGCTGATCCACATCCATGGGGTCTCCCCACCATTCTCTGTCACTTTTCCAGGCCACTGAATCTTTCTCGTCTTTGCCAAATTTTCCACGTTCCCCTCTTCCTCTGTTACTCTGCTGGAACCATTTGTACCTCCACTAAAACCATCCGTTCTTTTTTCTTTGACCCATTCACAATAATTCCATTTGTCATTGTATCACTCCCGCCCCTCCACCTGATCACAGATCTTCCCCTTTGTTCATTCCTCCCCCATACCCTGCTTTTCACTGACTTTATCATTGTTTTAAAAGTGTAAATCTCTAACATCGCCCAGTATTTGCGAACGCCTATCAGACAGAAACGGTAACTCCCTTTCTGCAACAATATATGTTGCCCGACCTACAGATAGTTTTATTTTATTACATTTTCCACGGGATGTGTGTGTCGCTGGTAAAGCCAGTATTTGTTGCCCATTCCTAATTGCCCTCGACAGCTGAACATCTTTCAAGACCATTTCAGAGGGCAGTTCAGAGTCAACCACATTGCTCTTCGTCAGGAGTCACATGTAAGCCAGACCAGGTAAGGAAGGCAGATTTTCTTCCTGAAAGGACATTTGTGAAGCTAATGTTTTCACAATTGATGATAGTTTCATTGCACCATTACTGAGACTAGCTTAAAATTCCAGATTTTTTATTAATCAGCTGGTTTTATTACTTTATTGAATTTAATTTCCGCCAGCTGCCGTGGTGGGATTTAAACCTGTGTCCCCAGGGCATTAGCATGAACTCTTGAATATTAGTTCCGTGACAATAGCACTACAACACATTTTTCTTCTTCGAAATTGTCTTTTTTTATCAGATTAACAACAGTGTCAGTATTTTGTATTTACTCCAATACTTTGACCTGAATATTCACAGACGAGTGGCATAGGTGGTAATTGGAGTTTCAGAGTTTTATCTCCACACTGACTGTTTTACCCTTGACAGGCTCCCCGTCCTGATGTCAGACTGAAAGACAGGCTTTGCTTCCAATCGTACAGGAAGGAGTCTGGAGCAAACCTTAGGACCAGGGCAGTCCGAATGCTGACTGCGGGGTGTGGGAGGAGCTGCCTGTGATCGCGGTGTCTAATTGTACACTCCAGAAGGGGAGAGAGTGATGAAACGTCCGATAACTGGGCTGCCAATCCCCAACATAGGGGTGGGATTTCCCATCCTGAAGTGTGATCTCAGTCCAGGGAGGAATGGGACCTGGGGAATGTGTGATCCAGGAGATGATGTATGGTCTGATACTGGGAGAGAGATTCCCTCCTGGAGGAAATTCTGATCCTGAAAGGGCGGATCCAGTCACGGGGTGTGGGGTCCAATCTCACGGTTGGGGTCCATTTCTTGTGGGGAGGACGGATCTAATAGCCAATCTCCTGTTTTATTCTATCTGTTGTGAGTTATAGTTTGTGATAAAACCCTGCCGTTACTGTCTGGAGAATGTTTACCAGTAATTTCCTGTCATTATTCTCTTCTCTCTCATAGTTAATTTACTGACGATTGTGATCCTTTATCGGGGAAAGTGCGGCCTCTCCACGTGCACCACTCGCTACCTGTTGGCTATGGGCACGGCAGATCTGTTCGTTATTGTCACTGAGGTCATACTGTTGCGGATCAGTGCTCATTATTTCCCGGGTACTTTCCTGAAAATCACCACTGTGTGTAGTGTTAACATCGTACTGTTTTGTGCAGCCACAGACTGTTCTGTCTGGTTCACCATCACTTTCACCTTTGATCGATTTGTGACTATTTGTTGCCAGAATCTGAAAACAAAATATTGCACTGAGAAAACAGCGGCTGTGGTTCTAGCAACAACCTGCATGCTCCTCTGTTTTGAAAACATCCCTTTCTTCTTTACTTTTGAACCTGCTTGGATAATAGACAATGGACCGTGGTTCTGTGTTATGAAGTCAAGCTATTATACTGAGCTTGGATGGATGGGATTAGACCGGTTTGACACTGTTTTAACCCCATTTCTCCCATTTGTTTTAATTCTGTTGCTCAATACGTTGACAGTCAGACACATTTTTGTGACTAGTCAAGTCCGTAAGGGACTGAAGGGGCAGAACAAGGGAGAGAATCGCTGTGACTCCGAAATGGAGAGCAGAAGGAAGTCTGTGATTTTACTCTTTACCATATCCGGAAGCTTCATACTTTTGTGGGTTGTGGATGTTGTGCATTTCTTATATTATAACATCACAGTATCTGATCCCAGGGACTACGACTATTCTGAATCTATATTTCAATAAGTCGGATGGATGCTGCGGATTTTAAATAGCTGCACAAACACAGTTATCTCTGGGGTGACTCAGTCCAAATTCAGAGAGCAGTTCAAGAGTCTGGTGAAATATCCCGTTGCATCAGTTATTCAACTAATGAATAAACAAAGCAACTGAGAGCAGCCCAGAGGCGAATCCCAGTGCTTCCAGTCCATGAATATAATTTTTATCCCCAACGGGCATGAGAGCACTGACAGCTGGATGATCCAAAATAAATTGATGGGTCGGGGTCGGGCAGACACATATGCTGAAGAGCAGTGGAGCAGGAGAGAAGAGGTGACCGACAGCTGGATGACTGGAATACCACTGGTGTGCCAGCTGTCACACATATCAAAGCGTAGCGGGGTGGCGTGCAAGAGGTGACCAACAGTTGAATTACTGCAAAAACACTGTATGGGTTTGGTGAGGTGGCTTGTTGCAGAATGCAAAGAACGGTGTGTCGGTGGGCAAGAGTTAACCTTTTTAATAGCAAGAATAAAGGGGGCAGATGAGATTCATAGTGTTACCTGCAGGATAGGAGGGGAAGCAGCAATCACAATCTCCCCTCAAACTCCACTCTTCCATTCTCAGTTCCTCAGTCCACTTCAGCAAAGAAAACATGTTCAAAGACAAGCAGAATTTTGCAGATTGTGCAAACCTACTCATGTCAGTTGATTAATATTATTTGTGTCATTTCTGGAGACACTTTATTGAGTGGGTCTCCCTTCCATTCCCCCAACCTGTTCATTGCTGTCTCTCTCTCTCTTTCTATCTGGGTGAGACTGTGGGTTGTTGGGGGCGTTATTGGGTATGCTCTCGATGACAAAGAGGAGAGCAAAGGTCTCGGAGCGTTGCAGGGGATGGAAGAGCTGGCATAGAGAGGTAGTGTTGCAGTAGATCGTGTCGTAAACAGAGATTGTGACAGTTGTAGGGTCTGTGAATTTTAAATAGACAGGGAAGGCTGTATCGGCCTGCGGTGATTACAGAGATAGGGCGAATTGTAGGTCTGGAGGAGGGTGCAGAGATAGGACGGGTTGGTGGCCTAGAGCAGGTTTCAGCGATGGAGATGGCAGTAGGGGCTGCAGGGAGTGACAGAGATGGGGAGTCTTGTGACTTGAGGCGGTTACAGATATAGGAAGGGTTGCTGGGGCTGAGGATGGGGATGAGGTCATGGAAAGATTTGAACTCAAGGATGAGTTTTTATTTTAAAATGACGTTGTTGGACCACGGTTTAAGTTGGTCAGCGAACACAGGCAGATGGGTGAATGGGACATTATGCGAGATAAGACATGGGACAGAAGAACGTTGGATGAGTTGAAGTTCATGAAGAGTGGAAAATAGGAGATCTTCTTCAACTCTGAAGATAACAAAGGCATGGCTGAGGATTTCCAGAGCAGATGAAGTGAGACTGGGGTGGAGACAGACATTATTCATCTAACCGTTCATATTCAGTGGCACTGTGAGATTGAGATCGCACATGAACTAATTCATAAACCACACGTACTTACTCACAGACCATGAATACATACTGCAGGGTCACCACCCCCACCTACGCCCCCTCCCCTGCCTCCCTCCTCCAGTCACCAATGTCTGTGACAGTGCAAATATCTGTCATATCTTTCCAAAATATTTCCGCTGTATAGATTGATTCACAGGATGTGCTTGTCATTGACAACAGTGACATTAATTTCCCAGCCTTAGCTGCCACTTGAGAAGGTGGTTTCCGGACTTCTATTGAATTATAGAATCTTAGAAAGTTTAAAGCACATCAGTAGACCACTTGGCCCATCGTGTCCATGCCGGCCAAAAACCGATGCACCTAATCTAATCCCACTTTATATGCTGAACTAGCTCCTATCCCTTCTGGCGATGGAGTTCCCACAGTGGCTGCTATGGAGAGAGTTCCAGGATCTGGTTCAGTTGCGCAAACTGCCATGGCCTACAATCAATCCCTGTCTGTTTTTGTAGGTGAAGACTGGACCACTTGAATGAGGCAAGCTAATGAATTGCCAGAAAGAAAAGGAACATATTTTCTTTGATATCTATTTTAAACAAAAATGTAATCTGCTTGCTGCAGCTACATGCCACAAGTGTCTTCTGGTGCTATTAGAGGAAACAGATAAGCTTGGTTCAGTCTTGTCTCCACCCGGATCCTCTTCGACAACAATGATGACTATGGCCTGTCCCGTTGCCCCACAGTGGCCGTCATCTTTGTGAGAGGAAAAGACAAAAAGAATCAACAAAGAATGTTCCAAAAGGGCTTGGAGAAGACACGGAGGATTCCCAATGAAATAAAGACAATTGATAGTTTGAAATGCAGGGAAGTTTTTAGGGGCCATGCACATTAATACTTTAACCCCAACCCCGCTCAACGTAATTTTCGACCATGGGGGCGGGGTGCGGTGTGAGGGAAACACAATTATGGAGTTTGCTTCCTCTTCTCCTTCTTGGAAATGATGGCCCACCGTGTGGTTGCATCTCCCCCTCTCCATGTGTTACCCGCTCGGTGGATGTGGTTCCCCCTCACGAGACGTTACTCGCTGTGTAAATGTGGCTTCCCTTCAACACGTGTTAACCACTGTACACATGCAGCTCCCCTATCCTCTTGCAACAGGTGATATGTGCCCCAAACAGTATCAGGTGGACCTCTCGCTTAGAAAAATTCATCGAATCACGATCCACTGGATGGGAAATCAGCCTGGTGTAGAAATTCACTATTCTCTGGGAAAAGAACCATCTCATTACATCCAAACTAGACCAGGCATGTACTACTTAAAATTCTGAGCGAGGGTCCTCGTGAACTTATTTTCTTGGAACAAGCTCAACGGGAACACAACCTATTTCCATCAACATCTTGTGAATGTGGGTCAGATCATCCCTTAATGTACCCTTCTCTGAAATTGAGAATCCCAATCCTTCAGCATAACTTGATAACAAAGATGCAATAAAGTGGAAATCAGTCTCTTGTCAATATTTATTACACTGCCTGCTTTAATCACCCCAGGCCTATTTTAATTTTTCCAACATTGGCAGCCAAGCCTTCAAACATCTCCGTATCACTCCATCTCTTTCTCTCTCGCTCTCTCTCTCTTTCGCTTCCTGTAAGACTTGTTAGCCTCCACTGCACCTTCTCCCAGGTCTTGACATTTTTCCTAAAGTTTTGTAACGAGAATCGTACACTTTGTTCCAGTTGAAACAAAACTAACGATTTGAATGAGGGATTTCATTTTAATTCCTTAATTTTTTTCCAGAAATCATCATTCGCTGTACCAGACAGGCGGATGATTTTTGCTCTATGATCATATCATTCGTAATTTCTGTGCACTACTGTAACAAATCCGTCAGTTTTGGGGTCTCATAAATGGTTGTTAAGAACTCCTACTGGCAAAGGAAAAGAATAGGATGTAGTAAAATAATGGAGCTCCGTTAGTGAGTACTTTGTGGCGGGTAACGCTCCAGAGTCCTCTTACTTTATCTGTGCTGAGACGGATGATTGCAGAGAGACTAGAGGGATGCAAATAAACACACAATTACACACATACGCACACACAGACTCATATTGACACACACACACACACTCACACACAAGAATACGACACACTCACACATGCATGCTTACACACAGACACACACACACACGACACACAAAGACACACACTTAAATACAAGCACAAGAACACGACACAAAAATAGGAGCAGGAGTAGGCAATTCATCCCAGGGTTCGTGATGTCTCGGATCGTGTTTTTGGGATCCTTAATGGGGAGGAGGAGCAGCCCCAAGTCGTGGTCCACATAGGCACCAACGACATAGGTAGGAAGAGAGATGGGGATTTAAGACAGAAATTTAGGGAGCTAGGGTGGAAGCTTAGAGCGAGAACAAACAGAGTTGTTATCTCTGGGTTGTTGCCCGTGCCACGTGATAGCGAAGCGAGGAATAGGGAGAGAGAGGAGTTGAACACGTGGCTGCAGGGATGGGGCAGGAGGGAGGGTTTTGGTTTCCTGGATAATTGGGGCTCTTTCTGGGGTAGGTGGGACCTCTACAAACAGGATGGTCTTCACCTGAACCAGAGGGGTACCAATATCCTGGGGGGGATGTTTGCTAGTGCTCTTCGGGGGGGTTTAAACTAATTCAGCAGGGGAATGGGAACCTAAATTGTAGTGCCAGTGTACAGGATGTTGAGAGTAGTGAGGTCAGGGATATGGTTACAAGGACGCAAGAGGGCACTGGCAAGCAAGAACCTGGTTTAAAGTGTGTCTATTTCAACGCCAGGAGCATCCGGAATAAGGTGGGTGAGCTTGCAGCATGGGTTGGTACCTGGGATCTCGATGTAGTGGCCATTTCGGAGACATGGGTAGAGCAGGGGCAGGAATGGATGTTGCAGATTCCGGGATTTAGATGTTTCAGTAAGAACAGAGAAGATGGTAAAAGAGGGGGGGGGTGTGGCATTGTTAATCAAGGAGATTATTACAGCGACAGAAAGGACGTTTGAGGACTCGGCTACTGAGGTAGTATGGGCTGAGGTTAGAAACAGGAGAGGTGAGGTTACCCTGTTGGGAGTCTTTTATAGACCTCCGAATAGTTCCAGAGATGTCGAGGAAAGGATAGCGAAGATGATTCTCGACAGGGGTGAGAGTAACAGGGTAGTTGTTATGGGGGACTTTAACTTTCCAAATATCGACTGGAAATACGATAGTTCGAGTACTTTAGATGGGTCTGTTTTTGTCCAGTGTGTGCAGGAGGGTTTTCTGACACAGTATGTAGACAGGCCAACCAGGGGCGATGCCACATTGGATTTGGTACTGGGAAATGAACCCGGCCAGGTGTTAGATTTAGATGTAGGTGAGCACTTTGGTGATAGTGATCACAATTCGGTTAGGTTTACCTCAGCGATGGGCAGGGACAGGTATATACCGCAGGGCAAGAATTATAACTGGGGGAAAGGAAATTATGATGCGATTAGGCAAGATTTAGGATGCGTAGGATGGGGAAGGAAACTGCAGGGGATGGGAACAATCGAAATGTGGAGCTTATTCAAGGAGCAGCTACTGCGTGTCCTTGATAAGTATGTACCTGTGAGGCAGGGAGGAAGTTGTCGTGCGAGGGAGCCGTGGTTTACTAAAGAAGTTGAAGCGCTTGTCAAGAGGAAGAAGAAGGCTTATGTTAGGATGAGACGTGAAGGCTCAGTTAGGGCGCTTGAGAGCTACAAGCGAGCCAGGAAGGATCTAAAGGGAGAGCCAAGAAGAGCAAGGAGAGGACACGAGAAGTCATTGGTGGATCGGATCAGGGAAAACCCTAAGGCTTTCTATAGGTATATCAGGAATAAAAGAATGACTAGAGTTAGATTAGGGCCGATCAAGGATAGTAGTGGGAAGTTGTGTGTGGAATCAGAGGAGATAGGGGAAGTGTTAAATGAATATTTTGCGTCAGTATTTACAGTAGAGAAAGAAAATGTTGTTGAGAATACTGAGATTCAGGCTACGAGGCTAGATGGGATTGAGGTTCACAAGGAGGAGGTGTTAGCAATTTTGGAAAGTGTGAAAATAGATAAGTCCCCTGGGCCAGATGGGATTTATCCTAGGATTCTCTGGGAAGCGAGGGAGGAGATTGCAGAGCCTTTGTCCATGATCTTTATGTCGTCATTGTCGACAGGAATAGTGCCGGAAGACTGGAGGATTGCAAATGTTGCCCCCTTGTTCAAGAAGGGGAGTAGAGACAGCCCTGGTAATTATAGACCTGTGAGCCTTACTTCGGTTGTGGGTAAAATGTTGGAAAAGGTTATAAGAGACAGGATTTATCATCATCTTGAAAAGAATAAGTACATTAGAGATAGTCAGCACGGTTTTGTGACGGGCAGGTCGTGCCTCACAAACCTTATTGAGTTTTTCGAGAAGGTGACCAAACAGGTGGATGAGGGTAAAGCAGTGGATGTGGTGTATATGGATTTCAGTAAGGCGTTTGATAAGGTTCCCCACGGTAGACTATTGCAGAAAATACGCAAGTATGGGGTTGAAGGTGATTTAGAGCTTTGGATCAGAAATTGGCTAGCTGAAAGAAGACAGAGGGTGGTGGTTGATGGCAAATGTTCATCCTGGAGTTTAGTTACTAGTGGTGTACCGCAAGGATCTGTTTTGGGGCCACTGCTGTATGTCATTTTTATAAATTACCTGGAAGAGGGTGTAGAAGGGTGGGTTAGTAAATTTGCAGATGACACTAAGGTCGGTGGAGTTGTGGATAGTGCCGAAGGATGTTGTCGGGTACAGAGAGACATAGATAGGCTGCAGAGCTGGGCTGAGAGATGGCAAATGGAGTTTAATGCGCAAAAGTGTGAGGTGATTCACTTTGGAAGGAGTAACAGGAATGCAGAGTACTGGGCTAATGGGAGGATTCTTGGTACTGTAGATGAACAGAGAGATCTTGTTGTCCAGGTGCATAAATCCCTGAAGGTTGCTAACCAGGTTAATAGGGCTGTTAAGAAGGCATATGGTGTGTTAGCTTTTATTAGTAGGGGGATCGAGTTTCGGAGCCACGAGGTCATGCTGCAGCTGTACAAAACTCTGGTGAGACCGCACCTGGAGTATTGCGTGCAGTTCTGGTCACCGCATTATAGGAAGGATGTGGAAGCTATGGAAAGGGTGCAGAGGAGATTTACTAGGATGTTGCCTGGTATGGAGGGAAGGTCTTACGAGGAAAGGCTGAGGGACTTGAGGTTGTTTTCGTTGGAGAGAAGGAGGAGGAGAGGTGACTTAATAGAGACATATAAGATAATCAGAGGGTTAGATAGGGTGGATAGTGAGCGTCTTTTTCCTCGGATGGTGATGGCAAACACGAGGGGACATAGCTTTAAGTTGAGGGGTGATAGATATCGGACAGATGTGAGAGGTAGTTTCTTTACTCAGAGAGTAGTAAGGGCGTGGAACGCCCTTCCTGCAGCAGTAGTAGATTCGCCAACTTTAAGGGCATTTAAGTGGACATTGGATAGACACATGGATGAAAATGGAATAGTGTAGGTCAGATGGTTTCACAGGTCGGCGCAACATCGAGGGCCGAAGGGCCTGTACTGCGCTGTAATGTTCTAAATTCTAAATTCAAAATTCTAAAAAAACCTGCTCCAATATTCGATAACATCATAGCTGAGCTGATTGTGGACCCAACTCATGTGCCCTGCCTGTCTCCCATAACACTTGACTTGCGTGTCGATCAAAAACCTATCTAACTCGGCCTTAACTATACCCAATGACCCAGCCTGCACTGCTCTCTGGGGAAGAAAATTCCAGAGACTAACGACCCTCTGAGAGAAAAGAAAAAGCTCTTCATCTCCATCTTTAACGATGGAATGATAGACACCCAGCTTGTAAACTGTTCCTCCTAGTTGTAGAACGGGGAAACATCTTCTCTGTATCCACGTTGTCCAGCCACCGCCCCCACCTGCCCCCTACCCCGCCCCCTACTGCACCCAAGATTTTATATTTCAATTAGATCTGCTCTCATTTGTCTGAACACCAATACGTACAGGCCCAATCTGCACAACCATTGCTCATAGCATAACACTTTCATCCCAGGAATCAGTCGATTGAAGCTTCCCCGAACTGTTTCTAATGCAATGATACATTTCTTAAGTAAGGAGACCAAAACTGACCTCCATATGAGGTCTAAGGTCCTTTACAGATGTAGCAGAACTTCTGTCCGTTTATACTCGATTCCCCTTGCATTAAAGCCGAAACTTCCATTGCCTTCCGGATCACTTGCTGTACCTGCATAGTGACGTCTTGTGATTAATGTACCGGGACATCTAGGTCCATCTGCATGGTAGAGTTCTTCAGTCTCTCCTCTCAAATGAGATACAGTTTGTTCTTTTCTTCCTGCTAACGTGGTAAATTCGCATTTTCCCACATTATAATCCATGAGCTAAATTTTTTCCCACTCACTTAAACTATCCAAATTCCTCGTCCCGTCCATTGACACCATACCTTCCCACCGTGAGGAACCATACATTCGGTCCTTGCAAATCATTGATATTTTTTTCTATTCATTCATGGGATATGGGCGTCACTGGCTATGTCAGCATTTATTGCCCATCACTAATTGCCCTTGAGAAGGTGGTGGTGAACTACCTTCTTGAACCACTGTAGTCCATTTGGGGTAGGTAGACCCACAATGCTGTTTGAAATGGAGTTCCAGGATTTTGAACCAGCGACAGTGAAGGAACGGCGATATAGTTCCAAGTCAGGATGGTGTGTGACATGGAGGGGAACTTGCAGGTGTTGGTGTTCCCATGCATTTGCTGCCCTTGCCCTTCTAGTTGGTAGAGGTAATGGATTTGGAAGGTGCTGTCTAAGGAGCCTTGGTTCATTGCTGTAGTGCATCTTGTAGATAGTACACCCTTCTGCCACTGTGCGTCGGTGGTGAAGGCAGTGAATGTTTGTGGATGGTGTGCCAATCAAGCGGGCTGCTTTGCCCTGGATGATGTCGAGCTTCTTGAGCGTTGTTGGAGCTGCACCCATCCAGGCAAGTGGAGAGTATTGCATCACATTCCTGACTTGTTCCTTGTAGTTGGTGGACAGGCTCTGGGGAGTCAGCAGGTGAGTTACTCGCCTCAGGATTCCTAGCCTCTGCCATGCCCTTGTAGCCACGGTATTTATATGGCTACTCCAGTTTAGTTTCTGGTCAATAGTAGCCCCTAGGATGTTGATAGTGGGGGATTCAGAGATGGTAATGCCATTGATTCTCTCTTGTTGGAGATGGTCATTGCCTAGCACTTGCGTGGCGCGAATGTTACTTGCCACTTGTCAGCCCAAGCCTCGATATTGTCCAGGTCTTGCTGCATTTATACACAGACTGCTTCGGTATCTGAGGAGTTGTAAATGATGCTGAACATTGGGCAATCATCACCGAACATCCCACTTCTGACCTTATGATTGAAGGAAGGTCACTGATGAAGCAGCTGGAGATGGTTGGGCCTAGGACACTACCCTGAGGTACTCCTGCAGTGATGTCCTGGAGCTCAGATGATTGACCTCCGACAACCACAACCATCTTCCTTTGCGCTAGGTAAGACTCCAGCCAGTGCAGGGTTTTGCACCTGATTCCCATTGACCTCAGTTTTGCTGGGGCTCCTTGCTGCCATACTCGGTCAAATGCTGCCTTGATGTCGAGGGCAGTCACTCTCACCTCACCCCTTGAGTTCAGCTCTTTTGTCCATCTTTGAATCAAGTCTGTAATGAGGTCTGGAGCTGAGTGGCCCTGGCGGAACATAAACTGAGCGTCACTGAGCAGGCTATTGCTAAGCAAGTGCCTCTTGATGGCACTGTTGATGACACCTTCCATCACTTTACTGATGATTGAGAGAAGGCTGATGGGGCAGTAATTGGTCGTGTTGGACTTGCCCTGCTTTTTGTGTACAGGACATACCTCGGCAATTTTCCACATTGCAGGGTAGATGCCACTGTTGTAGCTGTACTGGGACAGCTTGGCTAGGGGCGCGGCAAGTTCTGGAGCACAGGTATTCAGTACTATTGCCGGAATATTGTCAGGGCCCATAGCCTTTGCAGAATCCAGTCCCTTCAGTCGTTTCTTGATATCACGTGGAGTTAATCGAATTGGCTGAAGTCTGGCATCTTTGATGCTGGGGATTTCAGGTGGAGGCCGAGATGGATCATCAACTCGGCACTTCTGGCAGAAGATTGTTGCAAATGCTTCACACTTATCTTTCGCACTGATCTGCTTGGCTCTCCCATAATTGAGGATTGGGATATTAGTCGAGCCACCTCCTCCAGTTAGTTGTTTAATTGTTCACCACCATTCATGGCTAGATGTGGCAGGACTGCAGAGCTTAGATCTGATCCGTTGGTTATGGGATTGCTTTGCTCTGTCTATCGCATGCTGCTTACACAGTTTGGCACGCAAGTAGTCCTGGGAATAGCTTCACCAGGTTGACACCTAATTTTGACGTCTGCTTGGTGCTGCTCCTGGCATGCCCTCCTGCACTCTTCATTGGACCAGGGTTGGTCTCCTGGCTTGATGGTAATGGTAGAGTGGGGGATATGCCGGGCCATGAGGTTACAGATTGTGGTTGAGTCCAATTCTGCTGCTTCTGATGGCCCACAGCGCCTCATGGATGCCCAGTTTTGCATTGCTAGATCTGTTCGAAATCTAACCCATTTAGCACAGTGACAGTGCCACACATCACGATGGACGGTATCCTTACTGTGAAGGCGGGACTTCGTCTCCACAAGTACTGTGCGGTGGTCAGTCCTACCAATACTGTCATGGACAGATGCATCTGCGGCAGGCAGATTGGTGAGGACGAGGTCAAGTATGTTCTTCCCTCGTGTGGGCGGCACAGTGACGCAATGGTTAGCACCGCAGCCTCACAGCTCCAGCGACCCGGGTTCAATTCTGGGTACTGCCTGTGCGGAGCTTGCAAGTTCTCCCTGTGTCTGCGTGGGTTTTCTCCTGGTGCTTCGGTTTCCTCCCACAAGTCAATAGACTTGCAGATTGGTCGGTAAATTGGCCATTATAAATTGCCCCTAGTATAGGTAGGTGGTAGGGAAATATAGGGACAGGTGGGGATGTGGTAGGAATATGGGATTAGTGTAGGATTAGTATAAATGGGTGGTTGATGGTCGGCACAGACTCGGTGGGCCGAAGGGCCTGTTTCAGTGCTGCATCTCTTTAAAAAATAGACACCTGCCGCAGAACCAGTGTAGCAGCCATGTCCTTTAGTACTCGGCCAGCCCGGTCAGTTGTGGTGCTACCGAGCCACTCTTGGTGATGGACATTGAAGTCCCCCACTCAGAGTACATTTTGTGCCCTTGCCACCCCAGTGCTTCCTCCAAGTGGTGTGAAACGTGGAGGAGTACTGAGTCATCAGCTAACGGAGGGCGGTAGATGGTAATCAGTAGAAGGTTACCTTGCCCATGTTTGACCAGATGCCATGAGACTTCATGGGGTCCGGAGTCGATGTTGAGGACCCCCAGGGCGACTCCCTCCCTACTGTATACCACTGTGCCACCACCTCTGGTGGGTGTGTCCTGCCGGTGGGACAAGACACACCCGGGGATGGTGTTGGCAGTGTCTGGGAGATTGTCTGTTCGGTATGATTCCGTGAGTATGACTATGTCAGGTTGTTGCTTGACTAGTCTGTGGGACAGCTCTCCCAACTTTGGCATAAGGCCCCAGATGTTAGAAAGGAGGACTTTGCAGGGTCGACAGGGCTGGGTTTGCCTTTGTCATTTCCGGTGCCTCGGTCGCTGTCGGGTGTTCGGTCCGGTTTCATTCCTTTTTATAGACTTTGTAGTGGTTTGATACAACTGAGTGTCTTGCTAGGTCATTTCAGAGGGCATGTAAGAGTTAACCACATCGCTGTGGATCTGGAGTCACATGCAGGCCAGACCAGGTCAGGAAGGCAGATTTCCTTCCCTAAAGGACATTAGTGAACCAGATCGGTTTTTACAAAAATCGACAATGGTTTCATTACCATCATTAGATAAGCTTTTAATTCCAGATTTATTAATTGAATTCAATTTGCACCTTCTGCTGTGGTGGGATTCGGACCCATGTCCCCAGAGGAAAACCTGGGTCTCTGGGTTACTAGTCCAGTGATACTACCACTACGCCACCGCCTACCGCACTGTCGAAGGTTCGCTACTGAGGGAGCACAGCAGTGTCATAGGGTCAGTACTGAAGGAGCACAGCACTGTCGGAGGGTCAGTACTGAGGGAGCACAGCAATGTCAAAGGGTCAGTACTGAAGGAACACTGCACTGTCGGAGGGTCAGCACTGACAGAGTGCCGTACTGTCGGCGGGTCAGTACTGGGGGAGCTCTGCACTGTCGGAGGGTCAGTACTGAGGGAGCACAGCAGTGTCGTCGGGTCAGTACAGAGGGAGTGCTGCACTGACAGAGGGTCAGTAATGATGGAGCACTGCACTGTCCGAGAGTCAGTACTGAGGGAGCACTGCACTGTCCGAGAGTCAGTACTGAGGGTGTGCTGCACTGTCAGAGGGTGAGTACTGAGGGGATGCCGCACTCTCAGCGGGTCAGTAATGAGGGCGTGGTGCATTGTCGGTGGGTCAGTACTGAGGGCGTGCCGCACTATCAGAGGGTCACGACTGAGAGAGTGCCGCACTGTCAGCGGATCCGTACTGAGGGAGTGCCGCACTGTCGGAGGGTCAGCACTGAGGGAGGGCCGCACTGTTGGAGGGTCAGTACTGAGGGAGTGCTGCTATGTCACTGGATCAGTACTGAGGGAATGCCGCACTGTCGGAGGGTAAGTACTGAGGGAGGACTGCACAATCAGACTTGTGTTGTGTAGAATATAAAAAACAAATATTAAACCAAATTTTCAGACGTTTCGGCTACACTTTCAGAGAAATCACCCTCTGCCCATCAGCTCAATGGAGGACAATCATGTTGTTTAGTTTCATCATTAATAGGACAGCTGGACATTTGGCCAATGATTCTGAATAGATTGACAATTAGAAAGAGGAACAGTGAATCCAGGAAAGGTGTAGCTTGCAATGGTCTCTATAAATTATTGAACAAAACAACTGAGAGCAGACCAGAGGTGGGTACCAGTGTTTCCAGTGTATGAAATGCTCTCTGTGTTTATAAACACTTCAGTGTATTTCACTGTGTCCCACACTGTGAGGCCTCCCCTGGTCTGTGAGTTCTCTGTGTTTATAAACTCTGCAGTGTATTTCACTGTGCTAACACTGTGAGGCCTCCCCTGGTCTGTCAGCTCTCTGTGTTTATAAACTCTGCAGTGTATTTCACTGTGACTAACACAGTGAGGCCTCCCCTGGTCTGTCAGGTCTCTGTGTTTACAAACGCTTCAGTGTATTTAACTGTGACTAACACTGTGAGGCCTCCCCTGGGCCGCCAGCTCTCTGTGTTTCTAACTCTGCAGTGTATTTCACTGTGACTAACACTGTGAGGCCACCCCTGGTCTGTCAGCTCCCTTTGTTTATAAACTCTGCAGTATATTTCATTGTGACGAACACTGCGAGGCCTCTCCTGGTCTGTCAGCTCTCTGTGTTTATAAACTCTGCAGTGTATTTCACTGTGACTAACACTGTGAGGCCTCTCCTGGTCTTTCAGCTCTGTGTTTATAAACTCTTCAATGTATTTCACTGTGATTAACACTATGAGGCCACCCCTGGTCTGTCAGCTGTCTGTGTTTATGAACTCTGCAGTGTATTTCACTGTGACTAACACTGTGAGGTCTCCCCTGGTCTGTCAGCTCCCTTTGTTTATAAACTCTGCAGTATATCTCGCTGTGACTAGCACTGTGAGGCCTCTCCAGGTCTGTCAGCTCTCTGTGTGTATAAACTCTGCAGTATATTTCATTGTGACG
This sequence comes from Heterodontus francisci, assembly GCF_036365525.1. Taxonomy (NCBI): domain Eukaryota; kingdom Metazoa; phylum Chordata; class Chondrichthyes; order Heterodontiformes; family Heterodontidae; genus Heterodontus; species Heterodontus francisci. The sequence goes on from NC_090391.1 coordinate 58,910,620, forward strand.
AACACTGTGAGTCCTCTCCTGGTCTGTCAGCTCTCTGTGTTTATAAACTCTACAGTGTATTTCACTGTGAGTAACACTGTGAGGCTTCTCCTGGTCTGTCAGCTCTGTGTTTATAAACTCTTCAGTGTATTTTACTGTGACGAACACTGTGAGGCTTATTGAACATAGAACCTATGTGAGGCCGATAACAGTACAGGCCATTCGGCCCTCGATGTTGTGCCGAACCTATTAACCTACTCTAAGATCAAACTAACTACCTACCCTTCATTCTATATTCATCCATGTACTTATCCAAGAGTCGCTTAAATGCCACTAATGTATCTGCTTCTACTACCACCGCTGGCAGCGCACTCCACGCACACACCACTGACTGTGTAAAGAACCTACCTATGACATCTCCCCGAAACCTTCCTCCAATCACCTTAAAATTATGCCCCCTGGTGATAGCCCTTTCCGCCATGGGAAAAAGTCTCTGGCTATCCACTCTATCTATGCCTCTCATCATCTTATACCCCTCTATCAAGGCACCTCTCATCCTTCTTCGCTCCAATGAGAAAAGCCCAAGCTCCCTCAATCTTTCTTCGTAGGACATGCCCTCCAGTCCAGGCAGCATTCTGGTAAATCTCCTCTGCACCCTCTCTAAGGCTTCCACATCCTTCTGAATGAGGAGACCAGAACTGAACACAATCTTCCAAGTGTGGTCTAAAAGGGGTTTATAAAGCTGCAGCATAACCTCGCGTCTCTTAAACTCAATCCCCCTGTTAATGAAAGCCAACACACCATACGCCTTCTTAACAACCCTATCAACTTGGGTGGCAACCTTGAGCGATCTATGGACATGGACCCCAAGATCCCTCTGTTCCTCAACACTACCAAGAATCCTGTCTTTAAGCCTGTATTCCACATTCAAATTCGACCTTCCAAAATGAATCACTGCACACTTTTCCTGGTTGAACTCCATCCTCCACTTCTCAGCCCAGCTCTGCATCCTGTCAATGTCTCGTTGCAACCCACAACAGCCTTCCACACCATCCACAACTCCAGCAACCTTCGTGTCATCGGTAAACTTGCTCACCCAGCCTTCCACTTCCTCGTCTAAGTCATTTATAAAAATCACAAAGAGCAGAAGTCCCAGAACAGATCCTTGTGGAACACCACTGGTCACCGAGCTCCAGGCTGAATACTTTCCATCCACTACCACCCTCTGTCTTCTATGGGCCAGCCAATTCTGGATCCAGACAGTCAACTTTCCCTGAATCCCATGCCTCCTTACTTTCTGAAGGAGCCTACCATGGGAACCTTATCAAACGCCTTGCTAAAATCCATATGCACCACATCCACTGCTCTTCCTTCTTCAATGTGTTTTGTCACATCTTCAAAGAATTCAATAAGGCTTGTGAGGCATGACCGGTCCCTCACAATGCCATGCTGACTGTCTCTAATCAAGCCATGCTTTTCCAAATAATCATAAGTCCTGTCTCTCAGAAACCTCTCCAATAATTTGCCCACTACCGACATAAGACTGACTGGTCTGTAATTCCCAGGGTTATCCCTATTCCCTTTCTTGAACAAGGGAAAAACATTTGCCACCCTCCAATCATCCTGTACTACTCCAGTGGACAGTGGGAAGCAAAGATCGTCGCCAAAGGCGACAGGTTGGGTATATCCCGTCTGGCCCCGGGGACGTATCTGTTCTCATATCATTCAAAATTTCCAGCACATCCTGCCTCTTAACCTCAACCTGTTCGAGCATATCAGCCTGTTCCACGCTGCCCTCACAAATGACCAGGTCCCTCTCACTAGTGAATACTGAACCAAAGTGTTCATTTCGGACTTCCCCTACCTCCTCCGACTCCAGTCAGAAGTTCGCTCCACTATCCCTGATCGGCCCGACCCTAACTCTGACCATCCTCTTGTTCCTCACACAAGTGTAGAACGCCTTGGGACTGTCCTTCATCCTCCTCGTCAAGACTTTTTCTTGTCCACTTCGAGCTCTCCGAAGTCCATTCTTCATTTCTTTCCTGGCTACCCTGTAACCCTCCAGAGCCCTGTCTGATTCTTGCTTCCTCAACCTTAAGTAAGCTTCCTTCTTCCTCTTGACTAGCTGTTCCACATCTCGTCATCCAAGGTTCCTTCACCCTACCATCCGTTCCCGGCCTCATCGGGACAAGCCTATCCAGCAGTCGCAGCAAGTGCTCCCTAAACAACCTTCACATTTCTGTCGTGCATTTCCCTGAGAACATCTGTTCCCAATTTATGCTCCCCAGTTCCTGCCTAATAGCATTGTAATTCCCCCTCCCCCAATTAAATATTTTCTCTTCCCGTCTGCTCCTGTTCCTCTCCATGACCACAGTAAAGGTCAGGGAGTTGTGATCACTATAACCGAAATGATCTCCCACCGAGAGATCTACCACCTGGCCTGGTTCGTTGCCAAGCACCAAGTCCAACATAGTCTCCCCTCGAGTCGGCCGATCTACATATTGAGTCAGGAAAACTTCCTGGACACACCTGACAAAAACTCCATGGAAACTATTTGCACTAAGGAGGTTCCAACTAATATTAGGGAAGTTGAAGTCACCCATGACAACAACCCTGTTACTTCTGCACTTTTCCAAAATCTGCCTCCCAATCTGTTCCTCCGTGACTCTGTTGCTATTGGGGGGTCTATAGAAAACTCCCAATAAAGTGACTGCTCCTTTCCTGTTTCTGACTTTCACCCAGACTGACTCAGTAGACAATCCGTCCTCGACGACCTCCCATTCTGCAGCTGTGATATTATCCCTGATTAGCAATGCCACTCCTCCACCTCTTTTCCCTCCCTCCCTATTCCTTTTGCAACATCCAAACCCCGGAACATCCAACATCCATTCCTGCCCCTGTTATATCCACGTCTCCGTTATGGCCACAACACCGTAGCTCCAAGTACTGATCCATGCTCCAGGTTCATCACCCTTATTCCTGACACTTCTTGCGTTCCAATAGACACACTTCAACACATCATACCGGCTGAAAATTGGTCGTGTCGATTGTCTAACCTTCCTCACAGACTCTCTGCACTCGGTTTCTGCCTGTTCAACAGCTACCCCATCCACTGATACGTAGGTCCGGTTCCCGTCCCCCTGCCAAACTAGTTTAAATCCTACCGAAGAGCTCTAGTAAACCTCCCGCCCAGGCTATTGGTGCCCCTCCAGCTCAGATGCAACCCGTCCGTCTTGTACAGGTCCCACCTTCCCCAGAAGGTATCCCCATGATCCACATATCAGAAGCCCTCCCTCCTACACCAGTTCTGCAGCCACGTGTTCAGCTGCACTCGCTCCCTGTTTCTATCCTCGCTGGCACGTGGCACCGGTATCAATACTGAGATTGCTACTCTGCTCGTCCTGCCTTTTAGCTTCCAATCTAACTCCCAATAATTGTTTTTCAGGTCCTCATCTCTTTTCGTAGCTATGTATTTGGTACCGATGTGTACCACAACCTCTGGCTGCTCTCCCACCCCTTTCAGAATCCTGTCGACTCGATTCGAGACATCCCTGACCCTGGCACCCGGAAGGCAACATTCCATCCGGCAGTCTCGGTCGCGACCACAGAATCTCCTGTCTGTTTCTCTTACCATTGGATCTCCTGTCACTATCGCTCTCCTATTCTCCCCCCATCCCTTCTGAACCACTGAGCCAGGCTCAGTGCCAGAGGCCTGGCCTCTGTGGCTTTCCCCTGGTAGGTCGGTCCCCCCGACCGTATCCAAAACGGTATACTTATTATTGAGGGGAATGGCCACAGGCGATCCCTGCACTGTGCGCCTATTCCCTTTCCCTCCCCTGACGGTCACCCAGCTACCTTTATCCTGTAACTTAGGTGTCACTATTTCCCTATAACTGCTCTCTATCACCCCCTCAGCCTCCTGAATGATCCAAAGTTCATCCAGGTCCAGCTCCAGTTCCCGAACGCAGTCTGTGAGGAGCTGGAGTTGGGTGCACTTCTCACCGGTGAAGTCAGCAGGGACACAAGTGGTGACCCTTACCTCCCACATCCTGCAAGAGGAGCATGCAACTGCCCTTGCTTCCATCCCCTCTGCACTCAATTCCTATGGGAGTTTGGCAGTCTTTCTGCAAATTATGATCAATTCTCATTCGACTATCGGATCTATCTTGCACTGAAGATCATTGAACACATTTAGTATCCCATCCTTGCTATTATCGGTGTCCCTGGTAAGTCTCTCTATCCAGCTATTAATGTTTTCAACCAAGTTTAACAACATTACTGTTCTTGTAATTTACTATGCCCTCTTTTTTTTTTTTTTTTTATCCCTGGCAAAACTCTATCTCCAGCTATGAGCTCTGTAAACCATTGCTGCTTGTATTAGAGTTCATGTAATTTACTCTACCAACTTTTCTGCTGTTGCTGCCCCAGTTAAGTCCCTATTTCTCGCTATGTGATCTATAAATCCTGTTTCACTGAAATAGTGTTCTTGCAATTTTAATTTTGGGAAGGGTGCTGCTTGTGTCACCGGTCTCCATAAGAAATTCTGTCCCCTATCCATGAACCACGTACCCCTCACTGGCTAATGTCTGAGGTTGAACCAGTTTGCATCCTCTGCGTTCTAGTTAACCCTGAGCTGAGTTCTTACTCCTTTTTCATCCAACACCAAACCTGCCTACTGCCAGCTCTGTAATATCACCCGTCAGCCTCAGCTCATCTGCGACATAAACCCTCATCTGTGCCTTTGTTAACATAGGAAGATAGAAAATAGGAGCAGGAGTCAGCCATTCGGCCTCTCGAGCCTGCTCCACCATTCATTATGATCATGGCTGATCATCCAATTCAAGAACTTTTCCTGCTTTCCCCATATCCTTTGATCTATTTCACCCCAAGAGGTATATCTAACTCCTTCTTGAAAACATACAATGTTTTGACCTCAACTGCTTTCTGTGGTAGCGAATTCCATAGGCTCATCATTCTCTGGGTGAAGAAATTGCTCCTCATCTCAGTCCTGAATGGTGTAACCCATATCCTTGGACTATGACTCCTGGTTCTGGACTCCTTCACCATCGGAGACATCCGTCCTGCTTCTGCCCTGTCAAGTCCTGTTAGAATTTTATAGCTCCCCCTCATTCTTCTGAACTCCAGCGAATATAATCCTAACCGACTCAACATCTCCTCATATGTCAGTCCCGCCATCTCAGCAATCAGTCTGGTAAACCTTCGCTGCAGTCCCTCTATAGCAATATCATCCTTCCTCAGATAAGGAGACCAAAACTGCACAGAATATTCCAGATGTGACTTCAACAAGGCCCTGTATAATTGCAACAAGTCATCGCTACTTCTGCACTCGAATCGTCTCGCTATGAAGGCCAACATACCATTTGCCTTCTTCACTGCCTGTTGTACATGCATGCTTACCTTCAGTGACTGGTGTACGAGAACACCGAGGTCTCGTTGCATATTTTCCTCTCTCAGTTTATAGCCATTCAGATAATAATCTGTCTTCATGTTTTTGCTGCCAAAGTGGATAACCTCACATTTATCCACAATATACTGCATATGCCAAGCATTATCCCACTCACTTAACTTGTCCAAATCACCCTGAAGCCTCTCTGCATCCTCCTCAAAACCCACTCCCCCACACAGTTTTGAGTCATCTGCAAATTTGGAAATATTACATTTAGCTCCCTCATCTAAATCATTAAAGTATATTGTGAATAGCTGGGGTCCTAACAGCGATCTCGGTGGTACCCCGCTACTCACAGCCTGCCATTTGGAAAGAAAGACCCATTTATTCCTACGCATTGTTTCCTGTCTGCCAACCAGATTTCTATCCATTGCAATACACTACTCCCCAATCCCATGCTTTAATTGGATACGCTAATCGCTTATGTGGGACTTTGTCGAAAGCCTTCTGAAAGTCCATATAAACCACATCCACTAGTTCCCCCTCAACAACTCTACTAGTTACATCCTAGAAGAATTCTCGTAGATTTTTCAAGAATAATTTCCCTTTCGTAAATCCATGTTGACTCTGCTCGATTCTACCACTGTTCTCCAAGTGCTCTGCGATAAAATCTTTGCTAATGGATTCTAGAACTTTCCCTGCTACTGACGTCATGCTGACTGGTCTATAATTCCCTGCTTTCTCTCTACCTCCCTCTTTGAATGATGGAATTTCATTTGCTACCCTAACCAGTCTGTAGGAACTGTTCCAGACTCGATAGAACATTGAAAGATGGCCACCAGTGCATCCATTATTTCTTGGGCCACTTCCTTGAGTACTCCGCGCTGTAGATTATCATGCCCTGGGAATGTATCGGCCTTCAATCCCAACAATTTCCCCAACAGCATTTCTCTACTAATGCCGATTTCTTTCAGTTCCTCTCTCTCTCCCTAAGCCCTGTGTCCCCCAACATTTCTGGTATGATACCTGTGTCCTCCTTTGTGGAGACAGAACCGAAGTATGCAATTAGTTGGTCAGCCATTTCTTTGTTCGCCAGTATAAATTCTCCTGTTTCTGACTATAAGGGACCTACATTTGTCTTCACCAATCTTTAAAATTTAAATCTACGCTTGACTCTTCCAATTCTATCCTGGTCACCCTACCAGTTATAAACCTCCATCAACCACAGCCCATCCAGAACTCTGCTGCCTGTATTCTAACTCACACCAAATCCCGATCACCCATCACCCCTGTGCTCAATGATCTACATTGGCTCCCGGTCTGGCAGCACATTAATGTTAATATTTTCATTCTTGTGTTTAAATCTCTCCATGGCATCTCCCTTCCAATTAGTCCCATTCCCCTGTCCATTTCCATATTCCTGCAAATCTTTTGCCTTCAAGTCTTTTCTTCAATTCCCATTTAAAGAAGACTTCTTTCCCTCTGTATCTGTGTTGGCCACTATTTTCAGCTCGACAGTGTCACTGGGCCCAACGTCATTGAAGCTTGGATCCAAAAATTGTTTGAGCTGAGCTGCCGGTCACTTCCAGTGCTCCATGCTGAAGAGGGCTCTCGTCCTGGTTTACCAAGTATGTGATGGTAGTGTGCAGAGCGATCTGAACTGACATCAGTCAGCCATTCCGGCATCTTTGATATACGTCTTTGAAACTGAGTGATGAGGGAGTGGCACATTGAGCAGTGTGGTGTTGGGTGTAGGAGATGACATGTGGAGATGAATTCACTGACATTGACCACCCGTGTCAGCTCATTATACTTCTTCTGGCACTGCTGCCAGATCCACGTGGACAGACGTCTTGCATTAACCTCCCTGGCCACCTGCTCCCGTTCCCTTTGCAGGACGTTCCTTGAGGGTCTCCACCCCATCCCAAAGAAACATGGCCTCTCTCCTCCTGTCAACCTCCATGACTAAGGCCTCTAGCACCATATCCGTGAACTGCAGAGCCCGTTCTCTGTCCTTGTATTCTATTTACCTTGTCTCCAATTGCAGCATTCACAGTCAGTAGCAGGCTTCTTTGGTTCAGTGCAGCTTCCCTTTAAGAGGGACAGACTGCCTTTAAAAGCTGAATGCTGACTGAAAGTTGAACCAGCCTCACACACAGTTCGGCCCTGTTAAGCGTGCAGACAGACAGCAGCGCGGGTCACCCTGGGCAGCGCGTAGAATTCATGGAAATGAGGAGGCAGCAGGAAGCTTGTGTGCCACCTGCTTCAACAGGAATGGGCATAGGCAGATCATGAATCGCAATCCCTACCCCTGAAAACTGGTACAAACTTCTCTTTCGCTCTTGTCTCTATTTTCCTTCTTCTCTTTCACCCTTTCTCCCTCTCTCTCTGTGTCTCTAGTTCATATAATCAGAGATTGATGCAGCACAGAAGGAGGCTATTCGGTCCATTGTGTCAGTGCTGTCTCTTTGAAAGAGCTATTTAATTGTTCCACTTCCCTCCTCTTTCCCCAGACTCCTGTTTATTTTTCCTATTTAAGTATTTGTTAAATTCCCTTTTGAAAGATAATATTGTATCTGCTTCCACCATGTTTTCAGGCTGTAAATTCCAGATTCCAAGCACAGAACGGTAGGACCAAAGATCCTTGGAAAGGTTGCGGCAGAGAAGGAAGCCAATCAGCCCATCGTGTCTGTGCTGGCTGAAAAACTCTAGCCGCCCAATCTGATCCCACGTTCCAGCCGCTGGTCTATAGCCTTGCAACTTACAGCACTTCAGGTACATGTCCAGGTGCCTCTTAAAATAATTGAGGGTTTCTGCCTCCACCACTGTTCCTGGCAGTGAATTCCAGACATCCACCATCCTCTGGATGAAAAGGCTTTTCCTCATTTCCCCTCTAATCCACCTCCCAATCACCTTAAAGCTGCGCCCATTGGTAATTGGCCACTCGGCTATGGGAAACAGGTTCTTCCTGTCTACTCTATCTGGGCCCCTCATAATTTTGTGCATCTCAATTAAGTCACCCCTCTACCTCCTCTGTTCTACAGAAAGCAATCTTAGCCTATGCAATCTTTCATCATGGGTGCAATTTTACATCACTGGCATCATTCTTGTAAATCTTCTCTGTACTCTCTCCACAGCAATTATGTCCTTTCTGCAATGTGGTGACCAGAACTGTACACAATACTCCAGCTGTGGCCTAACCAGTGTTTTATACAATTCCAGCATTGCATCCCTGCTTTTGTATTCTATGCCTCGGCCAGTAAAGGAAAGCATTCCATATGCCTTCTTCACCACTCTTTTTACCTGTCCTGACACCTTCCCGGACCTGTGGACATACACTCCAAGGTCTCTCACTTCTTCTACCCCTCTCAATATCCTCCTGTGTATTCCTTTGCTTTATTTGCTCTCCCCAAATGCATGACCTGACAGTTCTCCAGATTGACTTCCTTTTGCCACTTTTACGCCCACTCAACCAAACCATTGATATCATTCTAGAGTCTACAGCGATCCTCTACATTATTAACTCCATGACCAATTTTTGTGTCATCAGCAAATTTTCCAATCATGCCTCCCACATTTAAGTCCAAAACATTAATATGTCTCACAAATTGCTAGGGACCCAACACTGAGACCTGTGAAATGCCACAGGAGACCACTTTCCATTCACAAAAACATCTGTCCACCATCAACCTTTGTTTCCTGACATTGAGCCAATTTTGGATCCAACTTGACACATTCCCCTGTATCTCATGAGCTTTTACTTTTCTGACCAGTCTCTCATGTGGCTCCTTGTCAAATGCTTTACTAAAATCCATGTAGACCACGTCCATTATCAATCGTTCTTGCTACTTCCTCAAAAAACTCAATTAAATTTGTGAGACAAGACCCACCCTAAACAAATCTATGCTGACTATCCCTGATTAATGTTTGCCTTTCTAAGTGATAATTTATCGTAGCTCTCAAAATTGGTTCTAATTATTTGCCCACTGAGGTCAGACTAAAGGCCTGCTCGGGTCTGGAAATAAAACCCGACAGAACCACATCGGACTCGAGCCCAAGCCTGGACCGAGCCTGACCCGACCACAGTGCACTCACTGCACTTAGCACTTTTAGATGGAATGGAAGGAAGCTGCAGCATAAGCGCGGTGACATCATCGAGCCACTCACTTTCTCACTGAGCAGACTCAGAGTCTGTGGAGTTCGGATGCACGTTTCCCTCCTTGACGTCCCGGAATCCCAGCTCAGGCAGTGTTTTCAAATTCTGATTCTTACTGACTCAACTTCCCTTTTCCTACCAGCTGAGCAAAAGGTAGTACTGTGTGTGTCCGACCCGGACCCAGCCGACCCAACCCAAGCCCAAAAGCCGGATCCGGAAGAGCGACCCGACCCGACCTGAACCCGGCATGGATCGTCGGGTCTTGTCCGGTTTGGGTCGGGGAGCAGGCCTTGAGCTAAGACTGACCAGCCTATAATTACTGGGCCTATCCTTCGCACCATTTTTAAACATTTGTACTATGTTCACGCAGGTCCAATCGTCCAGTACCTCGCCTGTATCGAGGGAGAATCGGAAGATGATCCTCAGAGCATCTGCTATTTCCTCCCTGGCTTCGTTTAACATCCTGGGCTACGATACATCAGACCCTGGCGATTTGTCCACCTTCAGGAATTTCAGACCCTCTCGTACTTCCTCTCTCATTATGCTTATCGTATGCAATATTTCACATTCCTCCTCTTTAACGACAATTTCAGCATCATCCCTCTCCTTTGTGAAGACAGAGACATACTACTCATTAAGGACCCTGCCCACATCTTCTGTGTCCATGCATAAACTACCTTGTATATCTCTGATAGGCCCCACCCTTTCCTTAGTTATCCTCCTGCTCTTAATGTGCTGATAAAAGATCTTTGGGTTTTCCTTGATTTTACCTGCGAATAGTTTTTTACATGTCCTCTCTTTGCTTTCCAAATTTCCTTTTGTACTTCACCCTTGCGCTTTCTAAAAAGTATCATTTATCACTGTCATAAGCTTTCCTTTTTCTGATTTATCTTACCCTGTATGTTTCTCGATAACTGGGGGCTCTAGATTTGGCAACTCGCTTTGCAAGAAAACTCTATTCATTTTGCCTCTGGTTCTTTGCCAACTACCTTAAAACTGCATCTTTTTGATAAGGCTGTGAGCACAGTCCTGGCAAATACAGACCAGTTAGTTTAACATCAGGGGTGGGTAATGTTTTACAAACAATAATTAGAGAAGAAATCAACAGAAACTTGGAGAGGTTTGAGTTAATGCAGGATAGCAAGCACGTGTTTGTAAGAACATAGGAGCAGGAGTAGGCCATTCAACCAATCGACCCCGCTCCGTCATTCAATTAGATCATGGCTGATCATCTACCTCGACGCCACTTTCCTGTGCTATCCCTGTATCCCTTGATGTAATTTGTCTCCCGAAATCTACTGATTTGTGTCTTGAACATGCTCAGTGTTGATCTTCCACACCCTCTGTGGTAGCGAATTGCAAACATTTACCACCCACTGAGTGAAGATATTCTTCTTCATCTCAGTCTGAAATTGCATGCCCCTTATTCTGGGATTATTAGTTTTTTTAGTTTAGAGATACAGCACTGAAACAGGCCCTTCGGCCCACCGAGTCTGTGATGAATGAATGCTTTTCGGACTGGAGAAAGGTTTGTCGTGGAATTAAAACAAAATACTGCAGATGCTGGAAATCAGAAATAAAAACAGAGAGTACTGGAATACTCAGTAGGTCAGGCTACATCTGCGGAGAGAGAAGCAGAGTTAATAAGATCAGTGAGTGCCGGAAATACTCAGCAGGTCGGGCAGCATCTGTGGAGAGAGAAACAGACTTAATGTTTCATGTCTGTGACCTTTCATCAGAAATTGCAAAGGGCAGAAATGTAATGGGTTCGAAGCAATTAAGATGGGGGTAGTGGGGGAAACATAAGGACAGAAAGTTGGGAATGGGAGCAGGGGTGTTGAAATGACAAGAGAGCAGAAGATCGGTGTCATGCTTTTGTACTGAGTGGAGGTGTTACACAAAGCGGTTACCGAATCTGCGTTTCACCTGCTGCGGTGTTCCAGTGAACATCAATGCCAGCTCGAGCAACATCAGCTCATTGTACGATTAGGTACTCCACAGACTTCCAGACTGAACATTGAGTGCAATAATTTCGGAGCATCATCGGCTCTTTTAATTCGTATTTTGTTTTATTTTGTTTATCTTTTTGCGCCAAGTGCTGGACTTAAACTGGGATTTTTATGTTGGTGCTTTTGAACACAGAACATTACAGCGCAGTGCAGGCCCTTCAGCCCTCGATGTTGCGCCGACCTGTGAAAACCATCTGACCTACACTAATCCATTTTCATGCATATGTCTATCCAATGACCACTTAAATGCCCCGAAAGTTGGCGAGTCTACGACTGTTGCAGGCAGGGCGTTCCACGCCCCTACCAATCTCTGCGTAAAGAAACTACCTCTGACATCTCTCCTATATCTATCACCCCTCAACTTAAAGCTATGTCCCCTCGTGTTTGCCATCACCATCCGAGGGAAACGGCTCTCACGATCCACCCTGTCCAAACCTCTGGTTATCTTACATGTCTCTATTAAGTCACCTCTTCTCCTCCTTCTCTCTAACGAAAACAATCTCAGGTCCCTCAGCCTTTCCTCGGAAGACATTCCCTCTGGACCAGGCAACATCCCAGTAAATCTCCTCTGCACCTTTTCCAAAGCTTCCACATCTTTCCAATAATGCGGTGACCAGAACTGCACGCAATACTCCAGGTGCGGCCGCACCAGAGTTCTGTACAGCTGTAGCATGACCTCGTGGCTCCGAAACTCGATCCCCCTACTAATAAAAGCTAACACACCATAGGCCTTCTTAACAGCTCTATTAACCTGGGTGGCAACTTTCAGGGATTTATGTACCTGGACACCAAGATCTCTCTGCTCATCTACACTACCAAGAATCTTCCCATTAGCCCAGTATTCTGCAATCCTGTTACTCCTTCCTAAGTGAATCACCTCACACTTTTCCGCATTAAACTCCATTTGCCATCTCTCAGCCCAGCTCTGCAGCCTATCTATGTCCCTCTGTAACCTACAATATCCTTCGGCACTATCCACAACTCCACCGACCTTCGTGTCATCCGCAAATTTACTAACCCACCCTTCTGCACCCTCATCCAGGTCATTTATAAAAATGACAAACAGCAGTGGCCCCAAAACAGATCCTTGTGGTACACCACTAGAAACTAAACTCCAGGATGAACATTTGCCATCAACCACCACCCTCTGTCTTCTTTCAGCTAGCCAATTTCTGATCCAAAGCACTAATTCACCTTCAATCCCATACTTCTGTATTTTCTGCAATAGCCTACCGTGGGGAACCTTATCAAACGCCTTACTGAAATCCATATAGACCACATCCACGGCTTTACCCTCATCCACCTGTTTGGTCACCTTGTCAAAAAACTCAATACGGTTTGTGAGGCACGACCTACCCTTCACAAAACCGTGCTGACTATCTCTAAGGAACTTATTCTTTTCAAGATGATTTTAAATCCTATCTCTTATAACCTTTTCCAACATTTTACCCACAACCGAAGTAAGGCTCACAGGTCTATAATTACCAGGGTTGTCTCTACTCCCCTTCTTGAGCAAGGGGACAACATCTGCTATCCTCCAGTCTTTCGGCACTTTTCCTGTCGACTATGAAGACATAAAGATCAAGGACAAAGGCTCTGCAATCTCCTCCCTGGCTTCCCAGAGAATCCTCGGATAAATCCCATCTGGCTATTTTGACTCGGACTGTTCATTATTCTGTCATTTAATACCCTCTCTGCGCTAACGCTTTGTCTTTTACCACACCATTTTGATACTCTCTTTGACTTTTTCAACTGAACTCCTCGTCAGTTAATCGCTCCGACCCTTTGTTCTATCAACACCTTCCCTTTTGTTCTCTTCCGCCACCACACACACCCACCCCCACCCCTCCACACCCGCTTTATTTGCCTGAAACCTATTACGTTTCTAACCTTTGCCATTACTTATGAAAGGTCACTGACCTGAGACGTTATTTCTGTTTCTCTCTCTCCACAGATGCTACCAGACCTGTCGAGTATTTCCAGCATTTCTTGCTTTTATTTAAAGTTTGTAGTGGAGTTCCCCAGGGATCAGGACCTTTAATTTCCTGATATATATTAATGAACTAATCCTTGGTGCACAGGGCACAATTTCAAAGTTTGTGGATTATACAAAACGTGGAAGCATTGTGAACTGTGGTGAGAATTGTGCAGAACTTCAAAAGGACATAGACAAATTGGTGGAATGGGCAGACAGGTGGCAGATGAAGTTCAATGTGGAAACACGTGCAGTGATTCATTTTGGCAGGAAGAACATGGAGAGACAACATAGAATAAAGGTTACAATTCTAAAGGGGTGCAGGAGCAGATAGACCTGGCAGGCACAGTAGGGCAGTGATTAGTACTGCAGCCTCACAGCTCCAGTGACACAGGTTCGATTCTCGGTACTGCCTGTGCAGAGTTTGCAAGTCCTCCCTGCGACCGAGAGGGATTTCGCCGGGAGCTCCGGTTTCCTCCCATAGCCAAAGACCTGCAGGTTGATAGGTAAATTGGCCACTATAAATTGCCCCTAGTGTAGTTAGGCGGTAGGAAATAAGGGATTATTGCAGGGTTAGTATAAATGGGTGGTTGTTGGTTGGCACAGACTTGGTGGGCTGAAGGGCCTGTTTCAGTGCTGTATCTCTAAAATAAAATGTGCATATGTCATTGAAGTTGGCAGGGCAGATTAATAAAACATGCAGTAGTCTGGGCTTTATTAACAGTGGCAAAGAATACAAGAGCAAGGAAGTTATTATGAAATTGAATAAGGTGCTAGTTCAGCGTCAGCTGCAATATTACGTCCAGTTCTGGACAGCACACTTTGGGTAACGTGAAGACATTGGAGAATGTACAAAAACATTCACAAGAATGGTTCCAGGTATGAAGAATATCAGTGATGAAGATAGGCTGGAAAAGTTGGAACATTTTCCTTAGAGAAGAGAAGGCTGGGAGGAGATTTGAAAAATTGTTCAAAATTATGAAGTGTCTGGACAGAGTGGATAAGAAAAAACCGGTTCCCACTCTTGAAAGGATTGAAAACGAGAGGGCAAAGAATTAAAGTAATTGGTAAAAGAAACAGAAGTGTCATGAGGAAAATGTTTTCACACAGCGAGTGGTTAAGGTCTGGAATGCACAGCCTGAGAGTGTCGTGGAGGCAGATTCAATCGAGGCATTCAGGAGGAAATTTGATGGCTATCTGAAAAGGAAGATAGTACAGAATCACAGGGACAAGGCAGGGGAGTGGCTCCAGATAAATTGCTCTTTTGGAGAGCCAGTGCAGACACGGTGGACTGAATGACCGCCTTCTGTGTTCTAACAATTCTGTGATTCTGTGACATTTGACCACAAAATGAGGTTCCAACCTTATATTCATGCCATCACGATGATCACCTATTTCCACCTTAATAACATCGCCCAACTTCACCCCTGTCTCAACTCATCTGCTGCTGAAGCTCTCACTCATTGTTTCATTACCTGTGGACTAGACTATTCCAACTCATTCTCCCACATTATACTGTCTGTAAACTTATAGTCATCTAAAACTATTCTTCCTGTGTCTTATCTCGCAATAGGTCCCATTCCCCGATCACTGACCTACAGCTTACAGTAAAGCAATGTTTTGATTTTAAAATTCTCAACAAATGTTTTCAAATCTCTCCATGGTCTCGCCCCTCCCTATCTCTGTATTCTCCGCCAGCCCCACAACCCTCCGAGATATCTCTGCTCCTCTAATTCTGACATATTGTGCATCACTGAATTTTATTTACTCCACCACTGGTGGCCACACCTTCAGTTGCCTCGGTCCCGAGCTCTGGAATATCATCCCTGCACAGCTACATCTCCCCATCTCGCTTTTATCCTTTAAGATACTCCTTTAAAACCTGCCTCATTGACCAAGCATTTGGTTACCTAACCTAATATCTCGCTTTGTCGTTCGGTGTTCTACTTTGTTTTATAATGCTGCTGTGAAGTACCTTGGGATAATTCTTTGTTGACGTTTACCAGACATGATTTGTCATTAGCATATCGTCCTGCTTGAAATTTATTGTGCGATGCTTTTCCAAACAACAAATATTTCTGACCTGGGTTGTGAAATTTCCCCACCACTGACGTCAGATTTACTGGACAGTACAGGATTTGCACAACTTCTCCTTTTAGTAAACAAGGTGTAAAATTTACAACCTTCCAGTCCTCTATCATCACTCCCATATCAAAGGAGGATTGGAATATACTGTCTAGTGCATCTTAGACTTGCATAATTCCTTCTCTCTCCAATGCTCATGCATCCCATCCAGATTGGGTACATGTTCTCGGTTACTGTCGTACAAAAAGTGTTGGATTGAAAGAGGTTAACTGAACCTGTTTGTTCAATGACTGTAATTAATGTCAGTCTCCTTGGGCCCTAATTGTGTCACTGGAGGGTTTCCATCTTCTATTAATAAGAGCGTGCTTTCAATGTGTTATTCCATAGTGTCAGTGGGAGCATCAGCCCTGACATTACAGGGTTCAACGGCTTTGGGGAGAGAGAGAAAAGATAGAGCCGAATCAGGGAGCAATAGATTGGAATGTTACAACAATGGGTCAGAACCTGAGAGCAATAGATTGGAATGTTACAACAATGGGTCAGAATCTGAGAACAATAGATTGGAATGTTACAACAATGGGTCAGAATCTGAGAACAATAGATTGGAATGTTGCAACAATGGGCAGGAGTTTCATCTGGGAGTTGAACTTTCTTTCTGCAAATTATGATCTGTTCCCATTAGACTATCGGCTCCATCTCGCACTGAGGATTGTTCAATACATTTACTACCCCATCCTGGCTATTATTGGCGTCCCTGGTAAGTTTCTGTATCAAGCTATTAATTCTATACACCTTGTTTAACTGCGTTACCATTCTTGTCATTTCCTCTGCCCTCCTTGCTGTTGTTGTTATTCCTGGAAAATCTCGGTCTTCAGATATTAGCTCGATAAACCATTGCTATGTGTATTAGAGTGCTTGTAATTTACTCTCCCATCTTTGCTGCTGTTTCTGTCCCTGGTAAGTCTCAATTTCACGCGATGAGATCTGTAAAATTTGTTTCACTGAAATAATGCTCTTGCTATTTAAATTTTTGTAAGAGTGGAGTTGTTGTCATTGGTCTTCAGAAGAAATTCCATCCACGATCCATGAACCACGTCTTCCTCACTGCCAAATATCTGAGACTGAACCAGACAGTTTGCAACCTCTGCATTATATTTAAACCTGAGCTGAGTTCATCTCCAAATGCTCTCCATCACCAACCCTGCCTACCTTCACTCTGCAATGTTACCCGTCTCCAACTCTGCCTCAGCCCATCTGCTGCACAAGCCTCATCTGTGTCTTTGTTAAGACCACACTTGACTATTCCAGTTCTATCCTGGTCACCCTCCCAGTTATAAACCTGCATAAACCACAGTCCGTCCAGAAATCTGCTGCCCGTATCCGAACTCACACCAAATCCTGATCACCGATCACCCCTGTGCTCACTGATCTACATTGACTCCCGGTCTGGCAGCACCTTAATTTTAATATTCTCATTCTTGTGGTTGAACTCCGTCTATGGTTCTCACCCCTCCAATTAGTCCCATTCCCCTGCACATTCCCATATTCCAGCAAATATTTTGATTGAAGGTATTTTCTTCAATTCCCTTTTAAAAGAAACTGTTTGAAAAGGCACTCTTTGAAAATTAGGGATCGGCCTTTTCGGACAGAGGTGAGGAGATTTTTATTTTTCTCTCAGAGTGTTGTGCAATTTTGGAACTGCCTGATGAGAAGTTGGTGGAGGGGGGTCATTGTATATTTTTAAGGCGGGGATAGATAGATTCTTGTTAGGCAAGAAAATCCAAGTTTATCGGGGGCAGGTGGGGATGTGGAATCCGAAACACAAACAGTTCAGCCATGACCTTATTAAATGGTGGAGCAGGCTTAACGGGTTGAATGGCCTACTTCTGCTCCTTATTCATATGGTCGTATTGACTTTCCCTCTGTATCTACTCATGGCAATGATTGTCAGCTCTACAGCGCCACTGGGCCCAACAACATGGAGGCTTGGATCCATCAAATGGTCCGAGCTGAGCTTCCGGTCACTTGAAGTGTTCCATGATGGACAGGGCTCCAGCCCCGGTTCACCAAGCATGTGCTGTTAGTGTCAGGAGGGGTCTGAATATAATGTCTATCCGCCATTCTGGCTGCTTTGACACACATCTTAGAAACTTGGTCTGTGCATGTCCACTGACCGCCTGTGTTAGTCACTCTCAGCTGGACATACATTCAGCAGCACTCTTTTGATATTTAAAAGGTCCAGGCATCCAACTTGCAGGTGAGGGGCTTTTGACTCACATCCTGCTATTGTAAATTTATTCGAGGCGCTGTGGATGGTTTTCTGGATGTTGTGTTGTGAGCTGCTGCAGACATTCAGGGAGGACAGAGGATTTGGTGACCCAAGTCTGGACGAGGTATGGGGACTGTAGTTACAGTGTCTGTGGGTCTGTAACATGACTAACAAATGGAGCAGAGGCTTCAGAGACTGGAAGCTCTGTAAGGAGGGAGGAGGAGGGGGCTCTGCCCGACCCACCCAGGGATTTACAAGAGCACTTTTCCTACCTACACCTAATCCAGGAGCAGTGTGTGAGGTGACTCTGATTCAATAAGGAGATGGTAAAAGAGCTGTGTCACCTCCTGTAACACGACCTGGAGCCTCATACCAGGGTGAGGACGGAGCTTTCAGTGGCTCTTTAAGTCATAATTTCATTGAACGTCTATGTATCTGGATCTTTCCAGGCAGGAGCAGGCGACATATCCAACATAGAGTAACAGAGAGTGATAGAATGATTTACAGCACAGAAGGAGGCCATTTATCCCATCAAGTCTTTGCTGGCTCTTCATGGAGCAATGCAGTCAGTCCCACTTCCCCACTCAATCTCTGCAGCAAATCCATTTCCCTCAAGTGCCCATCAGCTTTCTTTTGAAATCACTGATTGTCTCAGCTTCCACCACACTTGAGGGCAGTGAGTTGAAGATCATTAACACCCACAGCATTAAAAAAGTTCTTCCTCATATTCCACCTGCATCTCTTATCCAAAACATTCAATCTGATTCCCCTCGTCCTTCGTCCATCAGTTAATGGGAACAGTTTTTCATTGTCCAAATTATCTAATCTTGTAACATATCCTTGTAACTAAAATCCTCCATCCCTGGAACCATTCTGTTAAATCTCCTCTGCACCATTTCAAGGACCTTCACAATCTTTCTGAAGTGTGGTGGCCAGAATTGGACACAACTTTCAGCTGAGACATAACCAGAGATTTTTAAACGCTCGTCATAACTTCTCTGCTTTTGTACTCAATATCTCTATTTATGAAATCCAAAATTATATTTATTTGACTAACCACTGTCTCAATATGTCCTGTCACCTTTAAAGATGGATACACATGCACCCACAGGTCTGAATATTCCTGTGCACTTTAGAACTGTGTTATTAAGTCGATATTACTTTCCATCCTTTCTTTCAAAATGCATCACCTCACCCTTGTCTCACACTTCCATCTGCCACTTGTCTGCCCATTCTACTCACTATCTATGTCCAGTCGCAGATGGTTCTGAACATCCTCACTGTTTGCCACACCTCCATGTTCGTTATCAGGGACAGATTTTGAAATTCTACTCTGTATTCCAAGATCCAAGTAATTTATACACATCAAAATAAAACAGTGCCCCGAGCACTGACCCTGGGGGAACACCCACTGTCTAACATCCTCCAGTCTGAAAAACAGCCATTTACTATGATACACTGTCATGGCATAAGCCATTATTTTTTTATCCGATTGGTCACTGACCCTCCCATTCCATGACACTCAATGTTGGGTAATTAACATTTTATGCGATACTTTATCAAACACATTGTTCAAACCAATATAGACAGTATCCATCACATTCCCTTGATCAACCTTCTCTGTTACATCATCAAAAGATTCAATTCGATTATTCAAGCATAACCTTTCTCTTGTAAGGGGAGGGAGTAGCGTCCAGTTATTGTCACTAGATTAATAACTCAGAAGCCCAAATATTGCTCTGGGGACAGGGGTTCAAATCGCAACACGGCAGAAGGTGGAATTGAATTTAATTAATAAATCTGGAATTTAAAGCTAGTCTAATGATGGCCATGAATCGTTTGTTGTAAAAAACCCATCTGGTTCACTAATGTCCTTTTGGGAAAGAAATCTGCTGTCCTTACTGGTCTGGCCTACATGTGATGCCAGATCCACAACAATGTAGTTGACTCTTATATGCCCTCGAAATGGCGTAGCAAGCCATTCAGTTCAAGGGCAATTAAGGATGGGCAATAAATGCTAGCCTGGCCTGCAACGGCCACATCCCATGAAAGAACAAAAGCAAAATCCATGCTGACAATCCTTAATTAAATCAAACCTCTCCAAGTGTGTTGATTTTTTCCCTGATTATTATTTCTAAAACCTTACTTACCACTGATGTTCAACTAACTGACCAGTAGTTACAAGCCTGTGTGTTGTCCATTGATAATTCTGGGAGGTGAGGGTGACCATCTATGTCATCACTTTCTCCCTTAGCAGGGAGAAGCAGGATGAGAGATCCCTTGGCTTTGTCAGGATAGCGGGATTCCTGATGGTGTAGGTGTCTCTGCGGTGTCCCCATTTCAACGGAGAGAGGTACAGGAACTGAAAGAACACTCACTCCATTAATATACAGTTGGTGTGTGAGCGTGCCCAATACATCATGTTGGTGAACGTCATTCTGAAGCAGTCAGCCGGTCCCAACGTCTTTGGGCCTCGGTGGAAAACCAGAATGTGGCTGCCCCGAAACAAAGAAAACTCTCCTCGAGACAGAGCTCATGTTTCTACACCCCTAACACTACCTCCCACCACCAACCAACCTCACGAAATTAACAAGTGTCTAATGTGAGCAATGGAGTCACCAGGAACATTGTGGAACAGACTATCGGTGTGATGAAGCAATGTTTCTGATGTCTGAACCGTGCGGGGGGAGCCTTCCAGAACACACTGGAGCAGGTGTCCAAGTTCATGGTGTTCTGCTGCCCCCTTCATATCGTCACCATCATCAGGACACAGGCATTGGCACCAAGAATCCGGAGGCTACTTCAGGAGGAGGAGGAGGATCCAGGGAGAATATTTTCTGGATGCCTTCCACCCGGACAGACTGTCAGAGAGTCTCTGCTGAGATTCATGTTCCCAAAGGACAACTTCCCTTTCCCACCATGGATCCCCCATTATCCACCATTACACCCATCTGAGACACCCTATCACAGCGTCCCCTTGGCCACCATCCTGCAATAAAAACCACCAACAAAACACACACACACAGCCCAGGCCATGAGCCACATACACAGTTACTCACACATGCACTCTTTACATGTCAGTCACTGAGTCAGATGCAAGCAGACACACACAGACACTCACACACACATCTACACACTCATCCTTTACATGCCAGTCACTGAGCCAGATACAAACAGACAGACACACACACACATACTATTTACACGCCAGTCACAGAGTGAGGTGCAAGCAGGCACACACACACACACACATACACACACACACACAGGCACTGAGTCAGAAATACAGACGCACACAGGAAGATACAAAGCACTGATCAGCCCCTCACACACACACATACACACATGGAAACACACTCACACAGGCAAACACACACAGCACAACACCCAGGGCCTGAGACACACACACAATGGCATATGCACACACACATACACACGCATACCTAAAAATCATACCACAGGCCCTGATCCAGATACGCGCACACACACACACACAGCATAGAACGAGTGCCAAATACACACAGACATACACACAGACACATACACAGACACAATCGGACCAACATACACAAACACACACAGACACACACACACACACACACACGCACACACATATACACACAGGTCACACCCATGACCCTGAGCCAAACACACCACACACATGCACACACAGACAGACACACTGGGACACACATACAGATCACAGCCCAGGTACTGAGCCATTCACACACACACACAAACACACACTTAGATCACATCACAGGCACAGAGTTAGACAAACACGCATATACACACATGCACATACACACGCACACACACAGAGCACAGCACAACCCAGGACCTGATATACACACGCGCACACGCACACACACTCAGATAAACACACAAACAGACACACTCACACTACACACATATACAAAGGGACACACATACACTAACTCACACAGATATACGCTCTCAAACAAAGACACAGGTCCCACCCAGGAACCTGAGCCAGGCACACGCACAGTCGGACACATACGGACAGACACACTTGAAATCACACGCAGATCACAACCCAGGCACTGAGCGAGACACATACACACACAGATCGCAACTCAGGCACTGAGCTACACACACACACACACACACACACACACACACACACACATAGACACATGCACGCACACACACACACATACTGCAATACAAGCTTTCTGGCACTCACTCACACACACGCACTCTCACTAACACACACACTCTACAGTCCAAGCATTCAGACGAACACGCACTCACAGACCCACGGACGGACACACACACACACACACACACACACACACACACACACACACACACACACACACACACACACTACAATTCAGACCTGAGGCACATAATCTCTCTCCCTCTCTCTCTCTCTCACACACACACACACGCACACGCACACACACACACAAACGCACACACAAACACACACACAAACACACAGCACAACCCAGGCCCTAATACAAACCCACACACAGCCATGTGCAAAAACACACATACACGCATACACATGAAGATATAAAGCACAACGCAGGCCTGAGATTCACACACACAAACACATATTCACATGCACATATGCACACACACATACAGACTACAAACTAGGCATCCAGACACACACACACACACGTATCACACCCCAGGCAGTGAGACAGACATACAAACAAACACACACACACGAAGGCACAAAGCACAAACCAGACCTTGAGACATACATACACATTTGCACACACACCACAGCCCAGGCCCTGAAATATGCACACACACAAACTGCACAACACAATGATTGAGGCACACACAGACAGAGACACACACACAGACACACAGCACAACCCAGTCAATGAGACAAACCCACACACAGACTTGCACACGTCTGTGCACGCAGGCACACACACAAAAACACACACACATGCGCACATGCAAACGCACACATGCAGAGCACACATCACACCCTCGTCACTGAGCCAGACACACATAAACAGATACGCACATGCCCGGAGATCATACTCCAGGCACTAAGCTAGACACACACGTTCACACAGAGTCCAGGACGAGTGCCTTATACACACAAACACACCCAGACACACGCACACACACAGACAGATCGCACCCAGGACCCTGAACCAGATACATCCAT
This sequence comes from Heterodontus francisci, assembly GCF_036365525.1. NCBI lineage: Eukaryota > Metazoa > Chordata > Chondrichthyes > Heterodontiformes > Heterodontidae > Heterodontus > Heterodontus francisci. The sequence goes on from NC_090391.1 coordinate 58,933,661, forward strand.
ACTCGGGCACAAACAGACACACTCGAACACACATGCAGATCACAACCCAGGCACTGAGCCAGTCTCACATACACACACACACACGTCACACCTCAGGCACTGAGTTCGATATACACACACACACATCAACACAGATCACACCACAGGCACTGAAACAGTCAAATTCACATGCACGCATATACACGGATACTTGCATGCACACTCTCACACACACTGGAATACAGGCATTCAGGCACTCACGCACACTCTTGCACTCTCACTCGCGCACACACACACTCACACACACGGCCAGGCCCTGAGATATACACACACACATGCACACACACACATACCACAGCCCAGGCCCTGGGATATATACACACACACACATCACAATAAAATAACACAGACGAACACATAGACGCAACACACAAACACACACACACACACACACACACACACACACACACCATAGCCCAGCCCCTGAGATGCACACAACCACATCACAACACAATAACGCAGGCAAACACACAGACGCAACACACACACAGGCACACACACAGCACATCCCAGGCTGTTGGTTTGGAATGACTAAATGAATCGCCCGACACCTAGGTCCGATTCAACCATCAAAGAGTTTATTGTTTTACACCGGTGGGGAGCAGGCCTCTGGATGGTCCAGGTACCTCTCCACCGAACAGAAGAGATTCCACAGTTTAAATAGTTACTCATCCCATATCGGCTGTATATTGTCCAATTGTTGTCCAATTATAATCACCCCTTATCTTGTGACTCTCTGATCAAGTCCTGTCGTACCGCTTATCTCTTTAGGTGATGAAATAACAGATGTAGAACTTTAAGCTTGTTTAGAACAATGAGACCCTGTATCCTTGTGTGCTCAGGGCCTCTTCTTATCTAACTACTGTCTGGCATTCTCTATGAGTATGTTTAACTGCCTTGTTGTTTACATTATTTCTAACCTAGTTTCTATTGAGACAACCAATTAATCTATTCCTTACTACAATTTACTACGTGTTACACATTACTATGGCAGGCTACAATCTGCTGTTTCAGACAAATACCTTTGTACACATCCCTGTCATTTTGTTCATTTCAATGTTGCTTCTGCCACGGCTGGCCCTTACACAGACCCTGATACGAACACACACACAGGCGTGTGGAACACACACACACAAGCTCCACACACCACCAACACACAAACACACACACACAGACATAGACATAGACGACTATACAAAGCACCACACAGACCTGAGACACACACACACACAAACACAAACTCACATGCACATACCGGCGCACACACACACACAGACTACAATCCAGACATTCACATTCGCACACACTCACACAAACAGACACACTCAAAGACACAGACACAGACACAGACACACACACACACACACGCGCACACACACACGCGCACACACATACACACAAACACACCACAGCACAATACAGGTCTGAGAAACAGACACACAAACACACACACACAAACACACAGACACACGTAGACCAGTCCAGGCCATGAGACTCACACACATGCACGCACACAAACACATCCACACAAACACGCACAGACACACACAGGCAAGAAGACACAAATCACAACCCAGGCCTTGAGACACACACATACACATATACAACACACAGAACACAGCACAACCCAGACCCTGAGACACACACACGCAGACACAACACAAACACTGAGGCACTCACACAGACCTGCAGACACACAACACAACCCATGCCCCGAGACAAACCCACAAGCTGACACACACACACACACACATTCCTGTGCCCAGACATAAACACGAAGACACGTATCACAATCCAGGCCCTGAGACAATCACATATGCACATGCACACAGACACACACACAAACACACACACATACGTTGTACAATCCAGGCCATGAGACTCACACACATGCACACACACAAACACATCCACCCAAATACACATATACACACACAAAGAACACAGCACAACCCAGGCCTTGAGACACAGACACAACACAAGCATTGAGGCACTCACACAGACCCGCAGACACACAGACACAACCCATGCTCTGAGACAAACCCACAAGCTGACACAAACACACACACGCATTCATGTGCCCATACATATACACGAATACACAAAGCACAACCTAGGTGTTGAGACACTCACATATGCCCATGCAGCCAGACACACACACAAACACACACACAAGCTTACACACACAGGCAGAAAACACAGGTACACACACACACACACACACACACATACACGCAGAAAACACAGGTATACACACACACAAACACACACACACAAACTCACACACACACATGAACACGCACACACATGCTCTCTCTCCCTCTCTCTCACACACACACACACTGTCTCTCTCTCTTTCACACACAAACACACTATCTCTCTCACACAAACGCACACACGCGCTCTTTCTCATAACCACACACACACTCTCTCAGCCATATGCGTGCAGACACTCACTCTCATTCACACACACTGTCTCTCTTGCACACACACACACACACTCTCTGAAACATACATACATACACACACACACTCTCTCAAGCAAACACACATACATACTCTCTCTCTCTCACACACACAGTCACAAACACGCTCTCCATCATTCACACACACACTCTCTCCCAGACACACAAACTCTCCCTCAGACCCACCCACTCTCTCGCTCCCTGACACACACGCTCTCTTTCTCAAGCACACACACACACACATGTTTTCTCTCTCACAGACATGCATATTCTCTCCCAAACACGCACGCACACATGGTCTCTCTCAGACAGACACAACTGTATCTCTCTCGCTCCCTCGCCCTCTCTCTCTCTGACACACACACACAAACACACACTCTATCTCTCACACATACTCACACGCTCTCTCTGCCGCACACACACAAACTCCCTTGCAGTCACACACACAGACACTCCCTCTCACACACACATACAGACACACTCTCTCTCTCAGACAAATACGTATAAAAACAGTCACGCTGGCACACACGCACAAACACAAACACACACACACACACACATGCGATCGCTCTCTCTCTCACTAAGACAAATACACATACCAACACTCTCTATCTCACACACACACGCTCTCTCATACTCACGCACATGGGCACTTTCTCACACAAACACAGGCACACACAGCTTCTCTCAGAAACACACACACACACTCTCTCACTCTCACATGCACACACACATTCTCTCTGACTCACACAAACACACACGCTGCCGCTCTCAGAAACACACTCGCACACACACACTTGCTCTTGCTCTCGCTCCCTCTCTCTCAGACACACACAAACACACACGCTACCGCTCTCAGAAACACACTCGCACACACACATTTGCTCCTGCTCTCGCTCCCTCTCTCTCAAACACGCACATACACACTCTATGTCACACACACACACACACACACTCTCTCAGACACTCACACACTCTTTCTCTCACACAAACACACACACACACACCTTCTCTCGCTCTCTCTCTCACACACACTCACGCTCTCTCTCACACACATAAGATCTCTCTCGCTCACAAACACATGCTCTCTCACACGCATAAACGCACACACACTCTCAGTTGTACACACGCTGTATCACACACGCAGACAAACACTCACACACTCACATTCACACACATGCGCTCTAACTCTCTTTCTCACACACACCCTCTCACAGAGAAACGCACCCTCTCTCGCTGTCTCACGTCTATACACATGCTCTCACACACACAGCCGTGCACTCGCTCTCTCACACACGATCGCACACACACACACCCTCTGTCACACGCATACACTCTCTCTCAGGCACACAGACGCATGCTCTCTCTCACACACAAACGCATACACACTCTCTTTCACACACACACACCCTCTCACAGACACACACACCGTCTCTTGCTCACTCACACACGCACATGCTCTCAGACACACACACGTACACTCGCACTCTCTCACACACACACAGGCTCTCTCACACACACATAAACAAAAACACACACGCGCACTCTCTCGCTCTCTCTCTCTCTCACACACACACACAAACACTCACTGTCACACGCACACACTCTCTCTCTCAGACACACACTTGCAGTTACACACACTTGCTCTTGCTCTCTCTTTCACACACGCAACCACTCACACACGCGCACTCTCTCTCACACACGCACAAACACACACACATACACACACACACTCTCACAGACACACACCGTCTCTCGCTCTCTCTCACACACACACACACACATTCGCGCACATACACACTCTCTCTGTCACACACACACACACACACTCTCAGACACACACAAGCATGCTCTCTCTCACACATACACGCATATACACACACACGCTCTCTCACACGCGCAAAAAGAAAAACACACATGCACACTCACTCTCTCACTTTCACACACTCACACACACACACTCTCGCTCTCAGACACGCACAGGCATGCTCCCTCTCACACATACATGCATACACACACACTCTCACACTCGCACACACAAGAGCACTCTCTCTCTCTCTCTCTTTCTCTATCACACACTCATGCTGTGGAATAATGAGACTCGGCACGGTGAGTACTCACAACCTACTTTATTAACTTGTGCACAAGCAGAACAATCACCGTAGAGTTCACATTGAGACTCAGTGCGATGTTCTGAAGAATTTCAGTAAAACAGTAGCAATTATAGTATTCTATAACCAATAGTCTTACCAGAACATTTCAATCCTTAATTTGCATTCAAAGGCACCAATGATACTGCAGTTGAGCATTTGCTCCATACCAATGGGATACAGCATTATTTCAATCCTCCATTTACATATCTATCTCACCATTGGCCTTGCAGCTGATCGTGCAGTCCACAGCGCAAGACAGAAAAGTACATTCTGTTTCAGCAACACTCATCTTATTTCAGCTCCCATGCCTAGTACAATCCTAAGGAACAGTTAATGTATAGGCATGATGACTAGCCAAACCCACACACCTTGTCTGAAGATGGCTCTCCCTAGATTCCATGCATGCCCCATTTTGTCCTGAAAGGACAATCCCCAGTCCTCACTCAAGTTCTATGTCTACTAGCCGCTGGGCTTTATCCTTAGTGGGGTCCTGGTCCCTGAGGAGAGGGAGGAGATGGGTTGTTGGACTGTCACCAGGACCCTGGAGATTCTGTGACCGGCAAAGGGAGCGGATATAAGAGAGGAAGAGGTGGGTGACAACGTACAGGTTGAGCTGCACAGAACCCCCCCTTGTGCCGCCAGCAATATGTCAAGGGCCATTGTCGCTAGATATGTTTTCAGGGATTCCAAACCTAGGCACATATTCACGTAACAGTAACTTGGCTACAGTAATAGCAGCACATTGTTGTATCCCATACATTTAGGCATTTGTATCATCACCATTACATAATCAATTGTGCGAACATAATACAGCCGCAATTTCATTCTTAGAGCAAATTGGTCATTCATTAAATCATTTTAAATATATCCGAATAGGTTATACAATCACCCTTGCGTGGCATTACTAATTGTCTATCTTTTATAGAGCAAGTTCGAACACTGATTGTCTTTAAGGGAGCTGTTCATCCTGTGTTCATACATCCTCTCACATTGCCTAATTAATCTCCTAATTTGCCAAATTAAGTAGTTCACGTATAACACCATGATACACAAAACCACTATAAGGACATGGGAGATAATTCTAAACCAGGGGTATATCTGCACGTTTGACCCCCAGTTCCATAAGTCCTCCCAGCAGATAGAGTCATTTATCTCTTCAGTCTCATATTGTATTTTCTTCAACCGTTGATCCAGATTGTAGTACACTACAGCAATGACTTCGAGCTGCTGTCTTTCTTTATCCAAGGGTGTGGGCAATAGCTGAATAGTATATTCATATTCCTGGTAATAATTTGTCAAATCCTCCGGAATACTTTCTGTCACAGTTATCGTTTCTGCCTTTTGTTTATGTATCTCTACCAACTCCAACTTCCCTATTCGGGTTGGTATTTGTAGGTTGAACCAAAATGTACTGTTGCTCACCGGACAATTCCGTTTTATGTCCAAACTGGTACTCCTTCGCTGTGGTGGTTCAGCAATATCTCCACTTTCCCATATAGGCCACATGGGTTAGCCCTGACAATGCTTTCCTCGCCTCCATAGTGCAATTTACAGTGGCAATAAATCCACATTTTGATTCTGCTATTTTATATATATGGGATGAGGACATATGATCACCTGGTTTTCCAGCCGACACTCAGCTAATGGACAATGCTGTTCCAAATACCTCATTTCCAATTTCCATAATGTAGGGTAAAATATCATGGTATTTTATGTCATCTTTTCCCCTTATCGCCCCGATATGTAAATAAATATAGTGTTGATAAGGGGAAAATATTACAGAAAATACCATGATATTTTACCCTACATTATGGAAATTGGAAAAGAGGTAATTGGAACTTCATGTAATTGCATCCCTAACTTATCTCTCCGAATTACAGGTATTCCCAACACTACTCCAATACTCATAGATCCTGTATTTAGACACCCCTGACCTTTCCACACACCTTAAGTTTTCTGAGTTGGCACCTGGTAATTTTATCATCTATGTGACTAGCTAAGTCCTCCATCTGGGTGTAATTTATCCAAACTGGTACCTGTCCTGCATCAATTTGCCTCCAATTTTCCTTCGTTTGTTCTAACATCCACGGACCATATGTGCGACAAACACTTTCATTACTTGAAATGTCGCGGACCTCCTTTACCTTTTCTATGATATCATTAATAGTATAAGTATAAACTTCCCGTACCCACACCACTCCTGTCACTGCTTTTGTCAGCTCCTGTCCTACTTTAGCTACACCACTTCTGTGCCTTTTGTTCCTTTTTCAAAATATCCTTTACTAGCTGACTGAGAGTTCTAACCTTCTGGTCCACATTTTCCAAATCTATAGTATTGGCAATTGAAGTTCCTGTATTAGGACTGTGGCTGCGCCATTCACTAAACTACGTTTATGTCTCTTGCCCTTTATTATTTTCTCATTACCAAATTCCTGTCTCAACAATTGCTGCAGTAATACCTTGTACAAATCTCGGGTCTTCTCAGGGCACCAGTCAGGTAGCTGGATATCTGAGATATTCAATATTACCGGTACCAACTCAAGCTTTATATTATCATATACAATTGTAATAGTTTTTATTATTGCAAGTCCATTTTCTGGTCCTGCAGTTAAGGCAGGGCAAGGGAGACCAGTCACTGGCGGCTGCTGGGTCATAATCTTACTCGTTAGTAATTTGGATGTGGGGTTAACCGTGGTGATTGGAGCTTGTTGTCCGTTTAATAAGTTTTGAGTGCTGGTTTGATTGCTGTCTCCTTCCCTTGTACACCCCCCGATGAATTTGACACAAAACGTCCCTGGAGGGCCTTTGCTGTCAAAATCTGACACACCTGGTAGATTAAATTGTCCACTAAAATACAAGCAACATACTGCAGATACTGAACATCAGAAACAAAGACAAGAAATGCTGGAAATACTCAGCAGATTAAATTGTCCGCCAGGCACTTAGTAGTTCTTTGCAGGATATTATATAAAGGGGCTGGCTTTAAGGCAAATCAATCAGTAAGGTTCCTGCGATACACAACAAGGCCCAAAAATTATCTCAGAGCCTTAGTATCTTGTGGTAAGGGGAGTTTGAGGATTGTTTGTACTCGCATCTGCTCTGTCTCATGCTTTCCCTACGTTATCACTATTCCCAAATAATAAACCTTTTCTTTCAATATCTGTGCCTTTTCCGGGTTAACTTTCACTCCAACCTTCCAAATGAGTTGAAGAAGCTCCTCCATGAGGTCATCCACATATTGCATCAAACATTCTGATCGGGAGAAAGGACTTAGCCCTTTTTCCAACCGCTGGTGGAATATTGAGGGACTATTATGAAATCCCTGGGAGCGACACGTCCTGTTGTCCCTGGAATGCAAACGCAAATTTATATTGACACTCCTCTGCCAGCAGTATGGACCCATTGCTAATATCCAACACAGCAAACCACTTGGACTGTTTTTTTTATTTTCTAAAACTTTGATTGTCCTCTTAAATATTAGATACATTTTCCGTTGAGTGCTTTAAATGACCACTCATATCAATTAAATTGTGTTTATCGATCCCAATTTCTTATGCCCAGACATGGTGGTATTGCATTTATTACATCAAAGACAGAAGTGCTTGCAACTGGCTCCCCTTCTCAAGCACTTTGATCATTGATAACGATGCTGTGACATTTGATGTCTGCAATTAAGTTTTTAAATTCTTAAAGCTGCTGGATCTCTTGCTGTGGCATCAGTTCTCATGTGGCCTTGGAACCTGCCATCATCTGCTGAAAAAACCCACAAAGAATGCATTGTGGCTCTGCCCCTGAGCCCAATGGGTTAATTTGTCCAATTACATCTGTCAATTTAGAAATTTGAACATTTAACAATGTCCAATATGTATAAATGTTGCTTTCAGCAATGCAAATATTGTGTGGTGGATTAAATGGAAAAACAATAGCTGCAGCAGGGATAATTTCTTTGTCTCCAAGGGGCTGGAGCAAAACATTCTCAGCTGCGTCACTTTACAAAACCTTTTCTTCTCTGATCGAAAAGAACTACTCCATTTTAATCTATTTTTTTCAATCCTTTTGGTATCCTTACGGTTAGAAAACAACAATATCATTTGTAACATTATCAATTTCAAAGGAAAGCATCTCCATCAGGAAAGATGGCATTTTAGATTAAACTCCAATTGTTTCCAAATTTTTAGCATCTTTTGTAAGAGGTTTGTAATCCAACGATTATTTTTTTGCATCTAACAAAGATGATTCCAAATTCCAATTCACTGCAATAAATATTTAAAAATCAAAACTGCCAATGTTATATGAGTGAGTCTTATGTCCGGGACTTAAGACTCCCCCAAAATTTTGCATGCTAAACTTGAAAGTTCATTGTCGTCATATATGAAATTTCCAATTTTTTTTTCAGCTTAACAGGTCAATTAACCTTAATCGTATAAACTTAACTCGGTCTTATGAACTTATAATACTTATTAACTACACACAGAACAGAACAGCATGTGCTTATTTTAAAAGATAGGTAAATTACGTCATTTCTCTTGTTCTTTCTTCAGGCGCCTTTTCAAATGACTGTAATAAAACCAAAAGCTAAAGAAGAAGTTATTTAACATTCTTATAACAAAAGATGTAACACCCGCCTCTTAAACAAACTTTAAACAGACAGAATGTTTCATATATCTCCTTTGTTTATCCATCTCCCCCTTTAACCAATATCTAATTGCTGGCATTTGCGACTTAAAACAGTCGGTAAAACATGTTTTTAATTTAAACTACAAAAAAAGAGCAGATTTTAAACTGGAATTCCAGTTAAATCAATGTTTTAAACTTCAAATTGGATTTCTGCCAAACATCCTCAGTCCTTCAAGGCTGAAGCTTATCTCTTACAAATTGTTCATTGCCTTTTCACAGTTGCAAAACCAACTTTTAAAATCAAAATAAAATTTAAACTGAAAATCTAATTCAATGTTATATCCCATCACTGGGTGCACAATGTTAGATTGAAATGAATACACTCAACAATCACTTTTCACACTCATACAATTCCAAACAACTTAGAAAATTGATTCCTGTAATGTGTTATGTATTCAGAATACCAACATCTCTGTCAAATTCCTTGTCCCGATGTCAAGCTTCAACTAATTCACAACCAAAATAGTTTCCCAGAAAATATACACGTGTAAAAATAGAAAAAGTAACAGACTCATTCTTTCAGCATTAAGGCCAGACAACATAGAGTTAATAACAGTCGGTTCTACAGAACACAAGTTGTACAGAACACAAGCTGCACATCCCACATTTATGGAAGTTTCGAACATTCACACATTCGAATCAAAAGACACAGTAGGGCGGCACAGTGGCGCAGTGGTTAGCACCGCCGCCTCACAGCTCCAGCGACCCGGGTTCAATTCTGGGCACTGCCTGTGTGGAGTTTGCAAGTTCTCCCTGTGTCTGCGTGGGTTTCCTCCGGGTGCTCCGGTTTCCTCCCACATGCCAAAGACTTTCAGGTTGGTAGGTTAATTGGCCATTATAAGTTGCCCCTAGTATAGGTAGGTGGTAGGGAAATATATAGGGACTGGTGGGGAAGTGATAGGAATATGGGGTTAGTGTAGGATTAGTATAAATGGGTGGTTGATGGTCGGCACAGACTCGGTGGGCCGAAGGGCCTGTTTCAGTGCTGTATCTCTAAACTAAACTCGAAACTTGTTTTCACTCACTTGAAATTTCACTAAAACATTCATGTTCGTTGCCTTGTCCGCTTCCCTCTCAGCCTTACTGCGGCTGTACTCAGCAATTTCGGCCTGAGACTGGAATTAGATTAAATCATCAGATGCGGCCTTCGAACCCCGAGGTGGACTCGAACCTCCCTCAAACTTGTCGGGATATGGATTGGGAATCTAACCCCGAGGGGGTCTCTCACCATCCTCTGAAGGTGATTCTAACCTCCCTCAACTTTTTGTTCTGATGGGGCCTCTAACCTCCCTTACGACCTGAACCTAAATCTATAATGACTTACCCCGATAGTGCAACACAGGAGAGCATGTGCGTTTCCTTGGTCAGAAATCAGGCAGCCGCGGTCATCGAGCTGTTGACCCGCGAGAGACAAAGCTGTTCTCCCGTGCTGACAGTCCGGGGATCCGTCATCTCGGTGGGACCTCCGAGAAACTGTTGTGGGATAATCAGACTCGGCACGTTGAGTACTCACAACCTTTATTAAGTACTTTATTAAGTTGTGCTCAAGGAGAACAAACACAGTAGAGTTCACATTGAGACTCAATGCGATGTTCTGAAGAATTTCAGTAAAACAGTAGCAATTATAGTATTCTGTATCCAATAGTCTTACCAGAACATTTCAATCCTTAATTTGCATTCAAAGACACCAATGATACTGCAGTTGAGCATTTGCTCGATATCAATGGGATACAGCATTATTTCAATCCTTCGTTTACATATCTCTCTCACCATTGGCCTTTGCAGCTGATAGTGCAGTCTGCAGCGCGAGACAGAAAAGTACATTCTGTTTCAGCAACACTCATCTTATCTCAACTCCCATGCCTAGTACAATCCGAAGGAACAGTTAATGTAGAAACATTATGACTAGCCAAACCCACACCCCTTGTCTGAGTATGGACCACCCTAGATTCCACACACACACACACACATACACTCTCTCAAACACACACAAACATACACGCTGTCTCTCTCAGATGCACACTTGCACTCGCTCTCTCACTCTCACACACACACATACTCTGTCACAGACACACAAACACTCCCTCAGACACTAACACGAATGCTCTCTCTCACACACAGACAAACACACCCACGCTCTCCGTTTCTCTCTCACACACACACTCTCAAACACAGACGTATGCACACATTCTCTCTCCGTCAAGCACGCACACATACATGCTCTTTCCATCTCACACAGTCACACACCTGCTCTCCATCATTCACGCACACTCTCTCCCTCTCTCAGAAACACACACTTCTCTCAGACACACACTGTCTCTCTCTCTCACACACATGCTCTCCCTCACACACACTGTCTCTCTTGCACACAAAAACACGCACTCATGCACAGACGTTGTCTCCCTTTTTCTCTCTCTCTCAGCCACACACACACACACACACACATGCTCTCACTCGCACACACAGACTGTCTCTCTCTCTCACACACACACTCTCTCAAACGCACAGACATACACACGTTCTCTCTCCGTCAAGCACACACACATACATGCTCTCTCCCTCTCACACACAGTCAAACGCACTCTCTCCATCATTCACACACACTCTCTCTATCACACACGCTCTCTATCTCAGCACACACACACACACATGCTCTCTTTATCTCACACACACACTGTCTCTCTTACACAGGCACTCTCTCTCACTCTCTCTCTCTCTCTCTCTCACACACACACACGCTGTCTCTCTCACACACAATCACACGTTCTCTCTGTCTCACACAGACACACTCCCTTTCAGGCACACTCACACATACAGTCTCTCTCACTTGCTGGCTTTCTCTCAGACAAATGCACACACAAACACTCTCTCTCGCCCTCACATGCTCTCTCTCCCTCACATACATGCACAAACACGAACACACAAACACACACATGCTCTCTAAGACACACGCACACGGGCATGCTCTCTCACAAACACACAGACACACAGTGTCTCTGAGACACACACACACACTCTTTCTCATAAACGCACTCACACACATGCTCTCTGTCACACACACACGCACACACACACATTCTTTTTCACACACACAAGCACAGACGCTGTCTCGCTCAGACACGCACTCACACTAACACTTACACTCACACTGGCACACAGACACAGACACTCTCGCTTTCTCTCTCTCACACACACACATACAAGCACACACTCTCACACTCACACACACACACACAGACACACACAAACACATACGCACATGCTCTCTCACACACACACAAGCTCTCCTGCACACACACAGTCTCTCTCACACGCACACTCGTGGTCACACACACACTCACTGACACACACACACACAAACACACTCTCTCTCCCTCCCTCTCTCTCTCCCTCTCTCTCGCACACACTCTCTCACACACACACACATACACACGTCTTTCTCCATCAAGAGTACACACATACATGCTCTCTTCCTCTCACACACAGGCAAACACACTGTCTCCATCTTTCACACACTCCCTCTCACACACACGCTCTCCCTCTCGCAAGCACACACACTGTCTCGCTTACACACACGCGCACACACACCCTCTCTCAGACACACACAATCTTTATCAGAAACACACACTCTCTGTCGCACACACACACACACACACACACACAAATAGACACACACTCTCTCGCTTTCTCTCTCTCTCACACACACACACTCACACACACAACCACATATGCACGCGATCTCTCTCACATACACGTTCTCTCTCACACACACACACATGCTCTCTCTCAGACAAACACACGTACAAACGCTCTCTCTCTCTCTCACACACACACATGCTCTCTCGCACAAACACTCTCTCACACACTCACACTCTTGCTCACACACACTCTCTGTCTAACACACACATGCATGCACACGCTCTCTCTCACACACACACACAAATAGACACACTCTCTCTCTCACACACACACACCCTCTCTCAAACACACAAACACATACACACGTTCTCTCCCCGTCAAGCACACACACATACATGCTCTCTCCCTCTCACACACAGTCAAACACTCTCTCTCCATCATTCACACATACTCTCTCTCTCAGAAACACACACTCTCTCTCAGACACATACACGCTCTCTCACTCTCACACACACACACTATCTCTCTCAAGCACACGCGCACACACACACATGCTCTCTCAGACACACACACTCTCTCTCTTACACACGCACACACACTCACACCCTCTCTCAGACACAAAAAATCTTTATCAGATAGACACTCTCTCTCTCTCTCTCACACACGCACACACACTTTCTCTCATAGACACACAGGCACACACTCTCTCTCTCTCTTTCTCTCTCTCTCTCAGCCACACACATAGACAGACGCTCTCTTACATAGACACACAAAAACACGCTCTCTCCGACACACACACACTCGCTCTCAAACACACACATACACACACATACTCTCTCTCTCTCTCAGCCACACACGCACGCTCTCAGTCACACACACTGTCTCTCTCTCTCCCGATCACACACACACTCTCTCAAGCACAAACACATACACACGTTCTCTCTCCGTCAAGCTTAAACACATACAAGCTCTCGATCATTCACACACACGCTCTGTCTCTCAGAAACACACATTGTCTTTCAGACACACACACTGTCTCTCTCTCTCACACACACGCTCTCAAACGCAGGCACAAACACAAACATGCACTCTCTCAGGCACGCTGTCTATTTTGACACGTGCACACACACACACACTCTCAGTCAAACACACACACTCTCTCAAACAAGAAGATGGTAAAAGGTGGGGTGTGGCATTGTTAATCAAGGAGCGTATACGACGGCAGAAAGGACGTTTGAGGACTCGTCTACTGAAGTAGTTTGGGCCAAGGTTAGAAACAGGAGAGGAGAGGTCACCCTGTTGGGAGTTTTCTATAGACCTCCGAATAGTTCCAGAGAGTAGATGAAAGAATAGCGAAGATAATTCTCGACAGGAGCGAGAGTAACAGGGTAGTGGTTATGGGGGACTTTAACTTTCCAAATATTGAATGAAATACTATAGTTCGAGTACTTTAGATGGGTCTGTTTTGGCCAGTGTCTGCAGGAGGGTTTTCTAACACAATTCGGTTAGGTTTACCTTAGCGATGGGTAGGGAATGGTATATACAGCAGGGGAAGAATTATAGCTGAGGGAAAGGAAATTATGATGCGATTAGGCAAGATTTAGGATGCGTAGGATGGGGAAGGAAACTGCAGGGGATGGGCACAAACGAAACGTGGAGCATATTCAAGGAGCAGCTACTGCGTATCCTTGATCAGTATGTACCTGTCAGGCAGGGAGGAAGTTGTCGAGCGAGGGAGCCGTGGTTTACTAAAGAAGTTGAAGCGCTTGTCAAGAGGAAGAAGAAGGCGTTTTTAGGATGAGACGTGAAGGCTCAGTTCGGGCGCTTGAGAGTTACAAGCTAGCCAGGAAAGATCTAAACGGAGAGCTAAGAAGAGCGAGGAGAGGACATGAGAAGTCATTGGCGGATAGGAACAAGGAAAACCCTAAGGCTTTCTATAGGTATATCAGGAATAAAAGAATGACTAGAGTTAGATTAGGGCCAATCAAGGATAGTAGTGGGAAGTTGTGTGGAATCAGAGGAGATAGGGGAAGCGTTAAATGAATATCTTTCGTCAGTATTTACAGTAGAGAAAGAAAATGTTGTCGAGGAGAATACTGAGATACAGACTACTAGGCTAGAGGGGATTGAGGTTCACAAGGAGGAGGTGATTGGCAATTTTGGAAAGTGTGAATATAGATCAGTTCCCTGGGCCAGATGGGATTTATCCTAGGATTCTCTGGGAAGCCAGGGAGGAGATTGCAGAGCCTTTGTCATTGATCTTTTTGTCGTCATTGTCGACAGGAATAGTGCCAGAAGACTGGAGGATAGCAAATGTTGTCCCCTTGTTCAAGAAGGGGAGTAGAGACAGCCCTGGTAATTTTAGACCTGCGAGCCTTACTTCGGTTGTGGGGAAAATGTTGGAAAAAGTAATAAGAGATAGGATTTATAATCATCTTGAAAAAAATAAGTTCATTAGAGATAGTCAGCACGGTTTTGTGAAGTGTGGGTCGTGCCTCACAAACCTTATTGAGTTTTTTGACAAGGTGGCCAAACAGGTGGATGAGGGTAAAGCCGTGGATGTGGTGTATATGGATTTCAGTAAGGTGTTTGATAAAGTTCCCCACGGTAGGCTATTGAAGAAAATACAGAAGTATGGGATTGAAGGTGATTTAGTGCTTTGGATCAGAAATTGGCTAGCTGAAAGAAGACAGAGGGTGTTGGTTGATGGCAAATGTTCACCCTGGAGTTTAGTTTCTAGTGGTGTACCGCAAGGATCTGTTTTGGGGCCACTGACCCAAATGACCTGGGTGAGGGTGTAGAAGGGTGGGTTAGTAAATTTGCGGATGACACGGAGGTCGGTGGAGTTGTGGATAGTGCCGAAGGATGTTGTCGGTTACAGGGGGACATAGGTCGGCTGCAGAGCTGGGCTGAGAGATGGCAAATGGAGTTTAATGCGGAAAAGAGTGAGGTGATTCACTTTGGAAGGAGTAACAGGAATGCAGAATACTGGGCTAATGGGAAGATTCTTGGTAGTGTAGATGAACAGAGAGATCTTGGTGTCCAGGTACATAAATCCCTGAAAGTTGCTACCCAGGTTAATAGAGCTGTTAAGATGGCATATGGTGTGTTAGGTTTTATTAGTTTGGGGATCGAGTTTCGGAGCCACGAGGTCATGCTGCAGCTGTACAGAACTCTGGTGCGGCCGCACCTGGAGTATTGCGTGCAGTTCTGATCACCGCATTATAGGAAGGATGTGCAAGCTTTGGAAAAGGTGCAGAGGAGATTTACTCGGATGTTGCCTGGTATGGAGGGAAGGTCTTATGAGGAAAGGCTGAGGGACGTGAGGTTGTTTTCGTTCGAGAGAAGGCGGAGGAGAGGTGACTTAATAGAGACATATAAGATAATCAGAGGGTTAGATATGGTGGATAGTGAGAGTCTTTTTCCTCGGATGGTTTTGGCAAACACGCGGGGACATAGCTTTAAGTTGAGGGGTGATAGATATAGGACAGATGTCAGAGGTAGTTTCTTTACGCAGAGAGTAGTAGGGGCGTGGAATGCCCTGCCTGCAACAGTAGTAGACTCGCCAACTTTAAGAGCATTTAAGTGGTCATTGGATAGACATATGGATGAGAATGGAATCGTGTAGGTCAGATGGTTTCACATGTCGGCGCAACATCGAGGGCCGAAGAGCCTGCACTGCGCTGTAATGTTCTATGTTCTGTGTTCTAACACACACACATGCACACGTTCTCTCTCCGTCAAGTGCAAACTCATACAGGCTCTCTCACTCTCACACACAGTCACACACATGCTCTCCATCATTCACATGCACTCTCTTTGTCAGCAACACACACTCTCTCAGACATACACACACTCTCTCGCTCAAGCACACACACACACATGCTCTCTCTGTCTCACACACTGTTTCTCTTACACACGCATGCATTCTCTCTCTCTCTCACACACACACTCACAAGTTCTCTCTGTCTAACACAGACACATTCCCTTTCAGACACACACACACATAATCTCTCTCACACAGGCTTTCTCTCAGACAAATGCACACACAAACACTCTCCCTCACACACACACGCGCAAACACGCACAAACTCTCTGAGACAAACGCACACGGGCATGCTCTCTGACAAACACACGCACATGCAGTCTCTCTCAGACACGCACACATGCACACACACACACACTCTCTCTCTGTCTTACACAGAGAAATACACATACACACTCTCACTCGCACACAAACACATACGCACGTGCTCTCTCACACAGAAACACGCTCTCTCTCTCACACACACACACTCTCTCTCACAGACACACATGCTCTCTCGTACACGCACAGTCTCTCACACACACTCTTGCTCGCACACTATCTTTCAAACACACATGCATACACACGCTCTCTTTCTCACACACATAAGCTCTCGCTCTCTCTCTCTCACACACACACACACTCTCTCTCTCTCAGCCACACACACACATACACACACGCTCTCATTCACACACACTCTCTCAAGCACACGCACATACACTCGTTCTCTATCCGTCAAGCACACACTCATACATGCTCTCTCCCTCTCACACACAGTCACACACGCTTTCCATCATTCACACACTCGCTCTCTCATAAACACAGACTCTCTCTCAGACACACACTCTCTCTCTCACATACACGCTCTCTCTCAAGCACGCACACACGCTCTCTCACGCACACACTCTCTCTCTTACACATGCGCACACACACTCACATACACACACACGCTGTCTCTCTATCTCTCAGCCACACACACACACGCTCTCACTCACACACACACTGTCTCTCTCTCACACACACACACTCTCTCAAAAACACACACACACACATGCTCTCTCTCACATGCACACATACTGTCTCTCTTCCACACGCACACACACCCTCTCTCAGACACACACACACTGTCTCTCTCTCTCTCAGACATAAACACACACACACTCTCTCTCTCCGCCACACATACACACACACACATGCTCTCTCTCTCACTCTCACACACACACACACACACACTGTCTTCTTACACACGCACGCATGCACACACACACACCCTCAGACACACACAATCTTTATCAGACACAGACACTCTCTCTCTCTCACGCACAAACACACACGGACACACTCTCTCTCTCTCAGCCACATGTACGGACACATATTCTCTCACATGCACACACATATGCTCTCTCTCTCTCACACACACTCACGCTCGCTCTCAAACATACGTACACACTCTCTTTCTATCAGCCGCGCACACACAATCTCTTTCTCAGCCATGCACACACACGCACACACACTCACTCACAAACACACTGTTTCTTTCTCACACACACACTCTCAAACGCACGCACATACACACGTTCTCTCTCCGTCAAGCACACACTCATACATGCTCTCTCCATCTCACACACAGTCAGCCACACGCTTTCTATCATTCACACACACGCTGAATCTCAGAAACACAGACTCTCTCTCAGACACACTCACTTTCTCTCTCTCACACACACGCTCTCTCAAGCACACACACACACATGCTGTCTCTCACACACACACTGTCTCTCTTACACACACGCACACGTGGACACACGCAAACACACACACTCCCATTCACACACATCTCTCTCGAGCTGTCTCTCTCTCTCTCTCTCTCTCTCTCTCTCTGTCTCAGTCACACACGCACGCACGCTCTCACTCAAGCATACTGTCTCTCTTTCACACACACTTTTTCAAACACATACACATACGCACATTCTCTCTCCGTCAAGCACACACACATCCATGCTCTCTCCCTCTCACACACAGTCAAACAGATGCTCTCCATCATTCATACACACTCTCTCTCTCACCCGCACACACACACGCACACATTCTCTCTCGATCTCAGCCACAAGTACAGACACACGCTATCTCGCATACACACACACATGATCTCTCTCACACACACACACACACACACACACACACACTGTCTCTCTCTCTCACACACTCACACACACTCTCAAACACACGCGCATACACACGTTCTCTCTCCGTCAAGCACACACTCATACACGCTCTCTCCCTCTCACACAAAGTCACACACACGCTCTCCATCATTCACAAACTCGCTCCCTCTGAGAAACACAGACTCTATCTCTTTAACACACATGCTCTCTCTCTCAAGCACACACACACATGTTCTCTCTCATGGACACACTGTCTCTCTTACACACACGCACACACACAGTCTCATACACACACACGCTGTCTCTCTCTTTCTCACACAAACGCTATCACACACACACAATGTCTCTCACAAACACGGTCACATGTTCTCTCTGTCTCACACAGACCCACTCCCTTTCAGATACACACACACATACAGTCTCTCTCACACACACATTCTCTCTCAGGCAAACACGCACACACAAACACGCTCTCTCGCGCACACACGCTCTTTGTCTCTCACACACGCACAAACACGCACACACACTCGCGCACGTTCTCTCAGACACACGCACTGGGCACTCTCTCTCACAAACACACGCAAACACAGTCTCTCTCAGACACGCATACACATTCTCCCGCTCTCTTTATTTCTCTCTCACACACGCACTCTGTCTCCCTTTCTCACAAGCACACACACGCTCTCTATCACACTCAAACGCACACTCTCTCTTTCTCACTCCGAAACACACAAACACACGCAGTCTCTCTCAGTCACACACTCGCACACAGAAGCTCTCACACAAACAAACAGGCAGGCGCTCTCTCACACACACACGCTCTCTCTCTCACACACACACATGCTCTCTCTCAGACACACAAACGTACACTCGCTCTCTGTCCCTCACACATACACACACAGTCACACACACACACTCTTTCTCTCTTTCTCACAAAGACACACACACGCTCTCTGTCACACACAAACACACAGTCTCTCTCAGACACACACTCGCACACAATCTCACACACATGCACACACACAAACACTCACGCAGGCGCTCTCTCACACACACAGACGCTCTCTTGTTCACACACATGCTCTCTCTCAGACACACACACGTACAATCGCTCTTTCTTCCTCTCACACACACGCAGTCACACACAAACCCTCTCTCACACACGCACACACGCTCTCTCCCTCTCTCGCACACACACACGAGCGCTCTGTCAAACACACACGCCCTTTATCAAACATAAACACACGCTCTCTCTCTCTCTCACATGCATACAGACACACACAGTCACACACCCTCTCTCTGACACACACACACTCTCTCTTTCTCACAAACACACACACACGCTCTCTGTCACACACACACGCATGCACTCTCTCTCTCAGACACACACAAACACACACGCAGTCTCTCTCAGACACACGCTCGCACGCACACACTCTCTCTCTCACACACACACACACACACACACACGCAGGCGCTCTCTCACACACACAGACGCTCTCTCTCAAACACACATGCTCTCTCTCAGACACACACACGTACAGTCGCTCTCTCTCCCTCTCACATACACAAAGTCATACACAAAACCTCTCTCACACACGCACACGCACACTCTCTCTCTCTCGCACACACACATGCGCGCTTTGTCAATCACACTCGCCCTTTATCAAACACAAACACACGCTCTCTCTTTCACACACACACACACTCCCTCTCAGACATGCACATACTCTTTCTCACACACACAGTCTCTCTCGCACACACCCTTGCTCTCTCACAAACTCTCTATCAAACACACACATACCTACACACGCTCTCTCTCTCTCTCTCTCTCTCTCCCAGAAGAGCGCTCTCTCTCCCCTCTCTCTCTCACACACAAATACACGCTGTCCCTCTCTCACACACACACGCTCACCATCTCACACGCAGACACACTGACACCGAGACACATACGCTCTCTCGCTAACACACACACCCGCACATACGCATGCACTCACTCTCAGACAAATGCACACATGCTCTCCCCCTCTCACACACACATGCTCTCTCTGACACACGCTCTCACTCTCTCAAACCGACACACAATCTCTCATACGCACACAGAGACACGCTTTCTCTCTCTCACGCACACTCTCAGATACACGCACACGCTCACTCTCACATGTACACACACACACTCTCTCACTCACACACACGCTCTCTCTCTTACACTCACACTCATGCTCTCTCTCAGACACACAAGCGTACACTCGCTCTCTCTCTCCCTCACAAACACACACACAGTCACACACACACCCTCTCTCACACACACTGCCTCTCTCTCCCTCACACACACATGTGCGCTCTGTTAAAGACACACACTCTCTCTCACCCACACACACATGCTCTCTCTCACATACACACACATATATACACGCTCACTCTTTTTCACACATAGAAGCTTTCACTCTCCCACACACATACATGCTCTCTCACACACACACGCCTACTCTCAGACACACTCACCAACACACTCGCTCAGACGCACACACGCTGTCTCGCTCATGCACACACGCTATCTCGTTCACACACACTCTCACACAGGCGCGCTCTCTCAAACACACACGCTCTCCCTCACACACACATGCTCTCCCTCACACACATACACACACGCTCTCTCTCTGTCACACACACATCCACTCTCTTTCAGACACGCACATGCTCACTTTCACACACACTGTCTCTCACACACACACACTCTTGCTCACTCACACACTCTCTGTCAAACACACACATACAAACACGCGCTCTCTCTCTCATACAGAAGCTCTCTCTCTCTCTCACACACGCACATGCACAAACACCCACACACACACTCACACACACATATACACACACACCCTCTCACACACACACACTCTCTCTCTCACACACATAGATTCTCTCAGGCACCCAGACACACACACTATCCTTCCAACACACACACCCTCTCGCTCGCACGCATACACTCACTCTCAGACACACACACACATATGCTATCTCTCACACACACACACACGCTCTTTCTCTCATACACACGCACTCTCTCTCACACACATACACACACACGTTCTCTCTCTCACACGGACACTCTCACACACACACACTCTCCCTGTCAAACACACACACACACTCGCTCTCACACACACATATGCTCTCTCTCACACAAACACACCCACTCTCTCTTTGTCACGCACATATATACACACACAGACATTCTGTCTCTCACACACGAACACACACACACACACACACCACATGCTAACTCTCAAACAGACACACATGCACAGACTCTCTCTCACACACGCGCACTCACACACACATATACACACGCTCTCTAACTCGCACACACACATGCACACATGCGCTCTTTCACGCAGACACACACGCTCCAACTCTCTCTCACACACACGCTGTCTATCACACGCATACACACACATGTTCACTCTCAGACGCACTCACTCACACACGTTCACTCTCAGACGCACTCACACACACACTCTCTCTCAGACACTCATCGGCTGTCTTGCTCACACACACTCTCACACACCCACCCACCCACACACACACGCTCTCTCTCTCTCACACACAGTCTCTCACACACACACACTCTTGCTCTCAAACACTCCCTGTCAGACACACACACATACACTCTCTCTCTCACACACACACCCAATCTCTCTCAGACACGCACGTGCTCTCTCTCACACACACAGTCCCTCACACATAAACACTCTCTGTCCAACACACACATACGTACACATGCTCTCTCTATCTCTCTCTCACACGCACACGCACAATCTCAGATCCACTCACACACAGACGCACTCTCTCAGATGCACACACGTTGTCTCGCTCACACACTCTCACATACACGCACACACTCTCACACACACCCACATACATACATACACATGTTCTCCCTCGCTCACCCACAGAATCTCTCTCTCTCTCACACACACACATACGAACACATGCTCTCACACACACACTCTCAGTCATACACACACGCTCTGTCTCACACGCACACACGCTCTTTCACGCACATACACTCTCGCTGACACCCACGCACGCTCTATCTCTCTCAAATACTCACGCCCTCTGTCAGATACACACACACGCTCACTCACACGCACTCTCAGATGCACTCACACACACACACACAGTCTCTCAGATGCACGCGTTGTCTCGCTTACACACACTCTAACACACACGCACACACTCTCATCACACCCACATACATACACACACATGCTCTCTCTCGCTCACACACAGAAGCTCTCTCTCTCTCACACACATACAAACCCACGCTCTCACACACACACTCTCAGTCATACACACACGCTCTCTGTCTCACACGCTCTTTCACGCACATACACTCTCTCTGACACCCACAAACGCTCTATCTCTCTCACATACTCACGCTCTCTGTCACATACACACACACGCTCACGCGCACACACAATCACACGCTCTCTCTCTCGCACACAGTATCTCACACACATAGAACATAGAACAGTACAGCGATGTTGTGCCGACCTTTAACCTACTCTAAGATCAAACTACCTGCATACCCTTCATTCTCCTATCATCCATGTAACTATCCAAGAGCCGCTTAAATGTCCCTCATGTATCTGCTTCTACTACCACCGCTGGCAGTGCATTCCACTCACCCACCACTCTCTGTGTAAAGAACCTACCTCTGACATCTCCCCTAAACCTTCCTCCAATCACCTTTAAATTATGACCCCTGGTAATAGTTCTTTCCGCACTGGGAAAAAGTCTCTGGCTATTCACTCTATCTATGTCTCTCATCCTCTTGTACTCCTCTATCAAGTCACCTCTCATCCTTCTTCGCTCCAATGAGAAAAACCCGAGCTCCCTCAACATTTCTTCATAAGACATGCCCTCCAGTCCAAGCAGCATCCTGGTAAATCTCCTCTGCACCCTCTCTAAAGCTTCCACATCCTTCCTGTAATGAGGCGACCAGAACTGAAAACAATATTCCAAGTGTGGTGTACCAGGGCCTTATAGAGCTGCAGCATAACCTCGCGGCTCTTAAACTTGATCCCCCTGTTACTGAAAGCCAACACACCATACGCTTTCTTAACTACCCTATCAACCTGGGTGGCAACTTTGAGCGATCAATGGACAGGGTCACCAAGATCCCTCTGTTCCTCCACACTACCGAGAATCCTGTCTTTAAGCCTGTATTCTGCATTCAAATTTGACCTTCCAAAATGAATCACTAAACACTTTTCCAGGTTGAACTCCATCTGCCACTTCTCAGCCCAGCTCTGCATCCTGTCAATGTCCCGTTGCAACCTACAACAGCCTTCCACACTATCCACAACTCCAGCAACCTTTGTGTCATCGGCAAACTTGCTAACCCAGCCTTCCACTTCCTCATCCAAGTCATTTATAAAAATCACAAAGAGCAGTGGTCCAAGAACAGATCTTTGTGGAACACCACTGGTCACACACGCACTCTTGCTCACACACGCACACTCAGTCAAACATACATACATCGACAGGCTATCTCACACACACACACAGACACACACACACGCACACACGTACGCTCTCAAACAAACACACACTCTCTCTCTCTCACATACACTGTCTCTCTTACACGCACACACTCACACAAAAACACACACTCTCTCTCAAACACACACACACAAATACTCTCTCTGTCTCACATACACACACACTCTCTGTCTCTCTCTGACACACACGCTCGCTCTCAAACACAGACACACAGTCTCTCTCTCACACACACAGATATACTCACACACACACTCTCAAACACACACACATGCAAACGCTTTCTCTCTCAAGCACACACACATACATTATCTCCCCCTCTCGCACACAGTCACACACACGCTCTCAATCATTCACACACATACTCTCTCTCAGACACACACCCTCTGTCTCAGCCACACACTCTCACACACACACACACACACACACACACACACACACACACACACACACACACACACACACACACACACACACACGTTCTCTCTCTCTCAAACGAACGCACGCACACACACACACTCACACTCTCTCTCTCGTAGCCACACACACAGGCGCACGGTCTCTCACATACACACACTTTATCTCTCTCTCTCTCTGTAAGAACACTCACACGCTCTGTCTCTCTCTCTCACACACACACACTCTCTCCGACACGCACGTGCTCTCTCTCACACAAAGTCTCTCTCAGACATACACTCTCTGTAAAACACACACACATACACACACACTCTCTCTTTCACACACACACACGCTCACTCTCAGACGCACTCACACACACACTCTCAGAAGCACACACGTTGTCTCGCTCACACACTCTCTCACACACGCTCGCAGACACACACAACACATGCTCTTGCTTTCTCACAAACACTGCCTTTCTTATGAACACACTGCCTCACACAAATACACACTCTCTCTCTCAAACACACACACATACACTCTCTCTCACACACCCACACACTCTCTCTCTCACTCACACACATACACAGACACTCTCTCAAACGCGCACACACATACAAACACTCTCTCTCTCAAGCACAGACATATACATGCTCTCTCCCTCTCACACACTGTCACACATACGCTCTCCATCATTCACACACACTCTCTCAAGCACACACACGCTCTCTCTCAAGCACACTCACACACATGCTCTCTCTCACACACACTGTCTCTCTTACTCACTCTCTCTCTCATGCACTCTCTCTCTCTCTCTCTCTATCTCTATCTCTATCTCTATCTCTCTCATTCACACACACACAAACACATACACTCTCAGACATACACACACGCTATCTCTCAGACACAAGCACACGTACACTCTCTCATAAACACACGCACACAGAGTCTCTCGCAGACACTCACGCTATCCCTCTCTCTCACAAACACACTCTCTTAGACGCACACACAGATACAAACTCACTCTCTCTCTAACACACACACGCACACACAAACACACACTCTTTCTCTCACACACACGCTCTCTCTGTCTCACACACAAGCTCCCTTTCAGACACACACACATACACTCTCAGACATATACACACGCTCTCTCTCAGACACACACACACGAACACTCTCTTTCACAAACACACGCACACATGGTCTCCCTCAGACAAACATGCCGTCTGCCTCTCTCACTCACACGCACTCTCCCTCAGACACACACACAGACACACACACAAACACACTCTCTGACACACACACACGCTTTCTCTCCCGCACACACTTACACGTTCTCTCTGTATCACACACACTCCCTTTCAGACTCACACACACACACACACACACGCTCTCTCTCTCAGACAAATACACACGCAAATACTATCTTTCGCACACACACGCCCTCTCTCACAAACACACGCGCACACAATCTCCCTCACACACACAGACTCTCTTTCTCACAAACACACACACATACGCTCATTGTCACACAAACACACACACTCTCTCTCACTCAGACACACACAAATGCACATGCTATATCTCTCGGATAAGCACTCGCACGCACACACTTGCTCTCGTTCGCTCTCTCTCTCTCACACACACACTCTCTCTGTCTCACACACACGCACACACACACTCTCTCACGCACACAGAGATGCTCTCTCTCAGACGCACACTTGCTCTCACTGTCACACTCTCTCACACACACATGTTACAGACCCTCTCTCTCACACACACGTGCTCTGTATCATACACACACACATAGAAACAGTGTCTCACACACAGCCACGCTCTCTCTTTCAAGCACACACACACGCATGTTCTATCTCTCAAACACACTCTCTTTCTTACACACACACACAAACTCTCTCAGCCATGCACATACACACTCTCACACATACACAAACACACACGCATGCGTTCGCTCGCTCTCACAAACACACACACACCATCTCACACACACACACACATATGCTCTCTATTAGACACACACGCACACTTGCTCACTCTCTCCCTCACACATACACACGCTCTCTCAGACACACACGCACTATCTCTCACTCAAACACACGAACACAAGGTTTCTTTCAGACACACACTGTCTCTCTCTCTCACACACACACTCTCTCGCAGACCCACACAGACTGACACACACACACACTCTCTCGTTGACACGCACGCACTCACACGCTCTCTCTGTGTCACACACACACACTCCCTTTCAGACACACACACATACAGTCTCTCTCACACACACTCTCACACACAAACACACACATACACACACCCTCTCTTCCACACACACACATGCTCCCTCTCTCACACACACACACTCATCCACGCACACTCTTTCTCTCACTCTCTCTCTCACACACACTCTCTCTCTCATACACACACACATTCTCTCACGCACACAGACATGCTCTCTCTCAGATGCACACCTGGTCTCGCTCTTACACTCTCTCACACACACATGTTTCAGACCCTCTCTCACACACACACGTCCTCTCCATCATACACACACACATACACACACTCTCTCACACACACACACGCTCTCTCTCTCAAGCACACACACACACACACGCATGTTCTATCTCTCAAACACACTGTCTTTCTTACACATCCACACAAACTCTCTCAGACAGACACATGCGCTCTCTCACACATATACAAATACACACGCATGCTTTAGCTCACTCTCACAAACACACACACACTATCTCACACACACACATATGCTCTCTCTTAGGCACACACGTACACTTGCTCACTCTCTCCCTCACACATACACACGCTCTCTCAGACACGCACACACACGCACTATCGCTCACTCAAACACACGCACACATGGTCTCTTTCAGACACACACTGTCTCTCTCTCTCTCACACACACACTCTCTCGCAGACACACACACAGACTCACACACACACACTCTCGTTGACACGCACACACACTCACACGCTCTCTCTGTGTCACACACACACACGCCCATTCAGACACACACACATACAGCCTCTCTCACACACACTCTCACACACAAAAACACACACACACACCCTCTCTTCCACACACACACATGTTCCCTCTCTCACACACACACACTCATCCACGCACGCTCTTTCTCTCACTCTCTCTCTCACACACACACTCTCAAACACACACACACACACTCTCTCTTGTACACACACACATTCTCTCACACACACACACGCTCTCCCACTCTCACACACACACAATCCCTCTCATATGCAGACACTCTCAGACAGCCAGACACACATGCTCTCTCACTAACACACAAACACACGCCCTCTCACACGCATACACTCACTCGCAGACACACACACACGCAGTCTCTCTCTCTCTCTCACACACACACACACACACACTTACACACACACTCTCTCAGCCACACACACACCCAGGCTCTCAACGCACACACACACACGCGCTCTCTCTCAAGTGCACACACACACACGCATGTTCTATTTCTCAAACACACTGTCTTTCTTACACACGCACACAAACTCTCTCAGACATACACATACACTCTCTCACACATACACAAACACACACGCCTGCGTTCGCTCACTCTCACAAACACACACACTAACTCACACACACACACATATGATCTCTCTTAGACAACAACGTAAACTTGCTCACTCTCTCTCTCCCTCACACATACACACACTCTCTCAGCCACACACACACGCACGCTCTCAAACGCACACACACACACACTCTCTCTCTCAGCCACACACTCATGCTCTCACTCACACACACACTCTGTCTCTCTCTCTCACTCACTCACACACACACACACACGCGTTCTCTCTCCGTCAAGCACACACAGATACATGCTCTCTCCCTCTCACACGCAGTCACACACACGCTCTCCATTCACACACACAGTCTCTCTCAGACACACATTCTCTCTCAAGCAAACATACATGCAAAATCTCTCTCACACACACTCTGTCTCTCTTACACACACACAATCACACACACACTCTCTCACACACAAACACACACACAGACACACACACATACACTCTTAGACATGCACACACGTTCTCTTACAGACACACGCACACTTGCTCTCAAAAACACACACACACACTGTCTCTCTCGGACACACACGCTGTCTCTCTCTCTTTCTCTCACACACACACTCTCTCTCAGACACGCACAAACACACACACAAACACACACACACACACACACACACACACACACACACACAAACTCTCTCTCTCAGACAAATGCACACACACGCTCACTCGTTCTCTCTGTCTCACATACGCACGCTCTCTCAGACACACACACGCACATTCTCTCTCAAAAAACATGCTCACACGGTCTCTCTCAGACACACAGGCTGTCTTTGTCTCTCACACACACGCACTCTCCCTCAGACACACACACACACTCTCTGACTCACACTCACCCACACACACACACGGTCTCTCACGCACACACTCACACGCTCTCTCTGTATCACACACACTCACTTTCAGAGTCACACACACAGACAGTCTATCTCACACACACTCACACACACGCTCTCTGTCAGAAACACACACAGACACAGGCTCTCTCTCTCAGACAAATACACACACAATGACTCTCTTTAGCACACACACGCTCTCTCTCACAAACACACACACACACAGTTTTTCTCAAACCCACACACACTCTCTTTCACACAAACACACACACAACACACTCGCTGTCGTACACACACACAAGCACACCCACTCTCTCTCGGACACACACTCGCACACATAGACACATGCTCTCGTTCTATCTCTCTAACTCTCTCTCTCTCACAGACACACACACATGCACGCTCACACACACACACACTCTGTCTCACACGCACACGCGCTCTTTCTCTCACACATACACACATTCACACTCTCAGACGCACACTTGCTATCGCTCACACTCTCTCTGTCACACACACACGCACTCTCTCTCACACACATATGTACACACGCTCTCTCTCTCTCAAGCACAAACACATCCACTTGCTCTTTCTCTCTCAAACACACTGTCGTTCTTACACGCACACACTCTCTCAGACATGCACATACACTCACACACACACACACAAACAGACTAGGGTACGCGTTCTAGCTGCCAATCACACACACACCCTTTCTTTCGCACACACGCGCTCTCTCCCTCTCGCAGACAGACACATCCTCTCTCACACACACACTCTCTCTCTCTCACACACACGTACGTTCTCTCTCAGACGTACACGTACACTTTCTCACTCTCTGTCTGCCTCACACACACACATGCTCTCTCAGCCAAACATACACACTCTCTCTGACACAGACACGCGCTAACTCTCACCCTCATTCACTCGCTCTCTCTGTGTCACACCCAAACACTCCCTTTCAGACACACACACACTCACACATACAGTCTCTCTCAAAAGACACATGCTCTCACTCTCTCACGCGCACGCACGCTCTCTCTCTTTCTCTCTCTCTATCGCTCTCTTTCACAAACACAACCACAGACACTCTCTCTCTCAAACACACACATACACACACACTCACAGACATATACACACGCACACACACTCTCATAAACACACGCACACACACTTTCTCTCACACGCACGCACATTCTCTCTCAGACACACACACTGTCTCTCTCACGCACACATATACACTCTCTCTCTCTCACATGCACACACACACAGACACACACACACACGCTCTTTCTCTGACACACGCAGACACACACGCACGCTCTACTCTCAGACAAATACATACACGCACAAACACTCTATCGCACACGCACGCTCTCTCTCTCACACACACACGCTCTCTCAGATACACGCACACGCACCCTCTCTAACACAGACACACACTCTCTCACTCGCTCACAGAGACACAAACACACGCTGCATCTCTCTCTCACACACACACGGTCTCTCAGACACACGCACATGCAAACTCTCTATCACACACACACTCTCTCACTCACTCACAGACACACAAACATACGCTGTATCTCTCTCTCTCACACACACAAACACACACACATGCTCTCCCTCATACACACACTCTGTCAAACACACACACACACAAACACACACACATGCTCTCCCTCATACACACACTCTGTCAAACACACACACACACACACACACACACACACACACACACACACACACACACAGAGTCTCTCTGACACACACTGTCTCTCTTACAAAAGAACAAAAAATAAAGAACAGTACCGCACAAGAACAGGCCATTCGGCCCTCCAGGCCTGCGCCGATCTTGATGCCTGCCTGAACTAAAACCTTCTGCACTACCAGAAGGGGCCCATATCCCTCTGTTCTCTTCCTATTCATATATTTGTAAAGATGTCTCTTAAACGTCGCGATCGTATCTGCTTCCACCACATCCCCTGGCAGCAAGTTCCAGGCACTCACCACCCTCTGTGTAAAAAACCTGCCTCGCACATTCCCCAGGAATTGACTTTTCCACCCTGGGAAAATGCTTCTGACTATCCACTCTGTCCATGCCACTCATAACTTTGTAAACCTCGATCATGTCGCCCCACCACCTCCGTCGTTCCAGTGAAAACAATTCGAGTTTTTCCAACCTCTTTTCATAGCTGATGCCCTCAAGACCAGGCAACATCCAGGTAAACCTCCTCTGCACCCTTTCCAAAGTCTCCCC
Organism: Heterodontus francisci; assembly: GCF_036365525.1. NCBI lineage: Eukaryota > Metazoa > Chordata > Chondrichthyes > Heterodontiformes > Heterodontidae > Heterodontus > Heterodontus francisci. Next base: position 58,965,324 of record NC_090391.1, read on the forward strand.
GTCCTTCTGGTAGTGTGGTGACCAGAAGTGCACGCAATATTCTCAGTGTGGCCTAACTAAGGTTCTGTCCAGCTGCAACAATGCCTTGCCAATTTTTATACTCTATGCCCCGACCGATGAAGGCAAGCATGCCATCTGCCTTTATGACTACCTTATCCACCTGCGTTGCCACGTTCAGTGTCCTGTGGACCTGTACGCCCAGATCTCTTTGCCTGTCAATACTCCTAAGGGTTCTGCCATTTACTGTATACCTCCCACCTGCATTAGACGTTCCAAAATGCATTACCTCAAATTTTTCCGGATTAAACTCCATCTGCCATTTCTCCGCCCAAGTCTCCAACCGATCTATATCCTGCTGTAACCTCTGACAATCCTCATCATTATCCGCAACTCCACCAACCTTTGTTTCATCCGCAAACTTACTAATCAGGCCAGCTACATTTACCTCCAAATCATTTATATATACTACAAACAGCAAATATCACAGCACTGATCCCTGCGTAACACTACTAGTCACATCCCTCCATTCAGAAAAACACCCATCCACTGTTACCCTCTGTCTTCTGTGACTGAGCTAGTTCTGTATCCATCTTGCCAGCTCACCTCTGATCCTGTGTGACTTCACCTTTTGCACCAGTCTGCCACGCGGGACCTTGTCAAAGGCTTCACTAAAGTCCATATCGAAAACATCCACTGCCCTTCCCTCATCAATCATCTTCATCACTTCCTCAAAAAACTCAGTCAAATTAGGAAGACACGACCTCCCCTTCACAAAACCATGGGTCTCTCGCTAATAAGTTCGTTTGTTTCCAAATGGGAGGAAATTCTGTCCCGAAGAATCCTCTCTAATAGTTTCCCTACCACTGACGTAAGGCTCACCGGCCTATAATTTCCTGGATTATCCTTACCACCCTTCTTAAACAAAGGAACAACATTGGCTATTCTCCAGTCCTATGGGACCTCACCTGTAGCCAATGAGGATGCAAAGATTTCTGTCAAGGCCCCAGCAATTTCTTCCCTTGCCTCCCTCAGTATTCTAGGGTAGATCCCATCAGGCCCTGGGGACTTATCTAGCTTAATGCTTTGCAATATACCCAACACCTCCACCTTTTTGATAATGAGATGACTGAGACTATCTGCACTTCCTTCCCTCGGCTCATCATCCACCAAGTCCTTAACCTTGGGGAATACAAATGCAAAATACTCATTTAGCACCTCACCCATTTCCTCTGGCTCCACGCATAGATTCCCATCTCTGCCCTTGAGTGGGCCAACCCTCTCCCTGGTTACCCTCTTGCTCTTTATATTTGTATAAAAAGCCTTGGGATTTTCCTTAATCCTGTTTGCCAATGACTTTTCATGACCCCCTTTAGCCCTCCTAACTCCTTGCTTAAGTTCCTTCCCACTGTCTTTATATTCCTCAAGTGCTTCATCTGTTCCTGGCCTTCCAGCCATTACAAATGCTTCCTTTTTCTTTTTGACTAGGCTCACAATATCCCGTGTTATCCAAGCTTCCCGAAACTTGCCAAACTTGTCTTTCTTCCTCACAGGAACATTCTGGTCCTGGATTCTAATCAGCTGACGTTTGAAAGACTCCCACAAGTCAGATGTTGATTTACCCTTAAACAGCCGACCCCATTCTCAATTCTTCAGTTCCTGCCTAATATTGCTATAATTAGCCTTCCCCAATTTAGCACCTTCACCCGAGGACGACTCTTCCCCTTATCCACAAGTACCTTAAAACTTATGGAATTATGGTCACTGCTCCCGAAATGTTCCACCACTGAATCTTCCACCACCTGCCCGGGCTCATTCCCCAATACCATGTCCAGAATATCCCCATCCCTAGTTGGACTATCTACATACTGTTTCAAGGAGCCCTCCTCAATGCTCCTCACCAATTCTGCCCCATCCAAGCCCCTAGCACTACGTGAGTCCATGTCAATATTGGGGAAGTTAAAATCACCCACCACTACAACGCTGTTAACTTTACATCTTTCCAAAATCTGTATACATATCTGCTCCTCTACCTCCCGCTGCCTGTTGGGAGGCCTGTAGTAAACCCCCAACATCGTGACTGCACCCTTCCTATTTCTGAGCTCCACCCATATTGCCTCGCTGCATGACCTCTCTGAGGTGTCCTCCTGCAGTACAGCTGTGATATTCTCCTTAACCAGTAATGCAACTCCCCCACCCCTTTTACATCCCCCTCTATCCCGCCCGAAGCTTCTAAAGCCTGGAACATTTTGCTGCCAATCCTGCCCTTCCCTCAACCAAGTCCCTGCAATAGCAAAGACATCATATTTCCAAGTACTAATCCAAGCTCTCAGTTCATCTGCTATACCTGTTATACTTCTCGCATGTACTTTTTCTCACACACACATGCTGCATCTCAGACACACACACTCTTGCACACACACCCGCTCTCTGTTAAACACACACTCATACACACGCTTCCTCTCACACACAAGCACTCTCTCTTTCTCTCTCTCTCTATCTCAGAAGCACAGACACCCTCTCTCTCTCACACACTCAAACACACACACCGTCTACCTCAAACACACACACACGTGCTCTCACTCTCACACACACACACACACACACGCTTGTTCTCTCTCTCCCCCAAAGACACACACAGGCGCTCTCTCTCAGCCACACACACTATCGCTCAGCCACACACACAGACACACACACAGACACACACACACACACGTTCGCTCTCACACATACACACACATGCACAAACGCTCTTTCTCAAACACACACATACACTGTCTCTCAGCCACACACACACAGACACACACATGCTCTCTCATACACACACATGCACACATTCTCTCTCTCAGCCACACACACACACACTCTCTCTCTCATCCACACACACGCAGGCACACACACTGTCTGTCAAGCACACACACTCACACTCTCTATCTCAGCCACACACAGACACACACACACGCTCTCTCTCACACACACACTCGCACTCTCTCTCAAACACACGCAAACAGACTCTCTCTCAAACACACACACACACACACTCTCTCTCTCTCTCTTTCAGCCACACATACACGCTCGTTCTCACACACGCACACACGCACACACACACGCATACACACTCACACACATCTGCGCTGTCTCTCTCACAATCACACGCACACACGGTCTCTCTCAGACACACACACGCTCTCTCTCTCTGACACACACCCACAGGTCACACCCCAGCCCTGAGCCAGACCTATACACACACACACGCAAACATACACACACATGCACACACATCCTGCCACAGGCATTGAGACAGAGTTTCTCATTCAGTTCAACATTTAACTCTCTATAAAAGTCCAAAAAGCTGCAGATGCTGGAAATCTGAAATAACAACAGAAAATGCTGGAAATACTCAGCAGGTCTGGCAGGATTTGTTGAGAGAGAAACAGAGTTTAATGTTTCATGTCGGTGACTCTTCATCAGAAATGGGAGAGGTGAGAGATGGGATCGTTTTAAACCAGATGGGGACAGGACGGAGGGGGTGGATAATGATCAACATTCAGTTCAACAATTTCAATATCATCCTTTTATTATTTAATCTCTCCTGTCTTCCACTGTATCACAGACCTTCCCATTTGTTCATTCAGGTCCAATCATTTTAATACATCACTGGATACAGGAACACATTTATGAATCTCAATAAGTCCTCAAACAAACTGGTAACTTTGTTCCAGCCTGATGTATAATGTATCTGTTTATTTCCCTTCCTCACAGTTAACTTGCTGACGATTGGGATCCTGTCTCGGGGAAAGTGCGGTCTTTCCAAATGTGTCACTCGCTACCTGGTGGCCATGTCAGTGGCGGATCTACTGGTCATTATCCTGGACCTGATATTGAGACACATTCCCATTGTTTATCGGGAACAGTTTCAGTTCCTGCGGTCCATCCCCGTGTGTAATATCCACGCCGTCCTGCTTTACGCAGCCACAGACTGTTCTGTCTGGTTCACTGTCACTTTCACCTTTGATCGATTTGTGGCCATTTGTTGCCAGAAGCTGAAAAGTAAATATTGCAGTGAGAAAACGTCGGCTGTGGTTGTGGGAACAGCGACTGTGCTGAGCTGCTTAAAGAACATCACCTGGTATTTTATGTTCACAGGTCGGTATTGGCTGATGAACAATCCCTGGTTTTGTGTTGTAACAAAGGCTGTTCAGAAATCTCATGTTTGGGGAACAATCGAGTTCCTCCACAACATTCTGACCCCGGGGATCCCATTTGTGCTGATTTTGCTGCTCAACGCTCTCATCGTCAGATACATTTTAGTGAGCAACAGAGGACGCAGGAGACTCAGAGTTCACAGCAGTGGGGAGAGTCGCAGAGACCCAGAGATGGAGAGTCGAAGGAAATCCATAATTTTACTGTTAGTTATCTCTGGAAATTTCATCCTGTTGTGGGCCGTGTCAATGGTGTTTTCGATATGGTGGCGGATGGTGTATTTGGTGTCTGTGTCTGTTTCTCTACCTCTGTTTCTGCAGAAAACGGGCTTCATGCTGCAGCTCCAGAGTTGCTGCACAAACACTGTGATTTACGCCGTGACCCAGACTCAGTTCAGAGAGCAGGTGAAGAATGTGCTGAAATATCCCTTTACAACAACTGTTACATTAATTCAATGATCAGAGGAAGGGGCGGGTCCTGCCACCATGGAGACAGAGCGTGTGCGGGGCCTGTCACCATGGAGCCAGAACGGGGGCGCGGCCTGTTCCCACGGTGACGGAGGAGTGCGGGCAGGGCGTGACACCATGGAGAGTGTGCAGGGTCGGGGTCTGTCTGTCAGGAGACGGGGGAATGGAGGCGGGGTCTGCTGCCCCAGTAAAGAAGACTGAGGGCGGGATCTGTTCTCCCGGTGACGGATGATCGGGGCGGGATCTATTTCCACAGTAACGGAGAGTGGGGGAGGGGTTTCTTACCCCAATGACAGAGGAGTGGGGCGGGGTCTGTTCCCAGGGTGACGCAAAAGTGGGGGCGTGGTCTTCTTCTCGTGTGACGGAGGAATGGGGGCGGGGACTGTTTTCAGAGTGAAGACGGAGATGGGGCAGGGTCTGTTTCCAGGGTGACCGAGCAGTTATAGCGGGCTCTGTTTCCAGGGTGACGCAGGAGTGGTGATGGGGTCTGTTTCCAGAGAGACGGAGGATTGGGAGCAAGGTTTCTTTCCCCGGTGACGGAGTAGGGGGGCGGGGTCTGTTTGTCAGGTGAAGGGGGAATAGTGGCAGGGTCTGTTTCCCCCGTGACGGAGGATTGGTGCGAGGTCTGTTTCCATAGTGACGTGGAGTGGGGGCGGGTTCTGTTCCCAGAATGATGGCGGAGTGGGGACGTGGTCTGTTTCCAGGGTGACGCAGGATGTTGGCCAGGGTCTTTTTCAGAGTGAAGGCGAAGTGGGGGCGGTGTTATTTTCCAGAGTGACGGCGGAGTGCTTACGGGGTCTGTTTCCAGAGTGATGGAGGAGTGGGGGCCGGGTCTTTTTCCAGAGTGTCGCAGGAATGGGGGCGGGGTGTGTTGGCTTTCATTAACAGGGGAATTGAGTTTAAGAGTCGCGAGGTTATGCTGCAGCTCTATAAATCCCTGGTTCGACCACACTTGGAATATTGTGTTCAGTTCTGGTCACCTCATTATAGGCAGGATGTGGAACCTTCAGAGAGGGTGCAGAGGAGATTTACCAGGATGCTGCCTGGACTGGAGGGCATGTCTTATGAAGAAAGATTGAGGGAGCGAGGGCTTTTCTCATTGGAGCGAAGAAGGATGAGAGGTGACTTGATAGAGGGGTACAAGATGATGAGAGGCATAGATAGAGTGGATAGTCAGAGACCTTTTCCCAGGGTGGAAAGGGCTATCACCAGGGGGCATAATTTTAAGGTGATTGGAGGAAGGTTTCGGGGAGATGTCAGAGGTAGGTTCTTTACACAGAGAGTGGTGGGTGCGTGGAAAGCTCTGCCAGCGGTGGTAGTCGAAGCAGATACATTAAGGATATTTAAGCGACTCGTGGATAGGTACATGGATGATAGTAGAATGAAGGGTAGGTAGTTAGTTCGATCTCAGAGTAGGTTAAAGGTTCGGCACAACATCGCGGGCCGAAGTTTCTGTACTGTGCTCTACTGTTCTATGTTCCATGTTATTTTTTCTATGTTCTATGGGTCTGTTCCCAGGATGACGGCGGAGTGGGGGCGGGGTCTGTTTCCAGGGTGACGCAGGAGTGTGGCCAGGGTCTGTTTTCAGAGTGAAGGCAGAGTGGGGGCGGGGTCTGTTTTTAGGGTGACGCGGAGTGGGGGTGGGGTCTGCTGCCATTGTGACGGAGGAGCGGGTCGGTGTCTTTTTCCAGCGTGACGGTGGAGTGCGGGCGGTGTCTGTTTCCAGGGTGACGGAGGAGTGGGGGTGGGGTCTGTTTCCAGAGTACTGGATGGGTGGGGGCGGGGCCTATTTCCGAAGTGTCGGAGGAGTGGGGTCGGAGTCTGTTTCCGGGGTGACGGGTAGTGGGGGGTTGGGCCTGTTTCCATGGTGACGGATTGCGGGCGGGGTCACTTTCTAGGGTGACGGGGAGTCGGGGCGAGATCTGTTTCCAGGGTGAAGGAGGAGTGGGGCCGGGGTCTATTTCCAGGATGTCGGAGGAGTGGGCGCGGGGTCTGTTTCCAGTCTGACGGAGGAGTGGGGGCGGGGTCTGTTTCCCGGGTGACGGCGGATTGGAGGTGGGGTCTGTTTCCCATGTGACGGAGGAGTGGGGGCGGGGTCTGTTTCCAGGGTGAACAAGGAGTGGGGACGGATTCTCTTTCCAGGGTGAAGGAATGCAGCGGGGTCTCTTGCGAGGGTGACGGGGTCTGGGGGCATGGTCTGTTTCCAGAGTGAAGGAGGAGTCTGGGAGGGTTCTGTTTCCAGGGTGAAAGGGATTTCGGGCGGGGTCTGCTTCCAGAGTGACGGGGATTGGAGGCGGTGTCTGTTTTCAGGGTGACGGGGTGTGCAGGGCGGGGTCTGTTTCCAGGCAGACGGGCAGTGGTGGCGGATTCTGATTGTTTCTGAATCTTTTATATTCTATTAATCCCTTTATGATAAAAAAATCCTTCTATTTATTGACATCCTTTCCAATCATTTAAAACATTTACTGAACTTTATAACCTTTATAAACTGATTATAATTCTTCCCAATACTTTGTGAATCTTTATATTTCTTTATGATTGTCTATGATGTATTATACTTTATGAGTCTTTATTCAAATTTATAACCAGTCATGTTCATTGCCGTGGAAAGAAAACATTGAAAATGATCGCTGTGGATTGCTGTCATTTCAAACAGACCACAGTGCATATCATTTAAAATGGCCGCAGCACATGTCGCTCAAAATGGAAACATTGCAAGAGACATCAAATAGACCACAGTGCATATGATTTAAAATAGCTCAGCACATGTCGCTTAAAATGGCTGCAGTGCAGGTGACATCAAACAAACACAAGGAATTTCATTTAAAATTGCCACAGCAAAAGTCACTTAAAATGGCCGCACTGCAGGTGACATCAAACAGCCACACACAAGGTATAATTCGAAGCCGCCCTTTGTTAATAACAGATGGACTGATGCAGAGTCCCACTCACACACCAGGAAAGAATCAATTCAATCCAGGCCTATATTAATTCCGGCTGCAGTGGTATTGTGCCCCACTCACACACCAGGAAAGGGCCAATTGAAACCAGCCTGCTATTAATACCAGCTGGACTGGTACCAAGCCACACTCAGATACCGAGAAAGTGCCAATTCAATCCAGTCTACAAAAATACCAGCAGGACTGGTACCGAGCCCCATTCACCCAGCAGGAAAGAGCCAATTCAATCCAGGCCTCTATCAATACCAGCTGGATAGGTACCAAGCCCCACTCACACACCAGGAAAGAGCCAATTCAATCCAGGCGTCTATTAATACCAGCTGGATTGTCACTGTGTCCCACTCACACACCAGGAAAGAGCCAATTAAATACAGACCTATATTAATACCAGCAAGTCTGGTACTGAGCCCCAATCACACTCCAGCAAAGAACAGTTGGAGTGGTACTGAGTCCCAATCACAAAGCAGGAAAGAGCCAATTCAATCCAGGCCTCAATTAATAACAGCTGGAGTGGTACTGAACGCCATCCATACACCAGAAAAGAGCCAATTTAATCCAAGCCACTATTCATACCAGCTGGAGTGGTACTGAATCCCACTCACACACCAGGGTAGAGCCAATTCTATCCAGACCTCTATGAATCCCAAATGGAGTGGTAGTGAATCCCACTCTCACAGCAGGAAATAATCAATTTGATCCAGGCATCTGTTAATACCAGCTGGACTGTTACTGAGTCCGACTGAAAGACAAGAAATGAGCCAATTCAATCCAGGCCCATCTTAATACAGGCGAGAGCTGTGCAGAGTCCCACACAGACCCCAGGAAAGAGACAATTGAATAAAGGCCACTATTAATACCAGCTGGATTGGCACTCTGTCCCACTCACACACCAGGAAAGGGCCAATTCAATACAGGCCTCTATTAATGCCAGCTGGAGTGGCACTGAAACCACACACACACACCATGAAAGAGCTAATTCAATCCAGGCCTCTCGTAACTGCAGCTGAGCGGCACTGAGACTCACTCACACACCAGGAAAGAGCTAATTCAATCCAGGCTTCTGTTAATACCAGCTGATTTGCCACTGAGTCCTACTCACACACCAGGAAAGAGCCAATCAATCCAGGCCTCGATAATGCCAGCTGCAGTGGCACTGTGTCCTTATCACACGCCAGTAAAGACAGAAAGCTATCCAGGCCTCTGTTAATACCAGCTGGAGTGGCACTGAGTCCCACTCAAACACCAGGGAAGAGCCAATTCATTCCAGGCGCCTCTTAATACCAGCTAGAGTCGTACTGCGTCCCACACACACACCATGAAAACGCCAATTCTATCCAGGCCTCTATTAATACCAGCTGGAGTGGCACTGAGTCCCGCTCACACACCAGGAAAGAGCCAATCAATCCAGGCCTCTATTAATACCAGCTGGAGTTGTATTGAACACCACTCTCACACCAGGAAATAACCAATTAAATCCAGGCCTGTGTTCATACCAGCTGGACAGCTACTGAGTCCCACTCACACACCAGGAAAGAGCCAATTCAATCCAGGCCGCTGTTTAATACCAGCTGGAGTGACACTGAGTCCCAGTCACACACCAGGAAAGAGCCAATTCAATACAGGCCTCTAGTAATACCCGCTGGAGTGGCACTGAGTCCCTCTCATACACCAGGAAAGAGCCAATTCAATACAGGCCCCTCTTAATACCAGCTGGAGTGGCACTGAGTCCCACTCATACACCAGGAAAGAGCCAATTCAATACAGGCCCCTCTTAATACCAGCTGGAGTGACACTGAGTCCCTCTCCACTTTCATTCCACCTCGCCCTCCACATACCCCTCCCCATCCCGCACTCCCCTCACTTACTCCTCCCCCCATCCTCCCACTCTCCCACTCCCCTCACTACTTTCCTTCCCCATCACGCCTCTCCCCTCTGCATCCATCACCCCTATGCCCTGCCCACGCCCCTCACCACAGCTCTCCCCCACTGTCCTCAACCCCTTCCCTTCCTCGCATTCTCTTCCCCATTCCCCTCCCCCTCTCCTCCTATACTCTCCTACCCCATTCCCCTCCTCCACTCCACTCCTTCCCTTCCTCCTCCCCACTACCCTCCCCATACCACGTCTCCACCACCTCACCCTGTCCCCTCCACACACACCCCACCGCCACTCCCCTCACTCCCGTCCCCCACCCCACACCCCTCTTAACTCGTCTAACACCTCACCCCTCCCCACTCCATCCCTCTACTCCCTACTTCCTTCCCCCTCCACCGCACCGCCCTTCCTCTCCCCTCCCCCCTCCCCCACTTCACACCCCTACTCCCCTACCCCTACCCCTATCCACCACCCTGGCCCTCCACCACTCCCTCCACCTCTCCCCTACATACTCCCCTCCCCACTCCCCTTCCCCACTTCCCTCCCTCTCTCCCTTTCCCAACTCCGTTCCCTCTGCCCCTGTCCCCTTCCCCCTCCCCAATCCCCTACCCTTCCCAAATTCTCTTCGGCCTCCCGCCTTCCCTTCCCCCACTCCCGTCCCGCACCAACCCTAACCCACTCCCCTCACCCTCCACCCTCAATCCACCGCACCCCACCCCACTCCCCTCCCAAACACCCCTCCTCTACTCCCCTCCCGCACTCCCCTCCAAACCAGCCCTCCCCACGCCACTCCCCCACTCCCGTCTCCCATGCCGCTCCTCCAGTTCCCAGTCCCAGGCCCATTCCCGCTCCCCACACTCTCCACCCTCACCTGCCTACTGCCTCCCAAACACTCCACCACCACGACCACACTCCCTTCCCCCACTCCCTTGTTCCACTGCCCAGCCCCTCCCCAATCCCCTCCCCCACTCCCATCCTCCACTACCATCCCCAATCCCTTCCCGCCTCCCCTTACCCGACTCCCCCTCGTCCCTGCCCCACTCCCGTCCCGCACTAGTACTAACCCTCTCCTCTCCCCTCTACATCAGTCCAACTCTCCCTCCCCCACGCACCTACCCCCTCCCCCACTCTCCAACCCCTCCACCATTCCCGCCTCTACTCCTCCCCGTCCCCTCCCCTCCCACACTCCCTCTCTCCCACTCACCCCCACCTCCCTTCCCCCATTCTTCCACTCCCCTCCACTTCCCACACGCCCATTCCCTCCCCCACGCCCCACCCCCACACCCCTCCCCCACTGTCCTCACCCTCTCCCTCACTGTCCTCACCCTCTCCCTTCCCCCATTCCCCTCCCCCACACGCCTGACCCATTCCCCTCCTCCACTCCACTCTCCTCCGCCACTACCCACCCCACACCCATTCTCCACTACCCTCCCCCACTCCTGTCCCATCCCTCCCCCTCCCCCACTCTCCTCCCCACTCCCCTCCCCCACTCCCCAGCCCATTCCTCTAACTCCTCTCCCCACCCCCACTCCAACCCGCCACTCCCCTACCACCCCTCCCCTTCACCACACCCATCCCGTACTCCTCTCCCCCACACCCTCACCAATCCCCTCCCCAATCCCCTCCCCCTCCAACTCCCCCTCCCCTGCACCACTCCCATACAACCCTCTCCCAGGCCCTCCCCCACTCCTCTCTCTTCCGCCCGCTCCACCACACCCCTCCCCATTCCCCTCCCCCACTTCACTCCAACAACTCCCCCACTCCCATCCCTCCCTATCTACACGCCCAATCTCCACCCCCATTCTCTTCCCCACTCCCCTTTCTCCCGCCCCCCTCTCCTACTCCACTGCCCCACTCCGCTCCCTTCCCCACTACCGTCCCCGACTCCCCTCCCCCACACTCCTGCCCCACTGTCCGCCCCCACTCCCCTTCCAGCCCACCCCTACTACACTCCCCACCGCTACCACACTGCTCATCCTCCCCACTTCCTTGCTCACTCCCCTCCCTAAACCACTCCCACACACCCGTTCTCACCCCTCCCCTCATCACTCCCCCACCCCAACCGCCACACCACGACCCCACCCCAAGACCCTTCCCCCAATCGCTCACCCCACTCCCGTCCCCTCCCCCTCTCTCCTTTCCCCTCACCCGCCCCAATCCCCTCCCCTACTGCTCTTCATACTCCCATGCCGCACTTATCTTCGTCCTCCCCCACTCCCTTCCCCCACTTGCTCCCCCACTCTCTCCCGTCCCCTCACCCACTCCCCTTCCCCTCCTCAGTGCCCCCACGACCCTCCATCCCCAGACACGCCCGTCCCCGTCTCCCCTCCCCAAACGCCTTCCCCAATGCCCTTTCCCAAACAGCCCTTCCGCACCCCCTCCCACACACCCCTCCCACACTCCCCGACACCCACGCCCATCACCCACTCCCCTCACACACTTCTACGCCGCTGCCCTCCCCCACCCTTCCCCATTCCCCTCCACAACTCCCCTCCCCCACTCCCCTCTTCCACTCCCCTCCCCCAGTCCCCTACTCCCCTCCCACACAACCCCTCCCCCACTCCCCTGCTTCACTGCCCTGCCCCTGCACCATTCCCCTCCCCAACTCACCTCCCCACTCTCCTCCTCCACTCCCCTACTCCCCTCCCCTCAATTCCAACCCCCACTCCTCCACTCCACTGCCCTCAAAACACCCCTTCCTCACACCCCCATCCCCATTCCTCTACTCCCCTCCCCCACAACAGCTCAGCCACTCCCCTGCTTCACTGCCCTATCCCTGCACCATTCCCCTCCCCCTCTCACCTCCCCCACTCTCCTCCTCCACTCCACTACTCCCATCCTCACCATCCAACCCCCACTCCTCTACTCCACTCCCGTTCCCCACTACCCTTCCTCACTCCCCTCCCCGACTGCCTTGCCTTCAGTGCTCTGCCCTTCCCCTCCACCAATCCACTCCACCACTCCTATTCGGCCTCACCCACTACCCTCCCCCACTGCTCTCCACTCCCTCCCCTTCCCACTCCCTCCCCACCCATCTCCCCACCCCCAATCCAATCCCACAAAACCTCCCCCACTCCTCTCACTCCTCCACTCGCCTCTCTCCCGTCCCTCTCTCCCACTTCCGTCCCGGACTACCCTCCCCCACACCCATCCCTCACTGCCCGTCCCCACTCCCCTCCCACCCCTACCCCTGACTCACTCCCGCCCCCTCACCAATCCCCTCACAAACACACCTCCCCTGATTCCGTCCCCACCCCACCCCATCCCAAACAGCCCTCCACCTCTCTCCCCCTCATACAATCCCCCTCCCCATCCCCCACCTGCCATCCTGCACTCACCTCCCCTACTCCCTTCCAGAACTCCTCTCCCGCACTCCTCACTGACTTACCCTCCCCTCCGCCTCTTCCCACTCTCCTTCACCCTACCACATCAGCCTCCCCACTTCCTTCACCCACTCCCCTTCCCCCACTCCCTTTCTTCAGCCCTATCCACAACTCCAGTCCCCCACACCTCACTTCCCTCCCCGACAACCCCAGTCTGCTCCCTCTCCCACCTCATACCCAGCCTCCCTCCCCAATCCTCTCCCTTGCCCCACTCCCCTACGCCACTCCCGTCCCCTCGCCACTACCCCACCTTCACACCACACCCCCACTCCCCACCCCCTCCCCATTCCCCCACACCCCACCCACACTCCCCACCCCTCTCCCCCTCATACCCCGTTTCCCTCCCCACAAGCCTTTCCTACCCCACTCCCCTACCCCACACCCGTCCCATCGCCGCTACCCAACCCCCACACCTCACCCCTGCTCCCCACAACCCAACATCCCCTTCCCCACTCACATCCCCCACTGCCTCCCATACTCCCCCTCCTTTTCGCCCAGACCGCTCCCCCATACCCCTCGCCCACTACCTTCGCCCAATTACCTTCCCCCTCCTGCACACCCCACCCCAATCCCCAAGCCCCTCCCCACCCCGTCCCAACTCCCCTGACCCTCCACCATTCCCATCGCTTCCACACTCCCCTCCCTACTCCATTCCACACTCCGCTCCCCCTCCCCGTCACTTCCCCCCCACTCACACAATACCCCTCCCCATCCCCCTCTCGCCATCCCGCACTCCCCTCCCCTACTCCCTTCCACCTCTCCTCCCCCGCACTCTATTATCGCACACCCCACTGACGTTCCCTCCCCCTCCTCCTATCCCCACTATCCTTCCCCCAACCACATCCCCTCCCCACTCCCCTCACCTACTCCCCTTCCCCCACTCCCCTCACTCACTCCCTTCCACCACTCCATTCCCCCTCCCCCTCTCAACTTCCCCCTCTCCATCTCCCCTCCCCTTGCTCCACTCGTCTTTGGCCTCCCCTCCCCTAATCCTCGTCGTCCTCCCCCACTCCCATCCTCCACTCCCCACCCCCACTCTCCCCGCACTCCTCTTCCACTATATCTTCCCCACTCTCCCTCCCCCACTGCCCTTCCCCACTCACATACCTCACTCCCGTCCTCTCCCCGAGTCCCACTCCCTCCAACAGTCTCCCTCCCCCAATCGTCCCCCACCCCTTCCCACTCCCTCCCTGACTCCCGCACTCCACGCCCCTCACGACACCCTCGCCCACTCGCCTCGCCCAATTCCCTGCCCCACTCCCCGTCCGATCCTCCACACCCCACCCCACTCCCATACCCCCTCCCCATTCCCAGCGTCCTCTCCCCTGCCCTACTCCCCTCCCCCACTCTCTAACACGCTCCACTCCCACTCCGTTCACAATCTCTCCCCTTCCACATTCCTCTCCACCTTCCCCTCATATCCATTCCACTCCCACACTCCCCATCCCCGTCCCCCACTCCCCATCCCCCACTCCCCTCCCACACTCCCCCCCCCATCTCCCTCTCCCCAACCCCCACACCTTCCCCCACTCCTTCCGCACTCCCCTCCCCAAATCCCACCCCCCTCCACACCCCCACTCCTCTCCCCTCCCACACTCCGCTCCATCACTCCCCTCCCCAACCCCCCTCCCCGTACCCCTCCCCCACTCCCTTCCCTCTCCCTTCATCCACTCCATCCCCCTCTCTTCCCACTCCCCTCCACTCCCCTCTTCACTCCCCCACTACCATACCTACTCCCCCTCCCCATCTGCCTACCACCACTCCCCTCATCATTCCGCCACTAGCCTCCACACTGACCCTGCCCATCTCCACACCACCACTCCCCTCCCCTACTAACTTCCATCTCCCCAATCACACTCCTTTCCCTCTTCCCTTTCCCATCTCCTCCTCAACTCCCTGCCCCTCCCCTCCCCTCTCTAATTCCCCTCCCATTCCCCACTCGTTTCCCTCTCCCCCCCACGCTGCTCCCCAACTCCCCGCCCCACTCCCCTCCCCCACTCCCTTCCCCCTTCCCTCCCCCACTACCCTCACCACTCCCCTCCCATCTCACACTCACCTCCTTCTCCCCAATAAACTCCCCTCCCCTCCCCACTCTCCTCCCCCACTGTCCTCCACACCCCTCTTCAGCACGCAACCTTTGCAACTCCCATCCCCACTGCTCCCCCCTCCCCACTCCCTCCCAACTCCCCTACTTTCACCACTCCCCTCTCCACTCCACACCCACTGCCCCTACCTCACTTCACACACTCACTGCCCTTCCCCAACTCCCCTTCCCTACCCCCTCCCACCTCCCACTCTTCTCTCCGAGTCCACTCGCGCATTCCCCACACCCCTCCCTCACTCCTCTCTGCCGACTCCACACTACCCTCCCCCACTCCCCACTCCTTTCCCGCACTCCCTCTCCCACACTGTTCCCCCTCACCCATACCCCCACCCCTCCCCTACTGCCTTCCCTCAAGTCCACTCTCCCTCTCCCTACTGCCCTTCCACACTCCCCTCCCCACTCCCCACTCCCCCAGTCCCCGCCCCCTCCTCTCCCTTCCCCCACTTCCTCCCCACTCCATCCCCCACTGCCCTCCCCACATCCCTGCTCCACTGCCCTGCCACACTCACTCCCCACTCCCTCTCCCCTCCCCCTCCCCACACACTACCCCCTCCCCAATCTCCTCCCCCACTCCCCTCCCCTACTCCCATCCCACACTCCCGTCCCTCACACCCCTCCCCTGCTCTCCACCCCCACTCCCCACACCACTCCCTTCATTACTCCCCCACTACACTCCCCACTCACCCTCCTGATCTCACCGCCACACTCCCATTCCCCACTCCCTTCCCTCTCCCTTTTCCCCTTCCCTGATCAACCCATTTCCCCCCTCCCCCACATCCTTCCCTCTCCCCTTCCCACTCCCTTCCCCCTCCCCAACCCCACTACCCTCACCCACACCCTGCGCCCTCCCCTCCCCCACCCCCTTCCCTCCCGAAATCCCCCACTCCTCGCCCTCACTCCCTTCCTCTCCCTTCTCCAATCCCCTTCCCCACCCCACACCACTCCCCTCTTTTCCCCACTCCCCTTCTTTCCCCACTTCCCTCATCACTCTCCTGCTTTCCGCACTCCCCTCCTTTCCCCACTCCCCCACCACTGCATTCCTTTCCCCAACCCCCACTCCCTTCCCCTACCCCTCCCCAAACCCCTCCCACATCCCCTCCTCACTCACCTCCTTTCCCCACTCTCCCCTTTCCCCACACCTCTCACCATTCCCCTCCTTTCCCCAGTGCACTCATCACTCCACTCCTTTCCCCACTCCCCTCACTACTCACCTCCCCGTCTGTCACTCTCCTCCCGTCCTCTCCTCCCTCACTCCCTTCTGCACTTCCCTCCCCTCTCCCTACCCCCACTCCCGTACCCCACTTCACACGCTCACTCCCCTTCCCCTACTCCCCTTCCCTACTCCCTCCCACTCTCCCACTCCTCTGTCCCATTCCCCTCCCCCACTCCCTTCCCTCCCAACTCCCCTTATCTACATCCCCATCCCACACACCGCCCCCATTCCTCTCTCCACATCCGTCCCCCACACCCCTACCCTCTCCCCACACCCCTAACCCGCACCCCACAGCCACTCCCCTCCCACACCCCGCAGCCCCCACTCCCGTAACACCTCTCCCCCTCTCCCCTCCCCTCCCACTCCTCTAACTCCGCACCCCCACCCACTAACACCGTACCCCCGCTCCCCTATCTCTCCTCGCCTCGTCACTGCATTCCCCTTCTCCCCTCCCACCCCAACACCTCCCCTCACGCGTCACCCCCGCTCCCTTCCCCCACTCCACCCCCTCACTCCTTCCCAACACCCCTGCCTCAACCCCTCACCCACTCCACTCCCTCGACCCCTCCTCTACACCACTCACTCCCACTCCTTCCCCACACCCCTCCCCAATCCCTTCCCCGCTCGCCTCCCCCACACCTCCCCGACTGTCCTCGCCCCACTCCACACCACTCCCCACCCTCCCTCACTCCCTCTCTCCCACTCCCATACCCCGCCTCCCTACCCCCTCCACAACTTCCCTTTCTTTTCACGCACTCCCTTCCCCCATTCACCCACTCACCTCCCCCACCCTGACTCCCTTTCCCTCCCCTACTCCTATAACCTCCCCACTCCCCAATCACCTGCCCCACTCTCCTCACCCTGCCACCACATTTCCCCACTCCCCTCCTTTCCCCTCTCCCCTCCCTTTCCCACTCCCCTCCCCCACTCCCCTCCCCTCTCCCGTACCCCACTCCACACACTCACTCTCATCTCCCAATCCCAACTCCACTCTCACCTCCCCTCCCTCCCCCACTCTCCTCTCCCACCTCCTCCTCCACTCTCCTCCCCCACACTCCTCCACTCCCATCCCTTGCTCACATCCCTCGCAACTCCTCTCCCACACTGTCCTTCACTCCCAACTCCCCTCCTTTCACTACTCAACTCTCCACTCCCCCTCCACTCCCCTATCACTCCCCCTACCCCACTTCACACACTCACACCCCTTCCCCCACTCCACTTCCCTACTCCCTCACCCTCTCCCACTCCTCTCTCCCAGTTCCCACTCCCATTACCCATTCCACTTCCCCACTCCTGTCCCGCACTCCCTCCCTCACACCCCTCACCCTCACCCCTACTCCTCCCACACTACATTGCCCCAATCCCACTCTCCCTCCCCCAATCCTACTCTCCCTCCCCCACTCCCCACTCCCTTCCCCCATTTTCTCCCTACTCCCCCTTCGCTGCCCACCCCCACTCCCTTCCCCCACACCACTCTCACCTGTCCCAATCCCCTCCCCTGTCCCCTCCCAGACTCACCTCCCACACTCCCCTCCTCACTACAACCCCCGCTCCCCTCCCTTACCTCCCTGTTCCACTGCCCTGCCAACCCCACCCCCCTCCCACACACCCATTCCTCACTCCCTTCCACACTCCGCTCCACCTCAAGACCCTCCCCCTCTCTCACTCCCTTCCCCCTCCCCTGTCCCCTTCACCCTCCCCAATCCCACTCCCCTCCACCCTCCTCATCGTCCTCCCCTCACTCCCATTCTCCGCTACCCTGTCCCCTGCACTCCCCTCAGGAACATCTTACCGAATCCCCTACCCTCCATCCTCAGTCCACCTCTCACTCCTGCACAACCCTCCCCCTCCCCCACTCACCTCCCCCACTCATCCCCACTACCCTGGCTTCCGTGACCCCCTCTCCTCCACTCCCCTCCCCCACTTCCCTTCCCCCTCCCACACTCCCATTCCCTCCCCCACTCCCATACCCTCACGCACTCCCCATCACCACTCCCCACCACCACTCCCCACACCCACTCCACTGCCCCACTCTCGTCCAGCAGTCTCATCCCCTCTCCCCACCCCCACTCCACTCCGCACTCCCGTCCCGCAGCATTTCCCCTTCTTCCCAACCCTCCACCCTCAGTCCACCTCTCCTACCCCACACTGCTCCCCCTCTCCATGCCCCTCCGCCACTCCCCACTCCCATACCCTCCCCCACTAACCACTACCCTCTACACTCCCCTCCCCACTCCTTTCCCCGCATCCCTCCCCCACTCCCCTCCCGAACACCCCTCCCCCTCTCCCCTGCCCCACTCCCCTCCCGAGCTCCCCACTTGCCGCCCCACTCCCGCACGCCGCTCTCGCACTCCGCTCCCCAAATCCCATCCTTCACTCCCCGGCGCACTACCCTCCCCACTCTCCCTCCCATCTCCCCACTCCCCTCCACCACTCCCCACTCCCCTCCCAAAATCCGCACTCCGCCCCCGTACTCCCCTCACACACTGCCGTCCTCTATTCCCCGTCCGCACTACCCTACCCGCTCACCGTCCCAACTCCCCTCCCGCACTTCACTCCCTCACTCCACGGCCCATTTCCCTTAACCCTCCCCTCCCCTCCCCCACTACCTTCCCCCTCCCCTCCCCAAGTCCATAACCCCCACTCCCCTCCCCCACTCCCTTGCCTAATCCCCTCACTTCTCCTCTCCTTTCAACACTCCCCTCTCTACTCCACTCTCCACTCCCCTCCCCTCTCCTATACCCCACTTCACACACTCGCTCCCCTTCCCCCACTCTACTCCTCTACTGCCTCCCACTCTCCCACTGCTCTCTCCCAGTTCCCTATCCCATTCCCCTCCCCATTCCGCTCCCCCTTTCCCCCTCCCCCATTCCCCCTTACCCTTTCCCCGTCCCCTCCTCTACCCCATTCCCCCACTCCACCTCGCCCTCCCCCACTCCGTTTTCCCCCTCCCATTTTCCCTCCCCCACTCCCCTCCCCTTCCCTCTCCCCTTCTCCACTTCCCTAACTCCGCACCCACTCCCCACTCCATTCCCCCACTCCGCTCCCACTCGAAAACCTCCTGTCACTCCTCTCCACTCCATTCCCCCACTCCCCTCCCTCCCCCAACTCCACCCCACCAACCCGTCCTCCAATCCTCTCCCCCACTCCCCTCCCCCACTCCCCTACTCACTCGCCTCCCCCACACCCGTCCCTCACTCCCCTCTCCCACTCACCTGCCCAGACCCTCACAATTCCCATCCCCTACCACCTCCCAACTCCCCTCCTTTCCCCACTCTCCTCTCCCGTCTTCACTCTACTATCCACACCAATCTCCATTCCCCTCCCCTCTCTCCTCCCCTCTCCCCTACTCCACTTAACACACACTCACTCCCCTTCGCGCACTTCATCTCACTACTCCCTCCCTCTCTCCCACTCCTCCCTCCCAGTCCATTCTCTCATTCCCCTCACCATTTCCCCTCCCCTTTCTCCCTCTCCCTTTCCCACACTCCCCCACTCCCCTTCCCCACACACCTCCGCTTCTCCCTGTCCCCCACTTCCCTCCCCTCCCCCTCTCCCTCTCTACTCCCGCACTCCCCTAAGCCCACACCCCCACTCCCCTAACTCGGCACCCCAGTCCGCTAACGTCGCACTCCCTCCCGACTCCATTACTCCGCTTCCCGCTCTCCCCTAACTCCTCCCCTCACTCCACTCCAATCCATTCCCCCACCCCTCTCCCTCCCCGACTCCTCCCCCAACCCGTCCACCCATCCTCCCCCACAATCCCCTCCTACACACCTCTCCCCCACTCCCTCAGCCCACTCCCAACCCCCACTCCTCTCCCGCATTCCCCTCCTCCACTCCACACCCCAACCCATCCCCTTCCCCACACCCCCTTCCCCTACTCCCCTCCCCACTCCCCTCCACACTCCTCTCCCCCACTCTCCCCTCCCACGCACCTCCCCAACACATCCCCTCCCCCAGTCCACTTCCCCGCAACCCTCCCACTAACTCTCACATCCCCCAGTCCCCTCCCACCACCACTCCCGTCCCCAACTCGCGTCCCCGCTCCTCCCCGCACACCCCCTCCCGTCTCCCATCCCCTTCACCACTCCCCTTCTCCTCCCCAGTCCCCTGCCTCACCAGCACAGCCCTTCCCCTCCCTCAACCCCTCCCCCACCCCACCCGCCTCCCCTACTCACTCTCCCGTCCCCACTCCCCTGCCCCACTGCCTTTTCCCACACCCCTCCCCCACCCGCTCCCCCATCCCTTCCTCCATTCCTCTCCTCCACTCCCATGCCCCTCTGCCCTCTCCAACTCCCCTCCCCTACTGCTACCACACACCCCTCCCCCACTCGTCTCCCCCTCCTCTCTCCCACTCCCCTCCCCAACCCCTCCCCTCCCCTTAACCCACCCCCACTTCTCTCTCCCACTGCTCACCCGCACTCCCCTCCCACACTCCCCTCCCTCACACACCTCCCCCAAATCCTCCCCCTCTCCATCCCCTACTCCTCCCCAATCTCCTCCTCCACGCGTCTCCCCCACTCCCTACTACCACTCCCTCCCCTCTACCCTCTCCCACTCCCCTCCGCACTCCGCTCCCAAACAACCCCTCACCCACTCCCCTCCCCCACTCTGCATTCCCTCCCCTCTCCCCTCCCCTCTCCCCTACCCCACTTAACACACAGTCACTCCCCTTCCCCCAATCCCCTTCCCTACTCCCTCCCTCTCTCCTACTCCTCACTCCCAGTCCCCTCTCCCATTCCCCTCACCATTTCCCCTTCCCCTTTCTCCCTTTCCCTTTCCTCACACTCCCCTACTCCCCTTCCCCACGCACCTCCACTTCTCCCTCAACCCCACTCCCCTCCCCTCCCGCTCCCTCTCCCCTACCGCACTCCCCTAACTCCATACGACAACACCCCTAACTCCGCAACCCAGTCCCCTAACGTCGCACTCCCTCCCGACGCCATTACTCTACACCCCACACTCCCCTAACCCCTCCCCTCACTCCTCTCCAATCCATTCCTCCACTCCTCTCCCTCCCTGATCCCTCCCCCGAACCCGTCCACCCACTCCTCCCCCACACTCACCTCCTCCACACCTCTCCCCCACTCCATCCTCCCACTCCCCTCCCACCACTCCTCTGCCGCACTCCCATCCTCCACTCCCCTCACCAACCCATCCCCTTCCCCCACCCCTACTCCCCTCCCCACTCCCCTCCACACACCTCTCCCCACTCTCCTCCCCTGCTACCCTCCGTCAAACTCTCCCATCCCCCACTCCCCTCCCATCACCACTCCCGTCCCCCACTCGCGTTCCCCACTCGTCTCCCCAAACCCCCTCCTGTCTCCCCTCCGCTTCCCCACTCCCCTTCTCTTCCCCAATCCACTGCCTCACCAGCGCTCTCCTTCCCCTCCCACAACACCGTCCCCCACACCATTCGCCTCCCCTACTCCCTCGCACGACCCCTACTCCCTGGCCCCACTGCCCTTTCCCACACCCCTCCCCCACCCGCTCCCCAACCCGTCCTCCATTCCTCTCCTCCACTCCCATGCCCCTCTGCACTCTCCAACTCCCCTCCCCTATTCCTACCCCACTCCCCTCCCCCATTCGTCTCCCTCCTCTCTCCCACTCCCCTCCCCAATCCCTACCCTCCCCCACTTCTCTCTCCCACTCCTCTCCCGCACTCCCCTCATCCACTCCCCTCCCGCTCTCACCTCCCCCAAACCCTCCCCCTCCCCATCCCCTACTCCTCCACCACTCCCCTCCACGCGTCTCCCCCACTCCCTCCTACCACTCCCCTCCTACCACTCCCCTCCCCAAACACCCCAACCTCCCACTCCCCTCCCCCAACTCTCCTCCCAACACCAGCCTCCCCCACACCCCTCCCCATGTTCCTCTCCCAAACACCCCTCTACTACTCTCCTACCCTCCCCAATCCCCTCCCTAACTCACCTCCCCACCCCCTCACCCTGCCCCTCCCCCATACACCTCCCCATTCCCTTCCACACACTCCTCTCCCCCACCCCCTCTCCTGCTCCCCTCCACAACCCATCCCCTCTCCCACTCCCCTGCCCACTCTCCTCCCCACTCCCCTCCAGACTCCCCTCCAGATTCTGGTCCAGAAACCCCCTCCAGAAATTCCCTCCCCACTCCCCACCCCACCCCCCTCCCCACTCCCCTCCAGAGACCCCTCCCCATTCACCTTCCTGGTCCTCTCCACCACTCCATTCCCTCTCCCCTCCCCTACTCCGTTCCCAGTCCCCTCCTCACCCCCTCCCCAGCTCGCCTCCCCTCCCCTCTCCCTTCCCCTCCTCATTCCCCTACCCGCTCACCTCTCCCCTCCCCAACACCCCGCCCTCCCCTCCCCTGCCCAACTCCCCCCCTACCCTCCACTACACCCCTACCCAGACCCCTTCCCTCTGCCCTCTCCCTTTTGTCCCTCACGTCCCTGCCGACTCGCCTCCCCGCCCCATTCACCACCCCCACTCCCCCACACACCTTTCCCTTCACCCCTCCCCCAAAACTCTCTCCCACTCCCCTTGCCCACTTCCCTCCCCCAATCCCCTCACCCCACTTTCCTCCCCCACCCCCTCCCCCACTACCCTCTCCCACTTCCCTCCCCCTCTCCCCTCCCCCTCTTCCCTCTCTAATCCCCGAACTACCCATCACAACGCACTCTCCACTCTCCCACTCCTGTCCCCACAACCTCCCCGGAACTGCCCCTGTCCCACTACCTTCTCCCTTTCCTCTCCCAATCGTCTACCCTACCCCACTCCCCCATGGCCACTTTCCCCTCCCCACTTCGCTCCCCCACTCCCCTCCCCCACTTCCCTCCCCAAACCCCCTCTCCCCCAGTCCCCTCTCCCCCACTCCCCACACCCACTCCCCTTCCACACTCCCCTCCACGCTCTCGTCTCGCCCACTCCCCTCTCCCGCAGTGCATTCCACGCACCCACCACTGTGTGTAAAGAACCTACCTCTGACATCTCCCCGAAACCTTCCTCCAATCACCTTAAAATTATGCCCCCTGGTGGTAGCCCATTCCACCCTGGCAAAAAGTCTCTGGATACCCACTCTATCTTTGCCTCTCATCATCTTGTACCCCTCTATCAAGTCACCTCTCATCCTTCTTCGCTCCAATGAGAAAAGCCCTAGCTCCCTCAACCTTTCATCATAAGCCATGCCCTCCAGTCCAGGCAGCATCCAGGTAAATCTCCTCTGCACCCTCTCTAAGGCTTCCACATCCTTCCTGTAATGAGGCAACCAGAACTGAACACAATATTTCAAGAGTGGTCTAACCAGGGCTTTATAGAGCTGCAGCATAACCTTGCGGCTCTTAAACTCAATCCCCCTGTTAATGAAAGTCAACCCTATCAACTTGGGTGGCAACTTTGAGGCATCTGAGGACGTGGACCCAAAGATCCCCCTGTTCCTCTACACTGTCAAGAATCCTGTCTTCAAGCATGTATTCCGCATTCAAATTCGACCTTCCAAAATGAATCCCTTCACACTTTTCCCGTTTGAAATTCATCTGCAACTTCTCAGCCCAGCTCTGCATCCTGTCAATGTCCCGTTGCAACCTACAACAGCCTTCCCACTATTCACAACTCCAGCAACCTTTGTGCCATCGGCAAACTTACCAACCCAGCCTTCCACTTCCTCATCCAAGTCATTTATAAAAATCACAAAGGGAAGAAGCCCCACAACAGATCCCTGCGGAACACCACTGGTCACTGAGCTCCAGGCTGAATGCTTTCCATCTTCTACCACCCTCTGTCTTCTATGGGCCATCCAATTCTGTATCCAGACAGCCAAATTTCCCTGTATCCCATGCCTCCTTACTTTCTCAATGTGCCTACCATGGGGAACCTAATCAAACGCCTTGCTAAAATCCACAAACACCACATCCACTGCTCTTCTTCATCGACGTGTTTTGTCACAACCTCAAAGAATTCAATAAGGCTTGTGAGGCATGACCTGTCCCTCACAAAGCCATGCTGACTATTTCTAATCAAACTATGCTTTTCCATATAATCATAAATCCTGTCTCTCAGAATCCTCTCCAATAATTGGCCCACTACCGACGTAAGACTGACTAGTCTATAATTCCCAGGGTTATCCCTATTCCCTTTCTTGAACAAGGGAATAACATTTGCCACCCTCCAATCATCTGGTATTACTCCAGTGGAAAGTGAGGATGCAAAGATCATCGCCAAAGGTGCGGCAATCTCTTCCTTCGCTTCCCATAATAACCTTGGGTATATCCCTTCTGGCACCGGGGACTGATCTGTCCTCATATCTTTCAAAATTTGCAGCACATCCTCCTTCTTAACATCAATCTGATCGAGCATATCAGCCTGTTTCACGCTGTCCTCACAAACAACAAGGTCCCTCTCACCAGTGAATACTGTGGCAAAGTACTCATTTAGGACGTCGCCTACCTCATCCAACTCCAGACACAAGTTCCCTCCACTAGCCCTGATCGGCCCTACCCTCACTCTGGCCATCCTCTTGTTCCTCACATAAGTGTAGAACGCCTTGGGATTTTCCTTAATGCTAACCGCCAAGAATTTATCCTGTCCCCTTCCAGCTCTCCGAAGTCCATTTTTCAGTTCCTTCCTGGCTACCTTGTAACCCTCTGGAGCCCTGTCTGATCCTTGCTTCGTCAACCTTAAGTTATCTTCCTTCTTCCTCTTTACTAGCTGTTCCACATCTCTTGTCATCCAAGGTTCCTTCACCCTACCATACCTTCCTTGCCTCATCGGGACAAACCTTTGAAGCAGTCGCAGCAAGTTTTCCCTCAACAACCTCCACATTTCTGTCGTGCATTTCCCTGAGAAGATCTGTTCCCAATTTTAGCTCCCCACTTCCTGCCTAATAGCATTGTAATTCCCCCTCCCCAATTAAATATTTTCCCATCCCGTCTGCTCCTCTACCTCTCCATGACTATAGTAAAGGTCAGGGAGTTGTGATCACTTTCACCGAAATGCTCTCCCACCGAGAGATCTGCCACCTGGCCTGGTTCGTTGTCAAGCACCAAATCCAACATAGCCTCCCCTCCAGTCAGCCGATCTACATATTGAGTCAGGAAACCTTCCTGGTCACACCTGACAAAATCTGCTCCATCCAAACTATTTGCACTAAGGAGGTTCCAATCAATATTAGGGAAGTTGAAGTCACCCATGTCAACAACCCTGTTACTTCTGCATCTTTCCAAAATCTGCCTCCCAATCTGTTCCTCCGTGTC
Source organism: Heterodontus francisci (assembly GCF_036365525.1). Taxonomy (NCBI): domain Eukaryota; kingdom Metazoa; phylum Chordata; class Chondrichthyes; order Heterodontiformes; family Heterodontidae; genus Heterodontus; species Heterodontus francisci. The sequence goes on from NC_090391.1 coordinate 58,990,753, forward strand.
TCTGTTGCTATTGGGGAGTCTATAGAAAACAGCCAATAAGGTGACAGCTCATTTCCTGGTTAAGAATTCCACCCATTCTGACTCAGTGGACAAACCCTCCTCGACAACCTCCCTTTCTGCCGCTGTGATATTATCCCTGATTAGCAATGCCACTCACCAACCTCTTTTACCTCCCTCCCTATTCCTTTAAAACATCTCAACCCCGGAACATCCAACATCCATTCCTGCCCCTGTGATATCCACGTCTCCGTAATGGCCACAACATCATAGCTCCAAGTACTGATCCATGCTGTAAGTTCATCACCCTTATTCCTGACACTTCTTGCGTTAAAATGGACACACTTCAACCTATCATATTGGTTGCAACTTTGCCCTCTCAACTGTCTAACCTTCCTTACTGACTCTCTGCACGCTGTATCTGTCTGTTCTACAGCTACCGCATCCACTGATCCGTAGCTCCGGTTCCCATCCCCCTGCTAAACTAGATTAAACCCTCCCGAAGAGGTCGAGCAAATTTCCCGCCCAGGATATTTGTGCCCCTCCGGTTCAGATACAACCCATCCTTCTTGTACAGGTCCCACCTTCCCCAGAGGAAATTGGCTCCTTCCTTATTTTTGGAGGGACTCAGTATAACTCCAGCTGCTATCAGTAGACGGTTGGATTGAATTGTCTCTTTCCTGCTATGTGAATGGGACTCAGTACCACTCCAGCTGTTACAAATAGAGGCCTGGATTGAATTGACACTTTCCTGGTGTGTGAGTGTGGTCAATGACACTCCAGTTGGAATTAGTGAGAGTCTGGATTGAATTGGCTCTTTCCTGATGTGTGAGTGGGGTTCAGTGCCACACCAGCTGGTAGTATTAGACGGCTGGTTTGAATCAGTACTTCCCTGGTTTGTGAGTGGGGTTCAGTACAACTCCAGCTGCTATTAAAAGAGCCCTGGATTGAATTGTCTCTTTTCTGGTGCTCAGTGAAACTCCAGCTGGTATTACTATGGGCCTGGATTGATCTGGCTCTATGCTGGTGTTTGACGGGGTACACTACCAATCCAGCCGGTATTAACAGAGGCCCGGATTGAGTTGGTTCTTTCCTATTGTGTGAATGGTGTTCACTAACACTCCAGCTGGCATTATTAGAGGCCTGGATTGAATTGGCTCTTTCCTGGAGTGTGGGTGGTGTTCAGTACCACGCCAGCTCGTATTGATACAGGGCTGTATTGAATTGGCTCTTTCCCGGTCTGTGTGGGACTCAGTTCCAATCCAGCTGGTATTGATACAGGCCTGTTTAGAATTGGCTCTTTCCTGGTGAGTGAGTGGTGCACAGTGCCACTCCAGCTGTTATTGATAGAGGCCTGGATTGAATAATTTCTTTCCTGGTGTGTAACTGGGGCTCAATACCTCTCTGGCCGGTATTAAAAGTGTCATGGATTGAAATGTCTCTTTCCTGGTGTTTGAGTGTTTTTCAGTAACACACCAGCTGGTCTTAATAGAGACCTCCATTGAATTGGCTCCTTCATTGTGTTTGAGTGGGGTTCAGTAACACTCCAGCTGGTATTAGTTGGGGGCTGGATTGAATTGTCTCTTTCCTGGTGTGTGAATGGGACTCAGTACCACTGCAGCTGGCATGAATAGAGGCCTGGATTGAATTGGCTCTTTCCTGGTGTGTGAGTTGTGCTCAGTAACAATCCAGCTGGTGTTGTTAGAGGCTGCAATAGAATTGGCTCTTTCCTGGTGTGTGAGTCGAGTCAGTGAGACTCCAGCTGGTATTAATGTGGGGCTGGATTGAATTGGCTCTTTCTTGGAGTGTGCATGGTGTTTGGTACCACACCAGCTCGTAGGAATAAAAGGCTGGATTGAAGTGGTTCTTTCCTGATGAGTGCGTGGAGCTCAGTATCACTCCAGCTGGTAATAATAGAGTCCTCTATTAAATTGGATTTTTCCTGGTGTTTGAGTGTGGTTCAGTAACACTCCAGCTGTTATTAGTAGAGTCCTGGATTGAATTGGCTCTTTCCTGGTGTTTGACAGACGATCAGTACCACTCCAGCTGGTTCTAATAGAGGCCTGGATTGAATTGGCTCTTTCCTGGTGTGTGAGTGGGGTCAGTGACACTCCAGCTGGTATTAATGTCGGCCTGGATTGAATTGGCCCTTTCCTGGCAGGTGAGTGGTACTCAGTACCACTCCATCAAGTATTAATAGCGTCCTGGATTGCATTGGCTCTTTCCTTGTGTGTGCATGGGGTTCAATACCTCTCCAGCTGGTAGTAATTGTGGGCTGGGTTGAATTAGCTCCAACAATGTGTGTGAGTGGCGCTCGGTACCACTTCAGCTGGTATAAAAAGAGTGTTGGATTGAATTGTCTCTTTCCTGGTGTGTGAGTGGAACTCAGTACCACTCCAGCTGGTATTAATAGAGTCCTGGAGAGAATTGTCTCTATCGTAGTGTTTGAGTGGGGTTCAGTAACACTCAAGCTGGTATGAATAGAGGCCTGGATTGGATTGGCTCTTTCCTGGTGTGTGATCCGGGTTCAGTACCTCTCCAGCTGGTATTAATAAAGTCCGGGATTAAAATGTCCCTTTTCGGGTCTTTGAGTTGGACTCAGTACCGCTTCAGCTGGTATTAATTAGGCCTGCATTGATGTGGCTCTTTCCTGCCGTGTGAGTGGGACACTGTGCCACTCCAGCTGGTATTAATATAGTCCTGTATAGAATTGGCTCTTTCGTGGTGTTTGAGTGGGGTTCAGTACCACTCCAGCTGCTATTCATAGAGGCTGGGATTGAATTATCTCTTTCGTGGCGAGTGAGTGGTGCTCAGTACCTCTCCAGCTGCTATTAATAGAGGCCGGGATTGAATTGTCTGTTTCCTGGTGTGCGACGTGGTACACTACCAATCCAGCCGGTATGGACAGAGGCCTGGATTGAATTGGCTCTTTCCTGGTGCGTGAGTAGGGTTCAGTACCACTCCAGCTGGTATTGATCGTGCCCAGGATTGAATTGGTTCTTTCCCGGTGTGTGAGACGGGTTCAGTACCAATCTAGCTGGTATTAATAGAGGCCTGGATTGAATTGGCTCTTTCCTGCTGTGTGAGTGGGGCTCAGTACCACTCCAGCTGGTATTTAAAGAGACCTGGATTGAACTGGCCCTTTCCTGGTGTTTGACTGAGATTCTGTACCACTCCAGATTGTACGAATAGAGGTCTGGATTGAATTGGCTCTTTCCTGGTGTGTGTGGGGGGCTCCATACCACTTCAACTGTTAGTTATATAGGCGTGGATTGAATTGGCTCCTTCCTGGTGTGTGAGTGGGACTCAGTACCGCTCCAGCTGGTGTTAATAGAGGCCTAGATTGAATTGGCTATTTCCTGGTGCGAGAGTGGGGTCAGTGACAATCCAGCTGGTATTAATGTGGTCTGGATTCAATTGGCTCTTTCCTGCCGCGTGAGTAGGGTTCAGTACCAATCCAGCTGGTAGTAATAAATTGCAGGAATGAATTGGCTCTTTCCTGGTGCGTGAGTGGAGATCAGTACCACGCTAACTGGTAATAAAAGAGTCCTGGATTGAATTGGCTCTTTCCTGTTGTGTGAGTGGAACTCAGTACCACTCCAGCTGGAGTCCTGGATAGAATTGGCTCATTCTTGGTGTGTGAGTGGGGTCAGTGATACTCAAGCTTGTATTAATATGGACCTGAATTGAATTGGATATTTCTTGGGGTGTGAAGGGGTTCAGTATCACTCCAGCTGGTACATAATAAAGGCTGGGATTGAATTGTCCCTTTCTTGGTGTTTGAGTGGGACTCAGCTCCGCTACAGCTCGTATTAATAGAAACCTGCATTGATTTGGCTTTATCCTGGTGTGTTCGTGTGCTCAGTACCACTCCAGCTGCTCTCAATCGATGCCATAATTGAATTGGCTCGTTCCTGCTCTGTGAGTAGGGTTTGGCACCACTCCAGCTGGTAGTGAAAGAAACCTGGTTTGACTCAGCTCTTCCGTGGCGTGTGAGTGGAGCTCAGTGCCACTTCAGTTGTTATTAATAGAGGCCGGGATTGAATTGACTACTTCCTGGTGTGTGAGGTGTTTCACTCCCGATCCAGCCGGGATGAACAGAGGCCTGGAATGCATTGGCTCTTTCCTGGTGTGTGGGTAGGGTTCAGCACCACTCCAGCTGATAGTTATAGAAACAAAAACAAGAAATGCTGGATTCACTCAGCAGGTCTGGCAGCATCTGTGGAAAGAGAAGCAGAGTTAACGTTTCGGGTCAGTGACCCTTCTTCGGAACTGACAAATATTAGAAAAGTCACAGACTGTAAACAAGTGAGGTGGGGGTTGGGCAAGAGATAACAAAGGAGAAGGTGCTGATTGGACCAGGCCACATAGCTGACCAAAAGGTCACGGAGAAAAGGCAAACAATATGTTAATGGTGTGTTGAAAGACAAAGCATTAGTACAGATTAGGTGTGAATATACTGAATATTGAACAGCAGCAAGCGCAAACCTGAAGAAAAACAACCTGAAAAAAACAGTGGGTAAGCAAACTGAACAAACTAAGATGAAATGAAATAAATGCAAAAAAAGATTGTAAAAAATGTAAAAAGGAATGTAAAAAAAAAAGAAAATAAAAGGAAGAAAAAATAACTAAAAATGACTAAAAATGAAAGTAAAGTGGGGGGCTGTCATGCTCTGAAATTATTGAACTCAATGTTCAGTCCGGCAGGCTGTAGTGTGCCTAATCGGTAGATGAGATGCTGTTCCTCGAGCTTGCGTTGATGTTCACTGGAACACTGCAGCAATCCCAGGACAGAGATGTGAGCATGAGAGCAGGGGGGTGTGTTGAAATGGCAAGCAACCGGAAGCTCAGGGTCCTGCTTGCGGACTGAGCGGAGATGTTCCGCAAAGCGGTCACCCAGTCTGCGCTTGGTCTCCCCAATGTAGAGGAGACCACACTGTGAGCAGCGAATACAGTATACTACATTGAAAGAAGTACAAGTAAATCGCTGCTTCACCTGAAAGGAGTGTTTGGGGCCTGGGATAGTGAGGAGAGAGGAGGTAAATGGGCAGGTATTACACCTCCTGCGATTGCAAGGGAAGGTGCCCTGGGACGGGGACGAGGTGGTGGGGGTAATGGAGGAGTGGACCAGGGTGTCGCGGAGGGAACGATCCCTTCGGAATGCTGACAGGGGAAGGGAGGGGAAGATGCGACTGGTAGTGGCATCACGCTGGAGGTGGCGAAAATGGCGGAGGATGATCCTTTGGATATGGAGGCTGGTGGGATGAAAAGTGAGGACAAGGGGAACCCTTTCACGGTTCTGGGAGGGAGCGGAAGGGGTGAGGGTATAGGTGCGGGGAATGGGTCGGACACGGTTGAGGGCCCTGTCAACCACAGTGGGGGGAAATCCTCGGTTGAGGAAAAATGAGGTCATATCAGAAGCACCGTCATGGAAGGTAGCATCATCAGAGCAGATGCGTCGGAGACAGAGAAACTGGGAGAATGGAATGGAGTCCTTACAGGAGGTAGGGTGTGAAGAAGTGTAGTCGAGGTAGCTGTGGGAGTCAGTGGGCTTATAATGGATATTGGTAGACAACTTATCCCCAGAGATGGAGACAGAGAGGTCGAGGAAGGGAAGGGAAGTGTCAGAGATGGACCATGTAAAGGTGAGAGAAGGGTGGAAATTGGAAGCAAAGTTGATAAAGTTTTCTCGTTCGGGGCGGGAGCAGGAAACGGCACCGATACAGTCATCAATGTACCGGAAAAAGAGTTGGGGGAGGGGGCCTGAGTAGGACTGGAACAAAGAATGCTCGACATATCCCACAAACAGACAGGCATAACTAGGACCCATGCGGGTACCCATAGCGACACCTTTTACTTGAAGGAAATGCATGGAGTTGAAGGAGAAGTTGTTCAATGTGAGAACAAGTTCAGCCAGGCGGAGGAGGCTGTTGGTGGAAGGGGACTGGTTGGGCCTCTGTTCCAGGAAGAAGCGGAGAGCCCTCAAACCATCCTGGTGGGGGATGGAGGTGTAGAGCGATTGGACGTCCATAGTGAAGAGGAGGCTGAACTTGTTCTCACATTGAACAACTTCTCCTTCAACCCCATGCATTTCCTTCAAGTAAAAGGTGTCGCTATGATTGAATTGGCTCTTTCCTGGTTTGTGACGTGGTTCACTACCAATCCAGCCGGTATTAACAGATGCCTGGATTGGGTTGGCTCTTTCCTGGTGTGAGTGGGGTCAGTGATACTCGGGCTGGTATTAATGTGGGCCTGGATTGAATTGGCTCTTTCCTGGTATGTGAGTTGGGTCAGTGATACTCCAGCTGGTATTAATGTGGGCCTGGATTGAATTGGCTCTTTCCTGGTGTTTGAGTGAGCTCAGTACCGCTCCAGCTGGTATTTGTAGATGTTTTGATTGAATAGACTCTTCACTGGTGTATGAGTGGGACTCAGTACCGCTGCATCTTGCATTAATAGAGGCCTGCATTGATTTGGCTCTTTCCTGGTGTGTTCGAGGTGCTCAGCACCACTCCAGCTGCTATTAATAGAGGCCTGGATTGAATTATCAATTTCCTTGTGTGTGAGTGGGGCACAGTACCAATCCAACTGGTAATAATGGAGGGCTGGATTGAATTGGCTCTTCCCTGGATTGTGAGTTGTGCTCAGTACCACTCCAGCTGGTATTAATAGTGCCCTGGATTGAATTTCTCTTTCCTGGTGTGTGAGTGGGGTCATTGACAATACAGCTGGTATTAATGTGGGTCTGGATTCAATTTGCCCTTTCATGCTGTGTGAGTGGGGTTCAGTTCCACTCCAGCTGGTAGTAATAGAAGGCTGGATTGAATTGCATCTTTCTTGGTGTGTGGGTGGAACTCAGTACCACTCCAGCTGGTATTAACTGAGGCTTGGTTTCCATCGACTCCTTCCTCGTGTGTGAGTTGGACTCAGTGCCACTTCAGCTGGTTTTAAGAGTCCCGGATTGAATTGGCTCTTTCCTGGTGTGTGAATGGGTGTTGATTCCATTCCAACTGGTATTAATAGAGGCCGGGATTGAATTGGCTCTTTCCTGGTGTGTGATTTGGAGTTAATTCCACTCCAACTGGTATTAATAGAGGCCTGGATAGAATTGGCTCTTTTCTGGTTTTTGAGTTGGGTTCAGTACCATTCCAGCTGCTGTTAATAGCGCCCTGGATTGAATTGCTTCTTTCCTGTTCTGTCATTGGGAATCAATGCCTCTCCACCTGGTATTAGTAGATGCCTGGAATGAATTGGCTCTTTTCTGGTTTGTGAGTCGTTCTCAGTACCACTCCAGCTGGAATGAATTGAGGCTTGGATTGCATTGGCTCTTTCGAGCGTGTGAGTTGGGTTCAGTTCCAATCCAGCTGCTGCTAATCGCGCCCTGGAGTGAACTGGTTATTTCCTTGTGTGCAAGTGGGACTAAATGCCTCTCCAGCTGGTATTAATAGAGGCCTGGATTGAGTTGGCTCTTTCATGGAGTGTGAGTGCAACTCAGTCCCAGTCCAGCTGATATTAGTGAAGAACTGGATTGAATTGGCTCTTTTCTGATCTGTGATTGGGAATTAATTCAACTCCAGCTGGTATTAATAGAGACTTGGATACAATTGGCTCTTTCCTGGGGTGTGAGTAGGAATTAATACAACTCCAGCTGGCATTAATATATGCCTGGATTCAAATGGCTCTTTCCTGAGGTGTGAGTGGTACTCAGTTCCACTCGAGCTGGTATTAATGGAGACCTGGATTTAATTTGCTCTTTCCTGGTGTGTGCGAGGGTTTCAGTAGCACTCCAAATGTTATTAATAGAGGCCCAATCCAGCTGGTATTAATTGATGCTGGGATTGAATTGGCTCATTCCTGTTGTGTGAGTTGCGTTCAGTACCACTCCAGCTGCGATTAATAGCGCCCTGGATTGAACTAGCTCTTTACTGGTGTGTGAGTGGGACTCACTACCACTCCAACTGGTATTTATAGAGGCCTGGATTGAAGCGGCTCTTTCCTGGTGTGCGACTAGGAGCCAGTACCACTCCAGATGGTATTAATAGATGTCTGGATTGAATTGTGTACTTACTGGTGTGTGAGTGGGGCTCAGTACCACTCCAGCAGGCATTAATAGAGGCCCGGATTGAATTGGCTCATTTCTGGTGTGTGTGTGTGGGACTCAGTACCACTCCAGCTGGTATGACTTGAGGCTTGGATTCCATTGGCTCCTTCCTCGTGTGTGAGTGGGACTTAGTGTCACTTCAGCTGGTATTAAGAGACCCGGACTGAACTGGCTGTTTCCTGGTGCGTGAATGGGAGTTAGTTGCACTCCAACTGGTATTAATAGAGACCGTGAATTAATTTGCTCTGTCCTGGTGCGTGAGTGGGAGTTAATTCCATCCCAACTGGTATTAATAGAGGTCTGGATAGAATTGGCACTTTTCTGGTTTGTGAGTGGGACTCAGTACCACTCCAGCTGGTATTAACTGCGGCTTAGAGTCAATTGGCTGCTTCCTGGTGTGTGAGTGGGGCTCAGTAGCACTCCAAATGTTATAAACAGAGGCCTGGATTGAATTGGTTCTTTCCTGATGTGTGAGTGGGAGTCAGTTCCACTCCAGCTGGATTTATTGGAGACGTGGATTTAATTGGCTCTTTCCCAGTGTGTGAGTGGGAGTTAATTCCACTTCAACAGGTATTAATAGAGGCCTGGATAGAAGAGGGTCTTTTCTGGTTTTTGTGCGGGGCTCAGTTGCACTCTAAATGTTATTAATAGAGGCCTTGATTGAAATGGCACTTCTCTGATGTGTGGGTTGGTTTAGTACCACTCCCGCTTCTATTAATAGCGCCCTGGATTGAACTGGCTCTTTACTGGTGTGTGAGTGGGACTCTGTGCCACTCCAGCTGGTATTAATGGAGGCCTGTATTGAATTGGCTCCTTTCTCATGTGTGAGTGGGACTCAGTACCACTCCACATGCGGTTAATAGCGCCCTGGATTTAACCGGCTCTTTACTGGTGTTTGAGTGGGAATCACTACCACTCCAGCTGGTATTAATGGAGACCTGGTTTGAATTGTCTCTTTCCTGTTGTGTGAGTGGGACTCAGTACCACTCCAGCTGGTATGAATCGAGGCCTGGATTGAATTGACTCTTACTTGATGTATGAGCGGGGCTCAGTACCATTCCAGCTGGTATTATTTGAGGCTTGGATTGAAATGGCCCTTGCCTGGTGTGGGAGTGGGAGTTTATTACACTGCAGCGGGTATTAACAGAAGCCTTGATTCAATTGGCTCTTTCCTGGTTTGTGAATTTGTCTCACTGCCACTCCAGCTGGTATTAATCGAGGCCTGGATTGAATTGGCTCTTTCCTGCTTTGTGAGTGGGTCTCAGTGCCACTCCAGATGCTATTAATAGAGGCCTGGATGGATTGGCACTTCCCTGGTGTGTGATTAGGTCTCAGTACCACTCCAGCTGGTATTATTTGAGGCTTGGATTGAAATGGCCCTTGCCTGGTGTGGGAGTGGGAATCGGTACTAATCCAAACGTTATTAATAGATGTTTGGATCGAATTGGCTCTTTCCGGTGAGTGAGTTGGGTTCAGTACCACTCCAGCTGGTATTAATAGAGGCCCGGATTGAATCGGCTCGTTCCTGGTTTGATAGTGGGAGTTAATTCCACTCCAGCTGGAATTATTAGATGCCTGGATTCAATTGGCTCTTTTCTGGTGTGTAAATGTGACTCAGTACCACACCAGCTGGTATTATTAGAGGCCAGGATTGATTTGGCTCCTTCCTGGTGTGTGAGTGAGAATCAGTACCAATCCAAACGATATTGATAGAGGCCTGGATCGAATTGGCTCTTTCTGGTGCATGAGTGGGGTTCAGTACCACACCAGCTGGTATTAATTGATGCTGGGATTGAATTGGCTCATTCCTGTTGTGTGAGTTACGTTCAGTACCACTCCACCTGCGATTAATAGCGCCCTGGATTGAACTGGCTCTTTACTGGCGTGTGAGTGGGACTCACTACCACTCCAACTGGTATTTGCAGAAGCCTGGATTGAAGTGGCTCTTTCCTTGTGTGTGACTGGGAGTCAGTACTACTCCAGCTGGTAATAATAGAGCCCTGGATTGATTTGGTGCTTTCCTGGTGTGTGAGTGGGAATCATTGCTAAACCAAACATTATTTCTCGATGCCTGATCGAATTGGCTCTTTTCTGGTGTGTACGTGGGACTCAGTACCACTCCAGCTGGTATTATTAGAGGCCTGGATTGAAGTGCCTCTGTCCTGGTGTGTGATTGGGAATTAATTCAACTCCAACTGATATTAATAGAGGCTTGGATACAATTGGCTCTTTCCTCGGGTGTGAGTGGGAATTGAGACAACTCCAGCTGGCATTAATAGAGGCCTGGATTCAAATGGCTCTTTCCTGAGGTGTGAGTGGTACTCAGTTCCACTCGAGCTAGTATTAATAGAGACCTGGATTTAACTTGTTCTTTCTTGGTCTGTGATGGGGCTCAGTACCAATCCAGCTGGTATTAATTGATCCCGGGATTGAATTGGCTCATTCCTGTTGTGTGAGTACCGTTCAGTACCACTCCAGCTGCTATTAATAGCGCCCTGGATTAAATTGGCTCTTTCCTGGTGTGTGAGTGGGACTCAGTACCACTCCAGCTGGTATTAATTGAGTTCTGGATTGAATTGGCTCCTTCCTGGTGTGTGAGTGGGGCTCTGTAGCACTCCAAATGTTATTAATAGAGACCTGGATTTAATTTGCTCTTTCCTGGTGCGCGAGTGGGAGTTAATTCCACTCCAGCTGGTATTAATAGAGGCCTCGATTGAATCGGCTCTTTCCTGGATTGTTAGTGGGAGTTAATTCCACTCCAGCTTGAATTATTAGATGCCTGGATTCAATTGGCTCATTTCTGGTGTGTAAGTGGGACTCAGTACCACTCCAGCTGATATCAACTGAGGCTTGGTTTCCATCGGCTCCTTCCTCATTTGTGAGTTGGACTCAGTGCCACTTCATCTGGTATTATTAGAGGCCTGGATAGAAGTGACTCTTTCCTGGTGTGTGAGTGGCACTGAGTGCCACTGCAGCCGGTATTAATGGAGGCCAGGATTGAAGTGACTCTTTCCTGGTGTGTGAGTGGGACTCAGTACCACTCCAGCTGGTATTATTAGATGCCTAGATTGAATTGGCTCTTTCCTGGTTCGTGAATGGGTGTTAATTCCATTCCAACTGGTATTAATAGAGGCCTGGATAGAATTGACTCTTTTCTGGTTTTTGAGTTGGGTTCAGTACCACTCTAGCGCCCTGGACTGAACCGGCTCTTTACTGGTGTGTGAGTGGGACTCACTGCCACTCCAACTGGTATTTATAGAGGCCTGAATTGCAGTGGTTCTTTCCTGGTGTGCGACTGGGAGGCAGTACTACTCCAGCTGGTATTAATAGAGCCCTGGATTGATTTGGTGCTTTCCTGGTGTGTGAGTGGGAATCATTACTAATCCAAACGTTATTAATCGATGCCTGGTTCCAATTGGCTCTTTTCTGGTGTGTAAGTGGGACTCAGTACCACTCCTGCTGGTACTTATAGAGGCCTGGATTGAAGTGACTCTTTCCTGGTGTGTGCGTGGTGCCCAGTGCCACTCTAGCTGGTATGAATAGAGGCCTGGTTTGAATTGTCTCTTTCCTGTTGTGTAAGTGGGACTCAGTAGATTTCCAAATGTTTTTAATCGAGGCCTGGATTGAATTGGCTCTTTCTTGTTATGTGAGTGGGAGTCAGTTTCAGTCAAGCTGGTATTAATAGAGGTCTGAATTGAATTGGATCCTTCCTGGTGTGTGAGTGGGACTCAGTACCACTCCAGCTGGTATTATTAGATGCCGAGATTGACTTGGCTCTTTCCTGGTGTGTGCGTGATACGCAATGCCTCTCCAGCTGGTATAAACTGTGGCTTGGATTCAATTGGCTTTTTCCTGGTGTGTGAGTGGGGCTCCGTAGCACTCCAAATGTTATTAATAGAGACCTGGATTGAATTGGCTCTTTTCTGGTGCGTGAGTGGAACTCTGTACCACTCCAGCTGCTATTAGTGGTGAACAGGATTGAATTGGCTCTTTTCTGGTTTGTGATTGGGAATTAATTCAACTACAACTGATATTAATAGAGGCTTGGATACAATTGGCTCTTTCCTGGGGGGTGTGTGGGACTCAGTACCACTCCAGCTGGAATTAATTGAGGCTTGGATTGCATTGGCTCTGTCTAGTGTGTGAGTTGGGTTCAGTACCACTCCAGCTGCTGCTAATAGCGCCCTGGTTTGAACTGGCGCTTTCCTGGTGTGTAAGTGGGACTCAGTGCCACTCCAGCTGGTATTAATAGAAGCCTGGATTAAATTTGTTCTTTCCTGTTGTTTGAGTGGGGCTTAGTGCCTCTCCACCTGGTATTAGTAGATGCCTGTATTGAATTGGCTCCTTCTTGTTGTGTGAATGGGACTCAGTAGAGCTGCAAATGTTACTAATCGGGGCCTGGATTGAATTGGCTCTTTCCTGGGGTGTGAGTGGGACTCCGTACCACTCCAGCTGGTATTAATTGTGGCTTGGATTGAATTGGCTTTTTCCTGGTGCGTGAGAGGGAGTTAATTTCACTGCAACTGGTCTGAATAGAGGAGTGGATTGAACTGGCTGTTTCTCGTTGTGTGAATGGGAGTCCGTCCTACTCCAGCAGGTATTAATAGAGGTCTGGATTGAATTGGATCCCTCCTGCTGAGTGATTGTGGCTCAGTACCACTCCTGCTGATATTAACAGATGTCTGGATTGAATTGGCTCTTTCCTGGTCTGTGAGTCGGGCTCAGTAGTCCTCCAAATGTTATTAAAATAGGCCTGGAATGAAATGGCTCTTTTCTGGTGTGTGAGTGGGGTTCAGTACCACTCCAACAGGTGTTAGTATAGGCTTGGAATGAATTGGCTCTTTCCAGGTGTGTGCGTTGAACTCATTCACACTCCAGCTGGTTATAATAGAGACCTGGATTGAATTGGCTCATTTCTGGTGTGTGAGTGGGAGTCAGTAACGCTCCAGCTGGTATTAATAGAGATCTGGATTGAATTGGCTCTTTCCTGGTGTATGGGTGAGTGTCAGTAACGCTCCAGCTGGTACTAATAGAGGTCTGGATTGAAATAGCTCTTTCTTGGTCTGTGAGTGGGACTCAGTACCTCTCCAGCTGGTATTAATCGAGGCCTGCATTGGATTGGCTCTTTCCTGGGGTATGAGTGTGAGTTAATTCAACCCCAGCTGGTATTAACAGAGGCTTGGATTCAATTGGCTCTTTCCTGGGGTGTGAGTGGGAACTAATTCAACTCCATTTGGTATTAATAAAGGCCTGGATTCAATTGGCTCTTTCTTGGGGTGTGGGTGGTACACGGTACCACTCGAGCGGGTATTAATAGAGACCTGGATTTAATTTGTTGTTTCCTGGACTTTGAATGGGGCTCAGTACCTGTTCAGTTGATATTAATTGATGCCGAGATTGAATTGGCTCATTCCTGGTGCATGAGTGGGAGTTAATTCCACTCCAACTGGTGTGAATAGAGGTGTGGTTTGAATTGACTCATTCCTGTTGTGTGATTGGGAATCAGTACCACTCCAGCTGGTATTAATAAAGGCCTGGATTGAATTGGCAATTTCCTGGTGTGTGAGTGGGACTCAATATCTCTCCAGCTGGTATTAATAGAGGTCTGGATTGAATTGGCTCTTGCCTGGTGTGTGAGTGGGCCTCAGTACCACTCCAGCTGGTATTAATAAAGGCCTGGATTGAATTGGCAATTTCCTGGTGTGTGAGTGGAACTCAATACCTCTCCAGCTGGTATTAATAGAGGTCTGGATTGAATTGGCTCTTTCCTGGTGTGTGAGTGGGCCTCAGTGCCACTCCAGCTGGTATTAATACAGACCTGGATTGAATTGGCTTTTTCCTGGTGTGAGAGTGGGACTCAATACCTCTCCAGCTGGTATTAATAGAGGTCTGGATTGAATTGGCTCTTTCCTGGTGTGTGAGTGGGCCTCAGTGCCACTCCAGCTGGTATTAATACAGGCCTGGATTTAATTGGCTCTTTCCTGGTTTGTGTGTGTGGCTCAGTACCACTCCAGCTGGTATTAATGGCGCCCTGGATTGAATTGGCTCTTTCCTTGTGTATGAGTGGGAGTCAGTAACGCTCCAGCTGATATTAATAGAGGTCTGTATTGAATTGGCTCTTCCCCAGTGTGTGAGTGGGCCTCAGTGCCACTCAAACTGGTATTCATACAGACCTGGATTGAATTGGCTCTTTCCTTGTGTGTGAGTGGGATTTAATTCAACTTCATCTGGTATTAATAGAGGGCTGGATTGATTTGGCTCCTTCCTGGTGTGTGAGTGGGACTCAGCGCCACTCCAGCTGGTATTAACAGAGGCCTTTATTGAATTGGCTCGAACTGGTATTACAGGAGGCCTGGATTGCATTGGCTCCTTCCTCATGTGTGACTGGGACTCAGGCCACTCCAGCTGTTATTAAGAGACCTGGGTTGTATTGGCTCTTTCCTGGTGCGTGAGTGGGAATTAATTCAACTCCAGCTGGTATGAATAGAGGCCTGGACAGAATTGGCCCTTTTCTGGTTTGTGGGTGGGGCTCAGTTGCACTACAAATGTTATTAATAGAGGTCTGGATTGAAATGGCTCTTTTCTGGTGTGTGAGTGGGATTCTGTCCCACTCCAGCTTGTATTAATATAGGCCTGGATTGAATTGGCTCTTTTCTTGTGTGTGAGTGGGGGTTAATTCCACTCCAGCTGGTACTAATAGCGGCCTGCATTCAATTGTTTCTTTCCCGGTGTGTGAATGGGACTCAATATCTCTCCAGCTGATATTAATAGAGATCTGGATTGAATTGGCTCTTTCCTTGTTTGTGAATGGGAGTCAGTGACGCTCCAGCTGGTATTAATACAGGCCTGTATTGAATTGGCTCTTTTCTGGTTTGTGAGTGGGACTCAGAACCACTCCATCTGGTATTAATAGTGGCCTGGCTTGAATTGGCTCCTTCCTGGTATGTGTGTGGGCCTCAGTACCAATCCAGCTGGTATTAATACAGACCTGGATTTAATTGGCTCTTTCCAGGTTTGTGTGTGTGGCTCAGTACCACTCCAGCTGGTATTAATGGCGCCCTGGATTGAATTGGCTCTTTCCTTGTGTATGAGTGGGAGTCAGTAACGCTCCAGCTGGTATTTATAGAGGTCTGTATTGAATTGGCTCTTCCCTGGTGTGTGAGTGGGCCTCAGTGCCACTCAAGCTGGTATTCATACAGACCTGGATTGAATTGGCTGTTCCCTTGTGTGTGAGTGGGATTTAATTCAACTTCATCTGGTATCACTAGAGGCGTGGAATGAATTGGCTCTTTTCTGGAGTGTGAGTGGGACTCAGGGCCACTCCAGCTGGTATTAAGAGAGCTGGGTTGAATTGGCTCGAACTGGTATTAAAGGAGTCCTGGATTGCATTGGCTCCTTCCTCATGTGTGACTGGGACTCAGGGCCACTCCAGCTGGTATTAAGAGAGCTGGGTTGAATTGGCTCTTTCCTGGAGTGTGAATGGGAATTCATTCAACTCCAGCTGGTATTTATAGAGGCCTGGATTGAATTGTCTCTTTCCTGGTATGTGAGTGGACCTCATTCCACTCCAGCTGGTTTTCACAAAGGGCATCTCGAACTGTCCCTTGCAGTGCGACCATTTCAAAAGCGATTCCATGCGGCTGTTTGTTATCACTTGCTCTGCGGCCATTTTAAATGACATTCCATGTGGCTGTTTGATGTCACCTGCACTGCGCCCATTTAAACAACATGTGCTGCGGACATTTTAAATGCCATTCCATGCGGCTGTTTGTTGTCACCTGCACTGCGTCAATTTTAAGCGACATGTGCTGCGGACATTTTAAATGCCATTCCATGCGGCTGTTTGTTTTCACCTGCACTGCGCCCATTTAAATGTCATGTGCTGCGGCCATGTTAAATGCCATTCCATACGGCTGTTTGATGTCACCTGCACTGC
Source organism: Heterodontus francisci (assembly GCF_036365525.1). Taxonomy (NCBI): domain Eukaryota; kingdom Metazoa; phylum Chordata; class Chondrichthyes; order Heterodontiformes; family Heterodontidae; genus Heterodontus; species Heterodontus francisci. The sequence continues at coordinate 59,006,787 of NC_090391.1, forward strand.
ATCCATTATAAGCGAAATGTGCTGCGGCCATTTGAAATGCCATTCCATGCGGCTGTTTGTTTTCACCTGCACTGCGCCCATTTAAATGTCATGTGCTGCGGCCATGTTAAATGCCATTCCATACGGCTGTTTGATGTCACCTGCACTGCATCCATTATAAGCGAAATGTGCTGCGGCCATTTTAAATGATTTGTGGTTTGTTTGAAATGAGAGTAACCCACGGCGATCTTTTTCATTGTTTTCTCTCCATGGCAGTGAATGTAACAGGTTATAAATGAGAATAAAGATTTATAAAGGATAATAAATCATCGACAATCACAAAGGATTATAAAGATTTACAAAGTGTTAGAAAGAATTATGAACAATTTATAAAGGTTATAAAGGTCAGTAGATGTTAAGAAATGATCATCAAGGATAATCAATAATTATCAGCATTCATTTATATTAGAAAGGGATGATAAAAGAGTCCGAAAGATTCAGACCGTGCCCCCACTCCACATCACCCAGGATACAGACTACGCCCCCACTCCCCGTCACCATAGAAACAGACCACGCTTCCACTCTCCATCACTCTGGAAACAGACCCCGCCCCCACTCCCGGTCACCCTGGTAACAGACCCCGACCCCACTTCCCGTCACCCTGGTAAAAGAGCGCGCCCAAACTCCCCTTCACCCTGGTAACAGACCCCGACCTCAGACACCCTGCAAACAGACCCCGTCCCCTCTCCGTCAATAGAGGAACAGACCCCGCCCCCACACTCCATCTCCCTGGTAACAGACCCACCCCCACTCCCTGTCACCCTGGAAACAGACCCCGACCCCACTCCCCGTCACCGTGGTAACAGACCGCACCCCACTCTGTCTCCATTTTGACAGGCTCCGGCCTCCACTCTGTCTCCATGATGACAGGCCCCGCCCCTGCTCTGTCACAATGATGAAAGGCCATGCCCGCACTCTGTTTTCCATGGTGACAGGCCCCGCCCCCGGCCTGTCTCCATGGTGAGAGGCCCCGCCCCCGCTATGTTATTAATGGTGACAGGCTCCGCTCCAGCTCTGTCTCCAAGATGACAAACCCCGCCCCTGCTCTGTCACCATGATGACCGGCCCCACCCCCGCTCTGTTTTCCATGGTGACAGCCCCCGCCCTCTCTCTGTTTTCTGTGGTGACCGGCGCCGCCCCCGCCCTATCTCCATGGTGAGAGACCCCGCCCCCGCTATGTCTCCATGTTCACAGGCCCGGCCCCCGCTCGGTCCCCATGGTGACAGGCCCCTCCCCAGCTCTGTCTCCATGGTGACTGGAGCCGCCCCCCCTCTCAACATTGAATGAATTTAGCAATTGCAGTAAAGGGATATTTCAGCACCTTCTTCAACTGCTCCCTGAACTGACTCTGGGTCACGGCATAAATCGCGGTGTTGGTGCAGCAACTCAGGAGCTCCAGCATGAAGCTCAAATCCAGCAGAAGATCAGGGATATAAACAGACTGATACCCCAAATACCACATCCGGCTCCATAGAGAATATGCCATTAAGAGTGCCCACAACAGGATGAAATTCCCCGAGATTACTAACAGTAAAATGATGGATTTCCTTCGACTCTCCATCTCGGAGTCTCTGCGACTCTCCCCACTGCTGTGAGCCCGGAGTCTCCTACGTCCTCTGCTGCTCACTAAAATGTGTCTCACGGTGAGAGCGTTGAGCAGCAGAATCAGCGCAAATGGGATCGCCGGGGTTAGAATGTTGTGGAGGAACTCAATTGCTATCCAGACAAAGGATTCCAGAACATCCATTGTTATATCACAAAACCAGGGATCGTTCTGCAACGAATACCGACCTGTTAACATAAAATACCAGAAGATGTTCTTTAAACAGCTCAGCACAGTCACTGTTCCCACAGCCACAGCCGACGTTCTCTCACTGCAATATTTACTTTTCAGCTTCTGGCAACAAATGGCCACAAATCGATCAAAGGTGAAAGCGACGGTGAACCAGACAGAACAGTCTGTGGCTGCATAAAGCAGGACGGCGTGGATATTACATACGGGGATGGACCACAGGAACTGAAACTGTTCCAGATAAACAATAGGAATGTGTCTCAATATCAGGTCTAGGATAATGACAAGTAGATCCGCCGCTGACATGGCCACCAGGTAGCGAGTGACACATTTGGAGAGACCGCACTTTCCCCGAGACAGGATCCCAATCGTCAGCACATTAACTGTGAGGAAGGGAAATAAACAGAGAAATTATACATCAGACTGGAGCAAAGTTACCAGTTTAATTGAGGACTTATTGAGATTTATAAATGTGTTCCTGAATCCAGTGATGTATTAAAACGATTGGACCTGAATGAACAAATGGGAAGGTCTCTGATACTGTGGAAGACAGGAGAGATTAAATAATAAAAGGATGATATTGAAATTGTTAAACTGAATTGTTGATCATAATCCTCCTTCTCCCTCCTTTCCCCGTCTGGTTTAAAGACTTTTTGATCTCTAATCTCTCCCAGTTCTGATGAAGGGTCACCAATCTAAAACATTAAACTCTGTTTCTCTCTCAAAAAATCCTGCCAGACCTGCTGAGTATTTCCAGCATTTCCTGTTCTTATTTCAGATTTCCAGCATCTGCAGCACTGTGGTCTTGGATGGAGAGTTAAATGTTGAACTGACTGAGAGACTCTGTCTTAATGCCTGTGGTGTGTGTGTGCATTTATATGCCTGGCTCAGTTCTAGGGTCTGACCTGTGTGTGCGTGAGTCAGAGAGATAGAGAACGTGTGCCTGTGTGTGAGAGAGAGATAGCATGTGTGTGTCTGACAGAGAGCAGGAGTGTGTGTGTGTGAGAGACCGTGTGTGTGAGAGAGAGAGTGTGCGTGTATGCGTGTGCGTGTGTGATAGAGAGCATGCACGTGTGTGTCTGCGAGAGCACGTGTATGTGTGTATGTGTGTGTGAGTGTGTGTGTGTGAGAGAGAGAGATTGTGTATGCATGCCTGAGAGACACAGCGTGCGTGTCTGAGTGTGTGTGTGTGAGAGAGAGTGTGTGTGTGAGTGTTTGTGTGTGTATCTGAGAGAGACTGCATGTGTCTTTGGATGTGTCAGAGAAAGAGTGTATGTGTGTGTGTTTGAGAGAGAGAGTACGTTTGAGAGTGTATGTGAGAGACTGTGTGTGTGAGAGAGAGTGTGTGCGTGTCTGAGAGAGAATGTGTGTGAGTGCGTCAGAGAGTGGGCGTGTGTGTGCGTGTGATAGAGTGTGTGTGTGTGATTGCGTCTCTGAGAGAGTGTATGTGTCTATTTGTGTGCCTGTGTATCTGAGAGCGCGTTGTGTGCGTGCGTGTGTGTTTGTGTGACAGAGAGCATGTGTGTATGTCTGTGATAGAGCGAGTGTGTGTTTGTTTGAGACAGAGAGCATGTGTGTATGTCTGTGAGAATGTGAGTGCGTGTGTCTGTGTGAGAGAGAGAGCATGTTTGCGTATGTGTGTGAGTGCGTGCGTGTGTGTGTGAGATAGTGTGTGTATGTCCGTCTGCTTGAGAGAGAGTGTATGCGTGTGTGTGAGCGTGTGTATGAGTGTGTGTGTGTGTGAGAGTGCGTGTGTGTGTGTGTGAGAGTGCATGTGTGTGTGTGTCTGAGAGCGTGTGTGTGAGCGCGAAAGCGAGTGTGTCTGAGAGTGTGTGTGAGTGCGTCTGAGAGTTACCGTGTGTGTGTGAATGTGTGTGTGCCTGTGAGAGTGCGTGAGTGTATTTGTGAGCGTATGTGAGTGCCTGAGACAGTGTGTGTGTGTGTGTGTGTGTGTGTGTGTGTGTGTGTGTGTGAAATAGCATGTGTATGTGTGCATGTGAAATAGCATGTGAGTGTGTGCGCCTGTCAGATAGAGAGCATGTGTATGTGTGTGTGAGTGTGTGTGTGCATGTGTGTGATAGAGAGCGTGTGTGAGTGTGTATGTGTGTCTGTTTGAGAGAGAGCGTGTGCATGTGTGTGATCGAGAGCGTGTGTGAGTGTGTATGTGTGTCTGTTTGAGAGAGAGCGTGTGCATGTGTGTGACAGAGAGCGTGTGTGTGTGTGTTTTTGGCTGACAGGGAGAGAGCGTGTATGTGTGTGAGAGAGCGCATGTGTGTGTGAGAGATAGAGAGCGTGTGTGCATGTCTGTGAGAGAGAGTGTTTGTGTGTGTGAGAGGGAGAGAGTTCGTGTGTGTGGAGTGTGTGTGTGTCTGAGAGAGTGTGTGTATGTGTGTCTGTTTGAGAGAGCGTGTGTGTGTGTGAGAGGGAGAGAGATCGGGCGTGTGGAGTGTTTGTGTGTGTGAGAGAGATAGAGAGCGTGCGTTTATGTCTGTGACAGTGTTTGTCTGTGTGTGTGTGTGTGTGTGTGTGAGTGAGTGTGTGTGTGACTGAGAGAGAGAGAGAGAGAATTTGCGTGAGTGAGAGAGAGGAGAGAGAGTGGCTGAGAGAGAGAGAGTTGTGTGTGTATATGTGCATGTGTGTGCGTGAGAGAGAGAGCATGTGTGTGTATCTGTGTGACAGAATGTGTGTGTGAGAGAGAGAGATCATGTGTGAAAGAGAGCATGTGTGTGAGTGTGTGTTTGAGAGAGAGCATCTGTGTGTGTGTGTGTGAGAGAGAGAGAGAGAGAGAGAAAGAAAGCTTGTGTGTATGTCTGAGAGAGTATGTGTGTGAGAGAGAGAGAGAGTGTGTGTGTGTGTGTGTGTGAGTGTCTGTTTGAGAGAGAGCGTGTGTGTGTTTGAGACAGTGTGTGTGTGTGTGTTGCTGAGAGTGTGTGTGTGTCAGAGAGGGAGAGAGATCGTGTGTGCGTGTGTTTGCGAGAGAGAGCGTGTGTGTGAGAGAGGGAAAGAGATCGTGCGTGTGGGGTGCGTGTGCGGGAGAGAGAGTGAGCGGGTTGTGTGTGTATGTGCGTGTGAGAGAGAGAGTGTGTGTGTGTGAGATAGAGACAGAGTGTGTGTGTGAGAGATAGTGTGTGTATGTGTGTGTGAGAGAGCGTGTGTGTGTGTCAAAGTGAGAGAGAGCATGTGTGTGTTAGAGATAGAGAGAGACAGTGTGCGTGTGTGTCTGGGACAGAGTGCGTGTGTGTGTTGGAGAGAGTATATGTGTGTGAGAGATAGTGTGTGTGAGAGAGAGAGCATGTGTACGTGTGTGTGTGAGAGAGAGTGTGTGTATGTTTGAGAGAGAGCGTGCATGCGAGAGAAAGCGAGAGTACGTGTGCAGGGGAGAGCATCTGTACGTGTGTGCATGAGAGAGAGTCTCTGTGTGTGAGTGTGAGAGAGACTGTGTGTGTGAGAGAGAGAGATAGTGTGAGAGAGAGAGAGCATGTGTATGTGTGTGCGTGTGTGTGAGAAAGAATGTGTTTGTGCGTGTGTTTGCGAGAGAGCGTGTGTGTGAGAGTGAGAGAAATTGAGTATGTGTGTAAGAGAGATAGTGTGTGTGAGTGAGCGTGTGTGTTGTGTGTGTGTGAAAGAGTGTCGTGCGTGTGTGCGTGCGTGTGTTTGTGTGTGGGAAAGCGTATGTGTTTCTGAGAGACTGTGTGTGAGTGCATCTGAGAGTGAGTGTTTGTGCGAGAGAGTTTGTGTGTGTGCGTGAGAGAGAGAGAGCATCTATGTGTGTGAGAGAGGGAGCATGTATGTGTATGTCTGTGAGAGTGCGTGTATGTGAGGGAGAGAGTGTGGGTGTGTGCCTGTGAGAGAGGGAGTGCGGTGTGTGTGTGAGAGAGTGTGTGTGTGAGAGAGAGTGTGTGTGTGAGAGAGTGTGTGTTAGAGAGAGCGCATGTGTGTGCGTGTGTGTGTTTGTCTTTGGGTGAGACAGAGTGTGTGTGTGATTGCGTTTGTGAGAGACAGTGAGTGTGTGTGTGAGAGAGAGTGTGTGTGTGTGTTTGAGGGAGAGCGTGTGTGTGTGTGTGAGAGAGCAACACCACGAGTAACTAAACTCCAGGATGAACATTTGCCATCAACCACCACCCTCTGTCTTCTTTCAGCTCGCCAATTTCTGATCCAAAGCTTTAAATCACCTTCAACCCCATACTTCCGTATTTTCTGCAATAGTCTACCGTGGGGAACCTTATCAAACGCCTTACTGAAATCCATATACACCACATCCACTGCTTTACCCTCATCCACCTGTTTGGTCACCTTCTCGAAAAACTCAATAAGGTTTGTGAGGCACGACCTACCCTTCACGAAACCGTGCTGATTATCGCAAATGAACTTATTCTTTTCAAGATGATTATAAATCCTATCTCTTATAATCTTTTCCAACATTTTACCCACAACAAAAGTAAGGCTCACAGGTCTATAATTACCAGGGCTGTCTCTACTCCCCTTCTTGAACAAGGGGACAACATTTGCTATCCTCCAGTCTTCCGGCACTATTCCTGTCGACAATGACGACATAAAGATGAAGGACAAAGGCTCTGCAATCTCCTCCCTGGCTTCCCAGAGGATCCAAGGATAAATCCCATCTGGCCCGGGGGACTTATCTATTTTCACCCTTTCCAAAATTGCTAACACCTCCTCCTTGTGAACCTCAATCCCATCTAGCCTAGTAGTCTGTATCTCAGCATTCTCCTCGACGACATTTTCTTTCTCTACTGTAAATACTGACGAAAAATATTCATTTAACGCTTCCCCTATCTCCTTTGATTCCACACACATCTTCCCACTTCTATCCTTGATTGGCCCTAATCTAACTCCAGTCATTCTTTTATTCCTGATATACCTATAGAAAGCCTTAGGGTTTTCTTTGATCCTATCCACCAATGACTTCTCGTGTCCTCTCCTCGCTCTTCTTAGCTCTCCCTTTAGATCCTTCCTGGCTAGCTTGTAACTCTCAAGTGCCCCAACTGAGCCTTCACGTCTCATCCTAACATAAGCCTTCTTCTTCCTCTTGACAAGCGCTTCAACTTCTTTAGTAAACCACGGCTCCCTCGCTCGACAACTTCCTCCCTGCCTGACAGGTACATACTTATCAAAGACACGCATTAGCTACTCCTTGAATAAGCTCCACATTTCGATTGTGCCCATCCCCTGCAGTTTCCTTCCCCATCCTACGCATCCCAAATATTGCCTAATTGCATCATAATCTCCTTTCCCCCAGCTATAATTCTTGCCCTGCGGTATATACCTGTCCCTGCCCATCGCTAAGGTAAACTTAGCCGAATTGTGATCACTATCACCAAAGTGCTTACCTACATCTACATCTAACACCTGGCCGGGTTCCTTACCCGGTCCCAAATGCAATGTGGCATCGCCCCTGGTTGGCCTGTCCATATACTGTGTCAGAAAACCCTCCTGCACACACAGTGTGTTACTGAATTTGACTGGTTCAGTGCATATGGTGTGATCTGTGTTCATATGTGTGTGTGTGTGTGTGTCTCGCTCAGTGCCTGTGTCGTGATCTGTGTATGTGTGTGTCTAGCTCAGTGCTTGTGTTGTCATCTGTTGTCTAGCTCAGTGCCTGTGTTGTGAACTATGTGCAAGTGTGTGTCGAGATCAGTGCCTCGGTTGTGATCTGTGTGTTTCCAAGTGTGTCTGTCTGTGTGTGTCCGAGTGTGCATGTGTCTGGCTAAGGTTCCTGGGTGTGACCTGTGTCTGTGTGTGTGTGTGCGTATATCTGTGTGTGTTGGTGCATCTGTGTCGAGTGTGTCTGCGTGTGTGATAATCTGTGTGTGTGTATCTCAGGACCTGGGTTGTGCTGTGTGCTCTGTGCGCACGCGTGTGTATGTGCGTGTGTGCTTTTGTGTCTGTGTCTCAGGGCTGGGTTGTGCTGTGTGTGTATGTCTGTGTGGATGTGCTTGTGTGTCCTTGTATCTGTACTTGTGTGTGTGTATGTGTGTTTGCGTGTGTGTCTGTGTGCGTCAGGGCCTGGGTTGTGCTTTGTGCCTTGTGTGTGTGTGTCCATGTGTGGATTTGTCACAGGGCCTGTTGCACGTTTCCCTGCATGTTTTGGAAGGTTGGTTTTGTGGGTGGTTCCTTGAATGGTGTGTGGGTGCGGGGGTCTGAGGGCACATTCTGTGGGAGTGAGGCGGGGGAAGGAGAGCCCCCTTCCCTCAGGTGTCTATGTGAGGTGTGGTGCATTGTGGAAGGAGGTTGCTGGGTGGGCGGGCGGGGGCCGGGCGTGAGGCTTCCCGACTTTACTGGTTATTTGCCACTGTGGGGATAAATGGTTAACCAGTGAGCGGAGGGGCAATCCTTAACTGAAAAGTGGGTGGGGGAAAGGGTGAAATGGTTAACCAAAGATGTGGTTTGTACCGTTGAAAGACCAAGTCCGAAGAGGGGAATTGGTAAACCAGGAAGTGGGGGGGTCACCATTAACCAAAAGGAAAACATCAGGGCACTGGTTTCCCTCTATGGGACAAGTCTCGTCCTGACCTCGGTTAATAATTTCTCTGGTTCATCACTTGTCAGCTTCTGACTGGAGGGGGCGGGGTCTTTGCGGGCTTGTATCTCCGGTACACCGAGGGACAGTATGCTTTCCGGCCGATATTGCAGCAAAGCCAGACTCGGGAACCAAATCAAAGTTCCGTCCAGTCCAACTGAGTAACCACAAGTATGCGACCTACACCGAGACTCATCATTAACAGATTTCCACTGAAGTCAACTGGTAAACTGATGCAGTGCGGGGGGTGAGGGGGGGGGGGGGGATCTGACAAATGATACATCAAAGACCTTTGTCGCACTTTTGTTGTTTTCCGAGTGACAAATCATTAACCAAGGTACTCGGAGGTGAGAGGGAAGAGGAGAGGCAAACGTGGAGGGGATTGCGGTCGAGTGCCTGGGTTGTGCTGTGTCTCCGCAGGTGTGTGCGTGTCTGTGTTTGTTTGCATATATATATATATATATATCAGGGCCTGCGCTGTGGTGTGTGTGTTTGTATATCTGCCTGCCTCAGTGCCTGCGGTCTGATCGGTGTGTGTGTGTGTGTGTGTGTGTGTGTGTGTGTGTGTGTGTGTGTGTGTGTGTGTGTGTGTGTGTGTGTGTGTGTGTGTGTGTGTGTGTGTGTGTGTGTGTGTGTGTGTCTTGCTGCCTCAGTTCCTGGGGTCTGATTGGTGTGTTTTTGTGTTCGTATATCTGTCTGCCGCAGTGCCTGGGGTCTGATCGGTGTGCGGGTGTGTGTGCGTCTGTGTGTGTGTTTGTCCATCTGTCTGCCTCAGTGTTTGGGGTCTGATCTGTGTGTTTTTGGGTTTGTACATCTGTCTGCCTCAGTGCTTGGTGTCTGAACGGTGTGTGTGTGTGTGTGTTTGTATAACTTTCTGTCTCTGTGCATGGGTTTGATCGGTGTGTGTCTGTGCTTGAATATCTGTCTGCCTCAGTGCTTGGGGTCTGATTGGTGTGTGTGTGTGTATTTGTATATCTGTCTGCCTCAGTGCTTGGGGTCTGATCGGTGTGTGTGTGATTGGTGTATATGTTTGATTATCTGTCTGCCTCAGTGCCTGGGGTCTGATGGGTGTGTGCGTGTGTGAGTGTATGTGTGTTTGTATATCTGTCTGCCTCGGTGCCTGGGGTCTGATCGGTGTGTGTGTGTGTGTGTTTGTATATCTGTCTGCCTCAGTGTTTGGGGTCTGATCTGTGTGTTTTTGGGTTTGCACATCTGTCTGCCTCAGTGCTTGGTGTCTGAACGGTGTGTGTGTGTGTGTGTTTGTATATCTTTCTGTCTCCGTGCATGGGTTTGATCGGTGTGTGTCTGTGCTTGAATATCTGTCTGCCTCAGTGCTTGGGGTCTGATCGGTGTGTGTGTGTGTGTATTTGTATATCTGACTGGGTCAGTGCCTGGGGTCTGATCGGTGTGTGTGTGTGTGTGTGTGTTTGTATATCTGTCTGCCTCAGTGCCTGGGGTCTGATTGGTTTGTGTGTGTGTGTGCGTTTGTATATCTGTCTGCCTCAGTGCCTGGGGTCTGATTGGTTTGTGTGTGTGTGTGTGTGTGTATTTGTATATCTGTCTGCCTCAGTGCCTGGGGTCTGACTGGTTTGTGTCTGTGTGTGCGTTTGTATATCTGTCTGCCTCAGTGCCTGGGGTCTGATCGGTGTGTGTGTGTGTTTTTGTACATCTGTCTGCCTCAGTGCTTGGGGTCTGATTGGTGTGTGTGTGTGTGTGTGTGTGTATGTGTGTGTGTGTGTGTGTGTGTGTGTGTGTGTGTGTGTGTGTGTGTGTGTGTGTGTGTGTATTTGTATATCTGACTGGCTCAGTGCCTGGGGTCTGATCGGTGTGTGTGTGTGTTTGTATATCTGTCTGCCTCAGTGCATGGGGTCTGATTGGTCTGTGTGTGTGTGTGCGTTTGTATATCTGTCTGCCTCAGTGCCTGGGGTCTGATCGGTGTGTGTGGTGTGTGTGTTTGTATATCTGTCTGCCTCAGTGCCTGGGGTCTGATTCGTTTGTGTGTGTGTGTGTGTGTGTATTTGTATATCTGTCTGCCTCAGTGCTTGTGGTCTGATCGGTGTTTGTGTGTGTGTTTGTATATATGTCTGCTTCAGTGCCAGGGGTCTGATTGGTTTGTGTGTGTGTGTGTGTGTATTTGTATATCTGTCTGCCTCAGTGCCTGGGGTCTGATCGGTGTGTGTGTGTGTGTGTTTGTATATCTGACTGCCTCAGTTCCTGGGGTCTGATCGGTGTGTTTTTGAGTTCGCATATCTGTCTGCCTCAGTGCTTGGAGTCTGATCGGTGTTGTGTGTGTGTGTGTGTGTGTGTGTGTGTGTGTGTGTGTGTGTGTGTGTGTGTGTGTGTGTGTGTGTGTGTGTGTGTGTGTGTGTGTGTCTTTCTGCCTCAGTTCCTGGGGTCTGATCGGTGTGTTTTTGTGATCGTATATCTGTCTGCCTCAGTGCCTGGGGTCTGATGGGTGTGCGTGTGTGTGTGCGTGTGTGTGTGCGTGTGTGTGTGTGTTTGTACATCTGTCTGCCTCAGTGCTTGGGGTCTGATCGTTGTGTGTGTGTGTTTGTATATCTTTCTGCCTCAGTGCATGGGTTTGATCGGTGTGTGTCTGTGCTTGAATATCTGTCTGCCTCAGTGCCTGGGGTCTGATCGTTGTGTGTGTGTGTGTGTTTGTACATCTGTCTGCCTCAGTGCCTGGGGTCTGATTGGTTTGTGTGTGTGTGTGTATATTTCCTGGGGTCTGATTGGTTTGTGTGTGTGTGTGTATATTTGTATATCTGACTGCCTCGGTGCTTGGGATCTGATCGGTGTGTTTAGTGTAGTGATACAGCACTGAAACAGGCCCTTTGGCCCACCGAGTCTGTGCCGACCATCAACCATCCATTTATACTAATCCTACACTTATCCCATATTCCTACCACATCCCCACCTGTCCCTATATATTTCCCTACCACCTACCGATACTAGGGGCAATTTGTAATGGCCAATTAACCGATCAACCTGCAACTCTTTGGCATGTGGGAGGAAACCGGAGCACCTGGAGGAAACCCACGCAGACACAGGGAGAACTTGCAAACTCCGCACAGGCAGGACCCAGAATCGAACCCGGGTCCCTGGAGCTGTGAGGATGCGGTGCTAACCACTGCGCCACTGTGCCGTGTGTGTGTGCTTGTATATCTGTCTGCCTCAGTGCTTGGGGTCTGATCGGTGTGTGTGTGTGTTTGGATATCTGTCTGCCAAAGTTCCTTGGGTCAGATCGGTGTGTTTTTGTGCTTGTATATCTGCCTGCCTCAGTGCATGAGGTCTTTTCGGTGTGTGTTTGTGTTTGAATATCTGTCTGCCTGAGTGCTTGTGTCTGATCGGTGTGTGTGTGTGTGTGTGTGTGTTTGTATATCTGACTGCCTCAGTTCCTGGGGTCTGATCGGTGTGTTTTTGAGTTCGCATATCTGTCTACCTCAGTGCCTGGGGTCTGACCGGTGTGTGTGTGTGTGTTTACATCTGTTTGCCTCAGTACTTGGAGTCTGATCGGTGTTTTTGTGTGTGTGTGTGTGTGTGTGTGTGTGTGTATATCTTTCTGCCTCAGTTCCTGGGGTCTGATCGGTGTGTTTTTGTGATCATATATCTGACTGCCTCAGTTCCTGGGGTCTGATCGGTGTGTTTTTGAGTTCGCATATCTGTCTGCCTCAGTGCTTGGGGTCTGACCGATGTGTGTGTGTGTTTTTACATCTGTCTGCCTCAGTACTTGGAGTCTGATCGGTGTTTGTGTGTGTGTGTGTGTGTGTGTGTGTGTGTGTGTGTGTGTGTGTGTGTGTGTGTGTGTGTGTGTGTGTGTGTGTGTGTGTGTGTGTGTATATCTTTCTGCCTCAGTTCCTGGGGTCTGATCGGTGTGTTTTTGTGATCGTATATCTGTCTGCCTCAGTGCCTGGGGTCTGATCGGTGTGCGTGTGTGTGCGTGTGTGTGTGTGTTTGTACATCTGTCTGCCTCATTGCTTGGGGTCTGATCGTTGTGTGTGTGTGTGTTTGTATATCTTTCTGTCTCAGTGCATGGGGTCTGATTGGTTTGTGTGTGTGTGTGTGTATTTGTATATCTGACTGCCTCGGTGCTTGGGATCTGATCGGTGTGTTTAGTGCAGTGATACAGCACTGAAACAGGCCCTTTGGCCCACCGAGTCTGTGCCGAACATCAACCATCCATTTATACTAATCCTACACTTATCCCATATTCCTACCACATCCCCACCTGTCCCTATATATTTCCCTACCACCCACCGATACTAGGGGCAATTTGTAATGGCCAATTAACCGATCAACCTGCAACTCTTTGGCATGTGGGAGGAAACCGGAGCACCTGGAGGAAACCCACGCAGACACAGGGAGAACTTGCAAACTCCGCACAGGCAGGACCCAGAATCGAACCCGGGTCCCTGGAGCTGTGAGGATGCGGTGCTAACCACTGCGCCACTGTGCCGTGTGTGTGTGCTTGTATATCTGTCTGCCTCAGTGCTTGGGGTCTGATCGGTGTGTGTGTGTGTTTGGATATCTGTCTGCCAAAGTTCCTTGGGTCAGATCGGTGTGTTTTTGTGCTTGTATATCTGCCTGCCTCAGTGCATGAGGTCTTTTCGGTGTGTGTTTGTGTTTGAATATCTGTCTGCCTGAGTGCTTGTGTCTGATCGGTGTGTGTGTGTGTGTGTGTGTGTTTGTATATCTGACTGCCTCAGTTCCTGGGGTCTGATCGGTGTGTTTTTGAGTTCGCATATCTGTCTACCTCAGTGCCTGGGGTCTGACCGGTGTGTGTGTGTTTGTATATCTGACTGCCTCAGTGCATGGGGTCTGATCGGTGTGTGTTTGTGTTTGAATATCTGTCTGCCTGAGTGCTTGTGTCTGATCGCCGTGTGTTTGTGTCTTTGTATATTTGACTGCCTCAGTGCCTGGAGTCTGATCGGTGTGTGTGTGTGTGGGTGTGTGTGTGTTTGTATATCTGACTGCCTCAGTGCCTGGGGTCTGATTGGTGTGCCTGTGTGTGTGTGTGTGAGTGTGCATTTATATGTCTGTCTACCTCAGTGCCAGGGGTCTGATTGGTATGTGTGTGTGTGTTTGTATATCTGTCTGCCTCAGTGCTTGGGGTCCAATCGGTGTGTTTGTGTGTATGTATATCTGCCTGTCTCAGTGCCTGGGGTCTGATCGGTGTGTGTGAGTGTGTGTGTTTGTACATCTGTCTTCTTCAGTGCTTGGGGTCAGATCGGTGTGTATGTGTGTGTCTTTGCACATCCGTCTGCCTCAGTGCTTGGGGTCTGATCGGTGTGTTTGTGTGTATGTACATCTGTCTGTCTCAGTGCCTGGGGTCTGATCGGTGTGTGTGAGTGTGTGTGTTTGTACATCTGTCTTCTTCAGTGCTTGGGGTCAGATCGGTGTGTGTGTGTGTGTTTGTCTATATATCTGCCTCAGTGCTTGGGGTGTGATCGGTGAGTGTGTGTGTGTTTGTATATCTGTCTGCCTCAGTGCCTGGGGTCTGATCGGTGTGTGTGTGTGTTTGTATATCTGTCTGCCTTAGTGCCTGGGGTCTGATCGGTGTTCGTGTGTCTGTATTTGTATGTCTGTCGGCCTCAGAGCTTGTGGTCCGTTCGGTGTGTCTGTGGTGTGTGTGTTTGTATATCTGTCTGCCTCAGTGCCCGGGTACTGATAGGTGTGTGTGTGTGTCTTTGCACATCCGACTGCCTCAGTGCTTGGGGTCTGATCGGTGTGTTTATGTATTTGTATATCTGTCTGCCTCAGTGCTTGGGGTCTGATCAGTGTGTTTGCGAGCGTGTGTGTATGTGTTTGTCTATCTGCTTGCTTCAGTGCTTGGGGCCTGATCGGTGTGTGTGTGTGTGTGTGTGTGTGTGTGTGTGTGTGTGTTTACATATCTGTCTGCCTCAGTTTATGGGGTCTGATCGGTGTGTGTGTGTGTGTGGTGTGTGTGTTTGTATATCTGACCGCCTCAGTGCCTGGGGGTCTGATTAGTGTGTATCTGTGTGTGTGTGTGTGTGTGTGTGTGTGTGTGTGTGTGTGTGTGTGTGTGTGTTTGTATGTCTAGCTGCCTCAGTGCCTGTGGTCGATTGGTGTTTGGGCTGTGTGTCTTTGCATATCTGTCAGCCACAGTGCCTGGGGTCTGATCGGTATGTGTGTGTGTGTATTTGTATGTCTGTCTGCCTCAGTGCTTGAGGTCCGATCGGCGTGTGTGTGCGTGTATGGTGTGTGTATTTGTATATCTGATTGCCTCAGTGCCTGGGGTCTGATTGGTGTGCCTGTGTGTGTGTGTGTATATCTGTCTGCCTCAGTGCCTGGTTTCTGATAGGTGTGTGTGTGTGCCTTTGCACATCCGTCTGCCTCAGTGCTTGGGGTCTGATCGGTGTGTTTGTGTGTCTGTATATCTGTCTGCCTCAGTGCCTGGGGTCTGATCGGTGTGTTTATGTATTTGTATATCTGTCTGCCTCAGTGCTTTGTGTCTGATCGGTGTGTGTGTGTATTTGTATATCTGTCTGCCTCCGTGACTGACGTCTGATCGGTGTGTGAGTGTGTGTTTCTTTTTCTGTCTGCCTCAGTTCCTGGGGTCTGATCGGTGTGTGTACATGTGTGTTTGTAGATCTGTCTGCCTCAATTCCATGTGTCTGATCGGTGTGTGTATATTTGTGTTTCTATATCTGTCTGCCTCAGTGCTTGGGGTCTGATCGGTGTGTGTGTGTGTGGTGTGTGTGTTTGCATATCTGACTGCCTCAGTGCCTGGGGGTCTGATTGGTGTGTGTGTGTGTGTGTGTGTTTGTATATCTGTCTGCCTCAGCGCCTGTGGTCTGATTGGTGTTTGTGTTGTGTGTATTTGTATGTCTGTCTTCCTCAGTGCTTGTGTTCCGATCGGTGTGTGTGTGGTGTGTGTGTTTGTATATCTGACTGCTTCAGTACCTGGGTTCTGATTGGTGTGCCTGTGTATGTGCGTGTGTGTTTTCTGTCTGTCAACCTCTTTGCCTGGGGTCTGATTAGTGTGTGTATGTGTGTATTTGTATATCTGTCTGCCTCAGTGTGTACATGTGTGTTTGTATATCTGTCTGCCTCAGTGTGTACATGTGTGTTTGTATCTGTATATCTGTCTGCCTCAGTGTGTACATGTGTGTCTGTATATCTGTCTGCCTCAATTCCATGTGTCTGATCGGTGTGTGTAAATTTGTGTTTCTATATCTGTCTGCCTCAGTGCTTGGGGTCTGATCGGTGTGTGTGTGTGTGGTGCGTGCGTTTGTATATCTGACTGCCTCAGTGCCTGGGGGTCTGATTGGTGTGTGTGTGTGTGTGCTTGTATATCTGTCTGCCTCAGTGCCTGTGGTCTGATTGGTGTTTGTGTTGTGTGTATTTGTATGTCTGTCTGCCTCAGTGCTTGTGGTCCGATCGGTGTGTGTGTGGTGTGTGTGTTTGTATATCTGACTGTTTCAGTACCTGGGTTCTGATTGGTGTGCCTGTGTGTGTGTGTGTGTGTGTGTGTGTGTTTTCTGTCTGTCAACCTCTTTGCCTGGGGTCTGATTAGTGTGTGTATGTGTGTATTTGTATATCTGTCTGCCTCAGTGCCTGGGTTCTGATTGGTGTGTGTGTGTGTGTCTTTGCAGATCCGTCTGCCTCAGTACTTGGGTTCTGCTCGGTGTGTTTGTGTGTATGTATTTCTGTCTGCCTCAGTGCCTGGGGTCTGATCGGTGTGTGTGTGTTTGTGTGTGTGTTTGTACATCTGTCTGCTTCAGTGCTTGGTGTCTGATCGGTCTGTGTGTGTGTGTGTGTGTGTGTGTGTGTGTGTGTGTGTGTGTGTGTGTGTGTGTGTGTGTGTGTGTGTGTGTGTGTATTTGTATATCTGTCTGCCTCAGTGCTTGTGGTCTGATCGGTGTTTGTGTGTGTGTTTGTATATATGTCTGCTTCAGTGCCAGTGGTCTGATCGTTGTGTGTGTGTGTGTTTGTACATCTGTCTGCCTCAGTGCCTGAGGTCTGGTCTGTGTGTGTGTGTATTTGTATGTCTGTCTGCCTCAGTGCTTGTGGGCTGATCGGTGTGTGCATGGTGTGTGTGTTTGTATATCTGACTGCCTCAGTGCCTGGGGTCTGATTGGTGTGCCTGTGTGTGTGTATGTGTGTGTATTTATCTGTCTGTCTACCTCAGTGCCTGGGGTCTGATTGGTATGTGTGTGTGTGTTTGTATATCTGTCTGCCTCAGTGCCTGGGTTCTGATAGGTGTGTGTGTGTGTGTCTTTGCACATCAGACTGCCTCAGTGCTTGGTGTCTGATCGGTGTGTTTGTGCATGTTTGTATATCTGTCTTCCTCCGTGCCTGGCGTCTGATCGGTGTGTGTGTGCATGTGTGTGTGTGTGTTTATATATTTATCTGCCTTAATTCCTGGGGTTTGATCGGTGTGTGTGTATGTGAGTTTGTATATCTGTCTGCCTCAGTGCTTGGTGTCTGATCGGTGTGTGTATTTGTATATCTGCCTGCCTCAGTGCTTGGGGTCTGATCGGTGTGTGTGTGTGTGTGTGTGTGTGTGGTGTGTGTGTTTGTATATCTGACCGCCTCAGTGCCTGCGGGTCTGATTAGTGTGTGTTTGTGTGTGTGTTTGTATGTCTGTCTGCCTCAGTGCCTGTGGTCTGATTGGTGTTTGTGCTGTGTGTCTTTGTATATCTGTCAGCCTCAGTGCCTGGGGTCTGATCGGTGTGTGTGTGTGCGTATTTGTATGTCTGTCTGCCTCAGTGCTTGTGGTCCGATCGTTGTGGGTGTGGTGTGTGTGTTTGTACATCTGACTGCCTCAGTGCCTGGAGTCTGAATGGTGTGTGTGTGTGTGTGTGTGCGTGTGTGTGTGTGTTTGTATACCTGTCTGCCTCAGTGCTTGTGGTCCGATCGTTGTGGGTGTGGTGTGTGTGTTTGTACATCTGACTGCCTCAGTGCCTGGGGTCTGAATGGTGTATTTGCGTGTGTGTGTGTGTGTGTGTGTGTGTGTGTGTTTGTATATCTGTCAGCCTCAGTGCCTGGGTTCTGATCGGTGTGTCTGTGTGTGTGTGTTTGTACATCTGCCTGCCTCAGTGCCAGGGTTCTGATAGGTGTGTGTGTGTGTGTGTGTCTTTGTACATCCGTCTGCCTCAGTGCTTGGGGTCTGATCGGTGTGTTTGTGTGTATGTATATCTGTCTGCCTCAGTGGCTCGGATCTGATCGGTGTGTGTGTGTGTTTGTACATCTGTCTGCTTCAGTGCTTGGAGTCTGATCGGTGTGTTTGTGTGTATGTATATCTGTCTGCCTCACGCCAGGGATCTGATCGGTGTGTTTATGTGCTTGCATATCTGACTGCCTCAGTGCTTGGAGTCTGATCGATGTCTGTTTGTGTTTGTATATCTGTCTGCCTCAGAGCCTGGAGTCACATCGGTGTGTGCGTATGTGTTTGTATATCTGTCTTCCTCCGTGCCTGGCGTCTGATCGGTGTGTGTGTGCATGTGTGTGTGTGTGTTTATATATCTGTCTGCCTTAATTCCTGGGGTTTGATCGGTGTGTGTGTATGTGAGTTTGTATATCTGTCTGCCTCAGTGCTTGGTGTCTGATCGGTGTGTGTGTGTGTGTGTATTTGTATATCTGACCGCCTCAGTGCTTGGGGTCTGATCGGTGTGTGTGTGTGTTTGTGTGGTGTGTGTGTTTGTATATCTGACCGCCTCAGTGCCTGTGGTCTGATTGGTGTTTGTGCTGTGTGTCTTTGTATATCTGTCAGCCTCAGTGCCTGGGGTCTGATCGGTGTGTGTGTGTGTGTATTTGTATGTCTGTCTGCCTCAGTGCTTGTGGTCCGATTGTTGTGGGTGTGGTGTGTGTGTTTGTACATCTGACTGCTTCAGTACCTGGGTTCTGATTGGTGTGCCTGTGTATGTGTGTGTGTGTTTTCTGTCTGTCAACCTCTTTGCCTGGGGTCTGATTAGTGTGTGTATGTGTGTATTTGTATATCTGTCTGCCTCAGTGTGTACATGTGTGTTTGTATATCTGTCTGCCTCAGTGTGTACATGTGTGTTTGTATCTGTATATCTGTCTGCCTCAGTGTGTACATGTGTGTCTGTATATCTGTCTGCCTCAATTCCATGTGTCTGATCGGTGTGTGTAAATTTGTGTTTCTATATCTGTCTGTCTCAGTGCTTGGGGTCTGATCGGTGTGTGTGTGTGTGGTGCGTGTGTTTGTATATCTGACTGCCTCAGTGCCTGGGGGTCTGATTGGTGTGTGTGTGTGTGTGTGTGTTTGTATATCTGTCTGCCTCAGTGCCTGTGGTCTGATTGGTGTTTGTGTTGTGTGTATTTGAATGTCTGTCTGCCTCAGTGCTTGTGGTCCGATCGGTGTGTGTGTGGTGTGTGTGTTTGTATATCTGACTGTTTCAGTACCTGGGTTCTGATTGGTGTGCCTGTGTGTGTGTGTGTGTGTGTGTGTGTTTGTTTTCTGTCTGTCAACCTCTTTACCTGGGGTCTGATTAGTGTGTGTATGTGTGTATTTGTATATCTGTCTGCCTCAGTGCCTGGGTTCTGATTGGTGTGTGTGTGTGTGTCTTTGCAGATCCGTCTGCCTCAGTACTTGGGTTCTGATCGGTGTGTTTGTGTGTCTGTATATCTGTCTGCCTCAGTGCCTGGGGTCTGATCGGTGTGTTTATGTATTTGTATATCTGTCTGCCTCAGTGCTTTGTGTCTGATCGGTGTGTGTGTGTATTTGTATATCTGTCTGCCTCCGTGACTGACGTCTGATCGGTGTGTGAGTGTGTGTTTCTTTTTCTGTCTGCCTCAGTTCCTGGGGTCTGATCGGTGTGTGTACATGTGTGTTTGTAGATCTGTCTGCCTCAATTCCATGTGTCTGATCGGTGTGTGTATATTTGTGTTTCTATATCTGTCTGCCTCAGTGCTTGGGGTCTGATCGGTGTGTGTGTGTGTGGTGTGTGTGTTTGTATATCTGACTGCCTCAGTGCCTGGGGGTCTGATTGGTGTGTGTGTGTGTGTGTGTGTGTTTGTATATCTGTCTGCCTCAGCGCCTGTGGTCTGATTGGTGTTTGTGTTGTGTGTATTTGTATGTCTGTCTTCCTCAGTGCTTGTGTTCCGATCGGTGTGTGTGTGGTGTGTGTGTTTGTATATCTGACTGCTTCAGTACCTGGGTTCTGATTGGAGTGCCTGTGTATGTGTGTGTGTGTTTTCTGTCTGTCAACCTCTTTGCCTGGGGTCTGATTAGTGTGTGTATGTGTGTATTTGTATATCTGTCTGCCTCAGTGTGTACATGTGTGTTTGTATATCTGTCTGCCTCAGTGTGTACATGTGTGTTTGTATCTGTATATCTGTCTGCCTCAGTGTGTACATGTGTGTCTGTATATCTGTCTGCCTCAATTCCATGTGTCTGATCGGTGTGTGTAAATTTGTGTTTCTATATCTGTCTGCCTCAGTGCTTGGGGTCTGATCGGTGTGTGAGTGTGTGGTGCGTGTGTTTGTATATCTGACTGCCTCAGTGCCTGGGGGTCTGATTGGTGTGTGTGTGTGTGTGTGTGTGCTTGTATATCTGTCTGCCTCACTGCCTGTGGTCTGATTGGTGTTTGTGTTGTGTGTATTTGTATGTCTGTCTGCCTCAGTGCTTGTGGTCCGATCGGTGTGTGTGTGGTGTGTGTGTTTGTATATCTGACTGTTTCAGTACCTGGGTTCTGATTGGTGTGCCTGTGTGCGTGTGTGTGTGCGTGTGTGTGTGTGTTTGTACATCTGTCTGCCTCATTGCTTGGGGTCTGATCGTTGTGTGTGTGTGTGTTTGTATATCTTTCTGTCTCAGTGCATGGGGTCTGATTGGTTTGTGTGTGTGTGTGTGTATTTGTATATCTGACTGCCTCGGTGCTTGGGATCTGATCGGTGTGTTTAGTGCAGTGATACAGCACTGAAACAGGCCCTTTGGCCCACCGAGTCTGTGCCGAACATCAACCATCCATTTATACTAATCCTACACTTATCCCATATTCCTACCACATCCCCACCTGTCCCTATATATTTCCCTACCACCCACCGATACTAGGGGCAATTTGTAATGGCCAATTAACCGATCAACCTGCAACTCTTTGGCATGTGGGAGGAAACCGGAGCACCTGGAGGAAACCCACGCAGACACAGGGAGAACTTGCAAACTCCGCACAGGCAGGACCCAGAATCGAACCCGGGTCCCTGGAGCTGTGAGGATGCGGTGCTAACCACTGCGCCACTGTGCCGTGTGTGTGTGCTTGTATATCTGTCTGCCTCAGTGCTTGGGGTCTGATCGGTGTGTGTGTGTGTTTGGATATCTGTCTGCCAAAGTTCCTTGGGTCAGATCGGTGTGTTTTTGTGCTTGTATATCTGCCTGCCTCAGTGCATGAGGTCTTTTCGGTGTGTGTTTGTGTTTGAATATCTGTCTGCCTGAGTGCTTGTGTCTGATCGGTGTGTGTGTGTGTGTGTGTGTGTTTGTATATCTGACTGCCTCAGTTCCTGGGGTCTGATCGGTGTGTTTTTGAGTTCGCATATCTGTCTACCTCAGTGCCTGGGGTCTGACCGGTGTGTGTGTGTTTGTATATCTGACTGCCTCAGTGCATGGGGTCTGATCGGTGTGTGTTTGTGTTTGAATATCTGTCTGCCTGAGTGCTTGTGTCTGATCGCCGTGTGTTTGTGTCTTTGTATATTTGACTGCCTCAGTGCCTGGAGTCTGATCGGTGTGTGTGTGTGTGGGTGTGTGTGTGTTTGTATATCTGACTGCCTCAGTGCCTGGGGTCTGATTGGTGTGCCTGTGTGTGTGTGTGTGAGTGTGCATTTATATGTCTGTCTACCTCAGTGCCAGGGGTCTGATTGGTATGTGTGTGTGTGTTTGTATATCTGTCTGCCTCAGTGCTTGGGGTCCAATCGGTGTGTTTGTGTGTATGTATATCTGCCTGTCTCAGTGCCTGGGGTCTGATCGGTGTGTGTGAGTGTGTGTGTTTGTACATCTGTCTTCTTCAGTGCTTGGGGTCAGATCGGTGTGTATGTGTGTGTCTTTGCACATCCGTCTGCCTCAGTGCTTGGGGTCTGATCGGTGTGTTTGTGTGTATGTACATCTGTCTGTCTCAGTGCCTGGGGTCTGATCGGTGTGTGTGAGTGTGTGTGTTTGTACATCTGTCTTCTTCAGTGCTTGGGGTCAGATCGGTGTGTGTGTGTGTGTTTGTCTATATATCTGCCTCAGTGCTTGGGGTGTGATCGGTGAGTGTGTGTGTGTTTGTATATCTGTCTGCCTCAGTGCCTGGGGTCTGATCGGTGTGTGTGTGTGTTTGTATATCTGTCTGCCTTAGTGCCTGGGGTCTGATCGGTGTTCGTGTGTCTGTATTTGTATGTCTGTCGGCCTCAGAGCTTGTGGTCCGTTCGGTGTGTCTGTGGTGTGTGTGTTTGTATATCTGTCTGCCTCAGTGCCCGGGTACTGATAGGTGTGTGTGTGTGTCTTTGCACATCCGACTGCCTCAGTGCTTGGGGTCTGATCGGTGTGTTTATGTATTTGTATATCTGTCTGCCTCAGTGCTTGGGGTCTGATCAGTGTGTTTGCGAGCGTGTGTGTATGTGTTTGTCTATCTGCTTGCTTCAGTGCTTGGGGCCTGATCGGTGTGTGTGTGTGTGTGTGTGTGTGTGTGTGTGTGTGTGTTTACATATCTGTCTGCCTCAGTTTATGGGGTCTGATCGGTGTGTGTGTGTGTGTGGTGTGTGTGTTTGTATATCTGACCGCCTCAGTGCCTGGGGGTCTGATTAGTGTGTATGTGTGTGTGTGTGTGTGTGTGTGTGTGTGTGTGTGTGTGTGTGTGTGTGTGTGTGTGTGTTTGTATGTCTAGCTGCCTCAGTGCCTGTGGTCGATTGGTGTTTGGGCTGTGTGTCTTTGCATATCTGTCAGCCACAGTGCCTGGGGTCTGATCGGTATGTGTGTGTGTGTATTTGTATGTCTGTCTGCCTCAGTGCTTGAGGTCCGATCGGCGTGTGTGTGCGTGTATGGTGTGTGTATTTGTATATCTGATTGCCTCAGTGCCTGGGGTCTGATTGGTGTGCCTGTGTGTGTGTGTGTATATCTGTCTGCCTCAGTGCCTGGTTTCTGATAGGTGTGTGTGTGTGCCTTTGCACATCCGTCTGCCTCAGTGCTTGGGGTCTGATCGGTGTGTTTGTGTGTCTGTATATCTGTCTGCCTCAGTGCCTGGGGTCTGATCGGTGTGTTTATGTATTTGTATATCTGTCTGCCTCAGTGCTTTGTGTCTGATCGGTGTGTGTGTGTATTTGTATATCTGTCTGCCTCCGTGACTGACGTCTGATCGGTGTGTGAGTGTGTGTTTCTTTTTCTGTCTGCCTCAGTTCCTGGGGTCTGATCGGTGTGTGTACATGTGTGTTTGTAGATCTGTCTGCCTCAATTCCATGTGTCTGATCGGTGTGTGTATATTTGTGTTTCTATATCTGTCTGCCTCAGTGCTTGGGGTCTGATCGGTGTGTGTGTGTGTGGTGTGTGTGTTTGCATATCTGACTGCCTCAGTGCCTGGGGGTCTGATTGGTGTGTGTGTGTGTGTGTGTGTTTGTATATCTGTCTGCCTCAGCGCCTGTGGTCTGATTGGTGTTTGTGTTGTGTGTATTTGTATGTCTGTCTTCCTCAGTGCTTGTGTTCCGATCGGTGTGTGTGTGGTGTGTGTGTTTGTATATCTGACTGCTTCAGTACCTGGGTTCTGATTGGTGTGCCTGTGTATGTGTGTGTGTGTTTTCTGTCTGTCAACCTCTTTGCCTGGGGTCTGATTAGTGTGTGTATGTGTGTATTTGTATATCTGTCTGCCTCAGTGTGTACATGTGTTTGTATATCTGTCTGCCTCAGTGTGTACATGTGTGTTTGTATCTGTATATCTGTCTGCCTCAGTGTGTACATGTGTGTCTGTATATCTGTCTGCCTCAATTCCATGTGTCTGATCGGTGTGTGTAAATTTGTGTTTCTATATCTGTCTGCCTCAGTGCTTGGGGTCTGATCGGTGTGTGTGTGTGTGTGCTTGTATATCTGTCTGCCTCAGTGCCTGTGGTCTGATTGGTGTTTGTGTTGTGTGTATTTGTATGTCTGTCTGCCTCAGTGCTTGTGGTCCGATCGGTGTGTGTGTGGTGTGTGTGTTTGTATATCTGACTGTTTCAGTACCTGGGTTCTGATTGGTGTGCCTGTGTGTGTGTGTGTGTGTGTGTGTGTGTTTTCTGTCTGTCAACCTCTTTGCCTGGGGTCTGATTAGTGTGTGTATGTGTGTATTTGTATATCTGTCTGCCTCAGTGCCTGGGTTCTGATTGGTGTGTGTGTGTGTGTCTTTGCAGATCCGTCTGCCTCAGTACTTGGGTTCTGCTCGGTGTGTTTGTGTGTATGTATTTCTGTCTGCCTCAGTGCCTGGGGTCTGATCGGTGTGTGTGTGTTTGTGTGTGTGTTTGTACATCTGTCTGCTTCAGTGCTTGGTGTCTGATCGGTCTGTGTGTGTGTGTGTGTGTGTGTGTGTGTGTGTGTGTGTGTGTGTGTGTGTGTGTGTGTGTATTTGTATATCTGTCTGCCTCAGTGCTTGTGGTCTGATCGGTGTTTGTGTGTGTGTTTGTATATATGTCTGCTTCAGTGCCAGTGGTCTGATCGTTGTGTGTGTGTGTGTTTGTACATCTGTCTGCCTCAGTGCCTGAGGTCTGGTCTGTGTGTGTGTGTATTTGTATGTCTGTCTGCCTCAGTGCTTGTGGGCTGATCGGTGTGTGCATGGTGTGTGTGTTTGTATATCTGACTGCCTCAGTGCCTGGGGTCTGATTGGTGTGCCTGTGTGTGTGTATGTGTGTGTATTTATCTGTCTGTCTACCTCAGTGCCTGGGGTCTGATTGGTATGTGTGTGTGTGTTTGTATATCTGTCTGCCTCAGTGCCTGGGTTCTGATAGGTGTGTGTGTGTGTGTCTTTGCACATCAGACTGCCTCAGTGCTTGGTGTCTGATCGGTGTGTTTGTGCATGTTTGTATATCTGTCTTCCTCCGTGCCTGGCGTCTGATCGGTGTGTGTGTGCATGTGTGTGTGTGTGTTTATATATTTATCTGCCTTAATTCCTGGGGTTTGATCGGTGTGTGTGTATGTGAGTTTGTATATCTGTCTGCCTCAGTGCTTGGTGTCTGATCGGTGTGTGTATTTGTATATCTGCCTGCCTCAGTGCTTGGGGTCTGATCGGTGTGTGTGTGTGTGTGTGTGTGTGTGGTGTGTGTGTTTGTATATCTGACCGCCTCAGTGCCTGCGGGTCTGATTAGTGTGTGTTTGTGTGTGTGTTTGTATGTCTGTCTGCCTCAGTGCCTGTGGTCTGATTGGTGTTTGTGCTGTGTGTCTTTGTATATCTGTCAGCCTCAGTGCCTGGGGTCTGATCGGTGTGTGTGTGTGCGTATTTGTATGTCTGTCTGCCTCAGTGCTTGTGGTCCGATCGTTGTGGGTGTGGTGTGTGTGTTTGTACATCTGACTGCCTCAGTGCCTGGAGTCTGAATGGTGTGTGTGTGTGTGTGTGTGCGTGTGTGTGTGTGTTTGTATACCTGTCTGCCTCAGTGCTTGTGGTCCGATCGTTGTGGGTGTGGTGTGTGTGTTTGTACATCTGACTGCCTCAGTGCCTGGGGTCTGAATGGTGTATTTGCGTGTGTGTGTGTGTGTGTGTGTGTGTGTGTGTGTTTGTATATCTGTCAGCCTCAGTGCCTGGGTCCTGATCGGTGTGTCTGTGTGTGTGTGTTTGTACATCTGCCTGCCTCAGTGCCAGGGTTCTGATAGGTGTGTGTGTGTGTGTGTGTCTTTGTACATCCGTCTGCCTCAGTGCTTGGGGTCTGATCGGTGTGTTTGTGTGTATGTATATCTGTCTGCCTCAGTGGCTCGGATCTGATCGGTGTGTGTGTGTGTTTGTACATCTGTCTGCTTCAGTGCTTGGAGTCTGATCGGTGTGTTTGTGTGTATGTATATCTGTCTGCCTCACGCCAGGGATCTGATCGGTGTGTTTATGTGCTTGCATATCTGACTGCCTCAGTGCTTGGAGTCTGATCGATGTCTGTTTGTGTTTGTATATCTGTCTGCCTCAGAGCCTGGAGTCACATCGGTGTGTGCGTATGTGTTTGTATATCTGTCTTCCTCCGTGCCTGGCGTCTGATCGGTGTGTGTGTGCATGTGTGTGTGTGTGTTTATATATCTGTCTGCCTTAATTCCTGGGGTTTGATCGGTGTGTGTGTATGTGAGTTTGTATATCTGTCTGCCTCAGTGCTTGGTGTCTGATCGGTGTGTGTGTGTGTGTGTATTTGTATATCTGACCGCCTCAGTGCTTGGGGTCTGATCGGTGTGTGTGTGTGTTTGTGTGGTGTGTGTGTTTGTATATCTGACCGCCTCAGTGCCTGTGGTCTGATTGGTGTTTGTGCTGTGTGTCTTTGTATATCTGTCAGCCTCAGTGCCTGGGGTCTGATCGGTGTGTGTGTGTGTGTATTTGTATGTCTGTCTGCCTCAGTGCTTGTGGTCCGATTGTTGTGGGTGTGGTGTGTGTGTTTGTACATCTGACTGCTTCAGTACCTGGGTTCTGATTGGTGTGCCTGTGTATGTGTGTGTGTGTTTTCTGTCTGTCAACCTCTTTGCCTGGGGTCTGATTAGTGTGTGTATGTGTGTATTTGTATATCTGTCTGCCTCAGTGTGTACATGTGTGTTTGTATATCTGTCTGCCTCAGTGTGTACATGTGTGTTTGTATCTGTATATCTGTCTGCCTCAGTGTGTACATGTGTGTCTGTATATCTGTCTGCCTCAATTCCATGTGTCTGATCGGTGTGTGTAAATTTGTGTTTCTATATCTGTCTGTCTCAGTGCTTGGGGTCTGATCGGTGTGTGTGTGTGTGGTGCGTGTGTTTGTATATCTGACTGCCTCAGTGCCTGGGGGTCTGATTGGTGTGTGTGTGTGTGTTTGTATATCTGTCTGCCTCAGTGCCTGTGGTCTGATTGGTGTTTGTGTTGTGTGTATTTGAATGTCTGTCTGCCTCAGTGCTTGTGGTCCGATCGGTGTGTGTGTGGTGTGTGTGTTTGTATATCTGACTGTTTCAGTACCTGGGTTCTGATTGGTGTGCCTGTGTGTGTGTGTGTGTGTGTGTGTGTGTGTTTGTTTTCTGTCTGTCAACCTCTTTACCTGGGGTCTGATTAGTGTGTGTATGTGTGTATTTGTATATCTGTCTGCCTCAGTGCCTGGGTTCTGATTGGTGTGTGTGTGTGTGTCTTTGCAGATCCGTCTGCCTCAGTACTTGGGTTCTGATCGGTGTGTTTGTGTGTCTGTATATCTGTCTGCCTCAGTGCCTGGGGTCTGATCGGTGTGTTTATGTATTTGTATATCTGTCTGCCTCAGTGCTTTGTGTCTGATCGGTGTGTGTGTGTATTTGTATATCTGTCTGCCTCCGTGACTGACGTCTGATCGGTGTGTGAGTGTGTGTTTCTTTTTCTGTCTGCCTCAGTTCCTGGGGTCTGATCGGTGTGTGTACATGTGTGTTTGTAGATCTGTCTGCCTCAATTCCATGTGTCTGATCGGTGTGTGTATATTTGTGTTTCTATATCTGTCTGCCTCAGTGCTTGGGGTCTGATCGGTGTGTGTGTGTGTGGTGTGTGTGTTTGTATATCTGACTGCCTCAGTGCCTGGGGGTCTGATTGGTGTGTGTGTGTGTGTGTGTGTGTGTGTGCTTGTATATCTGTCTGCCTCACTGCCTGTGGTCTGATTGGTGTTTGTGTTGTGTGTATTTGTATGTCTGTCTGCCTCAGTGCTTGTGGTCCGATCGGTGTGTGTGTGGTGTGTGTGTTTGTATATCTGACTGTTTCAGTACCTGGGTTCTGATTGGTGTGCCTGTGTGCGTGTGTGTGTGTGTGTGTGTGTGTGTTTTCTGTCTGTCAACCTCTTTGCCTGGGGTCTGATTAGTGTGTGTATGTGTGTATTTGTATATCTGTCTGCCTCAGTGCCTGGGTTCTGATTGGTGTGTGTGTGTGTGTCTTTGCAGATCCGTCTGCCTCAGTACTTGGGTTCTGCTCGGTGTGTTTGTGTGTATGTATTTCTGTCTGCCTCAGTGCCTGGGGTCTGATCGGTGTGTGTGTGTTTGTGTGTGTGTTTGTACATCTGTCTGCTTCAGAGCTTGGTGTCTGATCGGTCTGTGTGTGTGTGTGTGTGTGTGTGTGTGTGTGTGTGTGTGTGTGTGTGTGTGTGTGTGTGTGTGTGTGTGTGTGTGTGTGTATTTGTATATCTGTCTGCCTCAGTGCTTGTGGTCTGATCGTTGTGTGTGTGTGTGTTTGTACATCTGTCTGCCTCAGTGCCTGAGGTCTGGTCTGTGTGTGTGTGTATTTGTATGTCTGTCTGCCTCAGTGCTTGTGGGCTGATCGGTGTGTGCATGGTGTGTGTGTTTGTATATCTGACTGCCTCAGTGCCTGGGGTCTGATTGGTGTGCCTGTGTGTGTGTATGTGTGTGTATTTATCTGTCTGTCTACCTCAGTGCCTGGGGTCTGATTGGTATGTGTGTGTGTGTTTGTATATCTGTCTGCCTCAGTGCCTGGGTTCTGATAGGTGTGTGTGTGTGTGTCTTTGCACATCAGACTGCCTCAGTGCTTGGTGTCTGATCGGTGTGTTTGTGCATGTTTGTATATCTGTCTTCCTCCGTGCCTGGCGTCTGATCGGTGTGTGTGTGCATGTGTGTGTGTGTGTTTATATATTTATCTGCCTTAATTCCTGGGGTTTGATCGGTGTGTGTGTATGTGAGTTTGTATATCTGTCTGCCTCAGTGCTTGGTGTCTGATCGGTGTGTGTGTGTGTGTGTGTATTTGTATATCTGCCTGCCTCAGTGCTTGGGGTCTGATCGGTGTGTGTGTGTGTGTGTGTGTGTGGTGTGTGTGTTTGTATATCTGACCGCCTCAGTGCCTGGGGGTCTGATTAGTGTGTGTTTGTGTGTGTGTTTGTATGTCTGTCTGCCTCAGTGCCTGTGGTCTGATTGGTGTTTGTGCTGTGTGTCTTTGTATATCTGTCAGCCTCAGTGCCTGGGGTCTGATCGGTGTGTGTGTGTGCGTATTTGTATGTCTGTCTGCCTCAGTGCTTGTGGTCCGATCGTTGTGGGTGTGGTGTGTGTGTTTGTACATCTGACTGCCTCAGTGCCTGGGGTCTGAATGGTGTGTGTGTGTGTGTGTGTGTGCGTGTGTGTGTGTGTTTGTATACCTGTCTGCCTCAGTGCTTGTGGTCCGATCGTTGTGGGTGTGGTGTGTGTGTTTGTACATCTGACTGCCTCAGTGCCTGGGGTCTGAATGGTGTATTTGCGTGTGTGTGTGTGTGTGTGTGTGTGTGTGTTTGTATATCTGTCAGCCTCAGTGCCTGGGTTCTGATCGGTGTGTCTGTGTGTGTGTGTTTGTACATCTGCCTGCCTCAGTGCCAGGGTTCTGATAGGTGTGTGTGTGTGTGTGTGTGTGTGTGTCTTTGTACATCCGTCTGCCTCAGTGCTTGGGGTCTGATCGGTGTGTTTGTGTGTATGTATATCTGTCTGCCTCAGTGGCTCGGATCTGATCGGTGTGTGTGTGTGTTTGTACATCTGTCTGCTTCAGTGCTTGGAGTCTGATCGGTGTGTTTGTGTGTATGTATATCTGTCTGCCTCACGCCAGGGATCTGATCGGTGTGTTTATGTGCTTGCATATCTGACTGCCTCAGTGCATGGAGTCTGATCGATGTCTGTTTGTGTTTGTATATCTGTCTGCCTCAGAGCCTGGAGTCACATCGGTGTGTGCGTATGTGTTTGTATATCTGTCTTCCTCCGTGCCTGGCTTCTGATCGGTGTGTGTGTGCATGTGTGTGTGTGTGTTTATATATCTGTCTGCCTTAATTCCTGGGGTTTGATCGGTGTGTGTGTATGTGAGTTTGTATATCTGTCTGCCTCAGTGCTTGGTGTCTGATCGGTGTGTGTGTGTGTGTGTATTTGTATATCTGACCGCCTCAGTGCTTGGGGTCTGATCGGTGTGTGTGTGTGTTTGTGTGGTGTGTGTGTTTGTATATCTGACCGCCTCAGTGCCTGTGGTCTGATTGGTGTTTGTGCTGTGTGTCTTTGTATATCTGTCAGCCTCAGTGCCTGGGGTCTGATCGGTGTGTGTGTGTGTGTATTTGTATGTCTGTCTGCCTCAGTGCTTGTGGTCCGATTGTTGTGGGTGTGGTGTGTGTGTGTGTGTGTGTGTGTTTTTATATCTGTCTGCCTCAGTGCCTGGGTTCTGATCGGTGTGTCTGTGTGTGTGTGTGTTTGTACATCTGCCTGCCTCAGTGCCTGGGGTCTGATCGGTGTGTGTGTGTGTGTATTTGTATGTCTGTCTGCCTCAGTGCTTGTGGTCCGATCGTTGTGGGTGTGGTGTGTGTGTTTGTATATCTGTCTGCCTCAGTGCCTGGGGCTCTGAATGGTGTGTGTGTGTGTGTGTGTGTGTGTGTGTGTGTGTGTGTGTGTGTGTGTGTGTGTGTGTGTGTGTGTGTGTGTGTGAGTGCGTGTTTGCATATCTGTCTACCTCAGTGCCTGGGGTCTGATTGGTGTGTGTGTGTGTGTGTGTTTGTATATCTGTCTGCCTCAGTGCCTGGTTTCTGATCGGTGTGTCTGTGTGTGTGTGTTTGTACATCTGCCTGCCTCAGTGCCAGGGTTTTGATAGGTGTGTGTGTGTGTGTGTGTCTTTGTACATCCGTCTGCCTCAGTGCTTGGGGTCTGATCGGTGTGTTTGTGTGTATGTATATCTGTCTGCCTCAGTGGCTCGGATCTGATCGGTGTGTGTGTGTGTGTTTGTACATCTTACTGCTTCAGTGCTTGGAGTCTGATCGGTGTGTTTGTGTGTATGTATATCTGTCTGCCTCAGTGCCTCGGATCTGATCGGTGTGTTTGTGTATTTGTAATACTGTCTGCCTCACGCCAGGGATCTGATCGGTGTGTTTATGTGCTTGCATATCTGACTGCCTCAGTCATTGGGGTCTGATCGATGTCTGTTTGTGTTTGTATATCTGTCTGCCTCAGAGCCTGGCGTCTCATCGGTGTGTGCGTATGTGTTTGTCTGTCTGTCTGCCTCAGTGCTTGGGGTCTGATCAGTGTGTTTGCGTGCGTGTGTGTATATGTATCTGTCTGCCTCCGTGCCTGCCGTCTGATCTGTGTGTGTGTGTTTGTAGATCTGTCTGCCTCAGTGCCTGGGGGCTGATCGGTGTGTGTGTGTGTCTGTATTTGTATATCTTTCGGCCTCAGTGCCTGGGGTCTGATTGGTGAGTGTTTGTGTGTGGTGTGTGTATTTGTATATCTGACTGCTTCAGTGCCTGGAGTCTGATTGGTGAGTGTTTGTGTGCCTTTGCACATCCGTCTGCCTCAGTGCTTGGGGTCTGATCGGTGTGTTTGTGCGTATGTATATCTGTCTGCATCAGTGCTTTGGGTCTGATTCGTGTGTGTGTGTGTGTGTGTTTGCACATCCGTCGGCCTCAGTGCTTGGGGTCTGATCGATGTCTGTTTGTGTTTGTATATCTGTCTGCCTCAGAGCCTGGCGTCTCATCGGTGTGTGCGTATGTGTTTGTATGTCTGTCTGCCTCAGTGCTTGGGGTCTGATCAGTGTGTTTGCGTGCGTGTGTGTATATGTATCTGTCTGCCTCCGTGCCTGCCGTCTGATCTGTGTGTGTGTGTTTGTAGATCTGTCTGCCTCAGTGCCTGGGGGCTGATCGGTGTGTGTGTGTGTCTGTATTTGTATATCTTTCGGCCTCAGTGCCTGGGGTCTGATTGGTGAGTGTTTGTGTGTGGTGTGTGTATTTGTATATCTGACTGCTTCAGTGCCTGGAGTCTGATTAGTGTGTGTATGTGTGTATTTGTATATCTCTCTGCCTCAGTGTGTACATGTGTGTTTGTATATCTGTCTGCCTCAGTGTGTACATGTGTGTTTGTATCTGTATATCTGTCTGCCTCAGTGTGTACATGTGTGTCTGTATATCTGTCTGCCTCAATTCCATGTGTCTGATCGGTGTGTGTAAATTTGTGTTTCTATATCTGTCTGCCTCAGTGCTTGGGGTCTGATCGGTGTGTGTGTGTGTGGTGCGTGTGTTTGTATATCTGACTGCCTCAGTGCCTGGGGGTCTGATTGGTGTGTGTGTGTGTGTGTGTGTGCTTGTATATCTGTCTGCCTCACTGCCTGTGGTCTGATTGGTGTTTGTGTTGTGTGTATTTGTATGTCTGTCTGCCTCAGTGCTTGTGGTCCGATCGGTGTGTGTGTGGTGTGTGTGTTTGTATATCTGACTGTTTCAGTACCTGGGTTCTGATTGGTGTGCCTGTGTGTGTGTGTGTGTGTGTGTGTGTGTTTTCTGTCTGTCAACCTCTTTGCCTGGGGTCTGATTAGTGTGTGTATGTGTGTATTTGTATATCTGTCTGCCTCAGTGCCTGGGTTCTGATTGGTGTGTGTGTGTGTGTCTTTGCAGATCCGTCTGCCTCAGTACTTGGGTTCTGCTCGGTGTGTTTGTGTGTATGTATTTCTGTCTGCCTCAGTGCCTGGGGTCTGATCGGTGTGTGTGTGTTTGTGTGTGTGTTTGTACATCTGTCTGCTTCAGAGCTTGGTGTCTGATCGGTCTGTGTGTGTGTGTGTGTGTGTGTGTGTGTGTGTGTGTGTGTGTGTGTGTGTGTGTGTGTGTGTGTGTGTGTGTGTGTGTGTGTGTGTATTTGTATATCTGTCTGCCTCAGTGCTTGTGGTCTGATCGTTGTGTGTGTGTGTGTTTGTACATCTGTCTGCCTCAGTGCCTGAGGTCTGGTCTGTGTGTGTGTGTATTTGTATGTCTGTCTGCCTCAGTGCTTGTGGGCTGATCGGTGTGTGCATGGTGTGTGTGTTTGTATATCTGACTGCCTCAGTGCCTGGGGTCTGATTGGTGTGCCTGTGTGTGTGTATGTGTGTGTATTTATCTGTATGTCTACCTCAGTGCCTGGGGTCTGATTGGTATGTGTGTGTGTGTTTGTATATCTGTCTGCCTCAGTGCCTGGGTTCTGATAGGTGTGTGTGTGTGTGTCTTTGCACATCAGACTGCCTCAGTGCTTGGTGTCTGATCGGTGTGTTTGTGCATGTTTGTATATCTGTCTTCCTCCGTGCCTGGCGTCTGATCGGTGTGTGTGTGCATGTGTGTGTGTGTGTTTATATATTTATCTGCCTTAATTCCTGGGGTTTGATCGGTGTGTGTGTATGTGAGTTTGTATATCTGTCTGCCTCAGTGCTTGGTGTCTGATCGGTGTGTGTGTGTGTGTGTGTATTTGTATATCTGCCTGCCTCAGTGCTTGGGGTCTGATCGGTGTGTGTGTGTGTGTGTGTGTGTGGTGTGTGTGTTTGTATATCTGACCGCCTCAGTGCCTGGGGGTCTGATTAGTGTGTGTTTGTGTGTGTGTTTGTATGTCTGTCTGCCTCAGTGCCTGTGGTCTGATTGGTGTTTGTGCTGTGTGTCTTTGTATATCTGTCAGCCTCAGTGCCTGGGGTCTGATCGGTGTGTGTGTGTGCGTATTTGTATGTCTGTCTGCCTCAGTGCTTGTGGTCCGATCGTTGTGGGTGTGGTGTGTGTGTTTGTACATCTGACTGCCTCAGTGCCTGGGGTCTGAATGGTGTGTGTGTGTGTGTGTGTGTGCGTGTGTGTGTGTGTTTGTATACCTGTCTGCCTCAGTGCTTGTGGTCCGATCGTTGTGGGTGTGGTGTGTGTGTTTGTACATCTGACTGCCTCAGTGCCTGGGGTCTGAATGGTGTATTTGCGTGTGTGTGTGTGTGTGTGTGTGTGTGTTTGTATATCTGTCAGCCTCAGTGCCTGGGTTCTGATCGGTGTGTCTGTGTGTGTGTGTTTGTACATCTGCCTGCCTCAGTGCCAGGGTTCTGATAGGTGTGTGTGTGTGTGTGTGTGTGTGTCTTTGTACATCCGTCTGCCTCAGTGCTTGGGGTCTGATCGGTGTGTTTGTGTGTATGTATATCTGTCTGCCTCAGTGGCTCGGATCTGATCGGTGTGTGTGTGTGTTTGTACATCTGTCTGCTTCAGTGCTTGGAGTCTGATCGGTGTGTTTGTGTGTATGTATATCTGTCTGCCTCACGCCAGGGATCTGATCGGTGTGTTTATGTGCTTGCATATCTGACTGCCTCAGTGCTTGGAGTCTGATCGATGTCTGTTTGTGTTTGTATATCTGTCTGCCTCAGAGCCTGGAGTCACATCGGTGTGTGCGTATGTGTTTGTATATCTGTCTTCCTCCGTGCCTGGCTTCTGATCGGTGTGTGTGTGCATGTGTGTGTGTGTTTATATATCTGTCTGCCTTAATTCCTGGGGTTTGATCGGTGTGTGTGTATGTGAGTTTGTATATCTGTCTGCCTCAGTGCTTGGTGTCTGATCGGTGTGTGTGTGTGTGTGTATTTGTATATCTGACCGCCTCAGTGCTTGGGGTCTGATCGGTGTGTGTGTGTGTTTGTGTGGTGTGTGTGTTTGTATATCTGACCGCCTCAGTGCCTGTGGTCTGATTGGTGTTTTTGCTGTGTGTCTTTGTATATCTGTCAGCCTCAGTGCCTGGGGTCTGATCGGTGTGTGTGTGTGTGTATTTGTATGTCTGTCTGCCTCAGTGCTTGTGGTCCGATTGTTGTGGGTGTGGTGTGTGTGTGTGTGTGTGTGTTTTTATATCTGTCTGCCTCAGTGCCTGGGTTCTGATCGGTGTGTCTGTGTGTGTGTGTGTTTGTACATCTGCCTGCCTCAGTGCCTGGGGTCTGATCGGTGTGTGTGTGTGTGTATTTGTATGTCTGTCTGCCTCAGTGCTTGTGGTCCGATCGTTGTGGGTGTGGTGTGTGTGTTTGTATATCTGTCTGCCTCAGTGCCTGGGGGTCTGAATGGTGTGTGTGTGTGTGTGTGTGTGTGTGTGTGTGTGTGTGTGTGTGTGTGTGTGTGTGTGTGTGTGTGTGTGTGTGTGTGTGTGTGAGTGCGTGTTTGCATATCTGTCTACCTCAGTGCCTGGGGTCTGATTGGTGTGTGTGTGTGTGTGTGTTTGTATATCTGTCTGCCTCAGTGCCTGGTTTCTGATCGGTGTGTCTGTGTGTGTGTGTTTGTACATCTGCCTGCCTCAGTGCCAGGGTTTTGATAGGTGTGTGTGTGTGTGTGTGTGTGTGTGTGTCTTTGTACATCCGTCTGCCTCAGTGCTTGGGGTCTGATCGGTGTGTTTGTGTGTATGTATATCTGTCTGCCTCAGTGGCTCGGATCTGATCGGTGTGTGTGTGTGTGTTTGTACATCTTACTGCTTCAGTGCTTGGAGTCTGATCGGTGTGTTTGTGTGTATGTATATCTGTCTGCCTCAGTGCCTCGGATCTGATCGGTGTGTTTGTGTATTTGTAATACTGTCTGCCTCACGCCAGGGATCTGATCGGTGTGTTTATGTGCTTGCATATCTGACTGCCTCAGTGCTTGGGGTCTGATCGATGTCTGTTTGTGTTTGTATATCTGTCTGCCTCAGAGCCTGGCGTCTCATCGGTGTGTGCGTATGTGTTTGTCTGTCTGTCTGCCTCAGTGCTTGGGGTCTGATCAGTGTGTTTGCGTGCGTGTGTGTATATGTATCTGTCTGCCTCCGTGCCTGCCGTCTGATCTGTGTGTGTGTGTTTGTAGATCTGTCTGCCTCAGTGCCTGGGGGCTGATCGGTGTGTGTGTGTGTCTGTATTTGTATATCTTTCGGCCTCAGTGCCTGGGGTCTGATTGGTGAGTGTTTGTGTGTGGTGTGTGTATTTGTATATCTGACTGCTTCAGTGCCTGGAGTCTGATTGGTGAGTGTTTGTGTGCCTTTGCACATCCGTCTGCCTCAGTGCTTGGGGTCTGATCGGTGTGTTTGTGCGTATGTATATCTGTCTGCATCAGTGCTTTGGGTCTGATTCGTGTGTGTGTGTGTGTGTGTTTGCACATCCGTCGGCCTCAGTGCTTGGGGTCTGATCGATGTCTGTTTGTGTTTGTATATCTGTCTGCCTCAGAGCCTGGCGTCTCATCGGTGTGTGCGTATGTGTTTGTCTGTCTGTCTGCCTCAGTGCTTGGGGTCTGATCAGTGTGTTTGCGTGCGTGTGTGTATATGTATCTGTCTGCCTCCGTGCCTGCCGTCTGATCTGTGTGTGTGTGTTTGTAGATCTGTCTGCCTCAGTGCCTGGGGGCTGATCGGTGTGTGTGTGTGTCTGTATTTGTATATCTTTCGGCCTCAGTGCCTGGGGTCTGATTGGTGAGTGTTTGTGTGTGGTGTGTGTATTTGTATATCTGACTGCTTCAGTGCCTGGAGTCTGATTGGTGAGTGTTTGTGTGCCTTTGCACATCCGTCTGCCTCAGTGCTTGGGGTCTGCTCGGTGTGTTTGTGCGTATGTATATCTGTCTGCATCAGTGCTTTGGGTCTGATTGCTGTGTGTGTGTGTGTGTGTTTGCACATCCGTCGGCCTCAGTACTTGGGGTCTGCTCGGTATGTTTGTGCGTATGTATATCTGTCTGCCTCAGTGGCTCGGATCTGATCGGTGTGTGTATGTGTGTTTGTACATCTGTCTGCTTCAGTGCTTGGAGTCTGATCGGTGTGTTTGTGTGTATGTATATCTGTCTGCCTCAGTGCCTCGGATCTGATCGGTATGTGTGTGTGTGTATTTGTATATCTGTCTGCCTCACGCCAGGGATCTGATCGGTGTGTTTATGTGCTTGCATATCTGACTGCCTCAGTGCTTGGGGTCTGATCGATGTGTTTGTGCGTATGTATATCTGTCTGCCTCAGTGCCTGGGGTCTGATCGGTGTTTGTGTGTGTTTTTGGACATCTGTCTGCTTCAGTGCTTGGTGTCTGATCGGTGTGTGTGTGTGTGTGTATGTGTATTTGTATATCTGTCTGCCTCAGTGCTTGTGGTCTGATCGGTGTTTGTGTGTGTGTTTGTATATATGTCTGCTTCAGTGCCAGGGGTCTGATCGTTGTGTGTGTGTGTGTGTTTGTACATCTGTCTGCCTCAGTGCTTGTGGTCTGATCGGTGTTTGTGTGTGTGTTTGTATATATGTCTGCTTCAGTGCCAGGGGTCTGATCGTTGTGTGTGTGTGTGTTTGTACATCTGTCTGCTTCAGTGCTTGGAGTCTGATCGGTGTGTTTGTGTGTATGTATATCTGTCTGCCTCAGTGCCTCGGATCTGATCGGTATGTGTGTGTGTGTATTTGTATATCTGTCTGCCTCACGCCAGGGATCTGATCGGTGTGTTTATGTGCTTGCATATCTGACTGTCTCAGTGCTTGGGGTCTGATCGATGTCTGTTTGTGTTTGTATATCTGTCTGCCTCAGAGCCTGGCGTCTCATCGGTGTGTGCGTATGTGTTTGTATATCTGTCTTCCTCCGTGCCTGGCGTGTGATCGGTGTGTGTGTGCATGTGTGTGTTTGTGTTTATATATCTGTCTGCCTTAATTCCTGGGGTTTGATCGGTGTGTGTGTATGTGAGTTTGTATATCTGTCTGCCTCAGTGCTTGCTGTCTGATCGGTGTGTGTGTGTGTATATTTGTATATCTGCCTGCCTCAGTGCTTGGGGTCTGATCGGTGTGTGTGTTGTGTGTGTGTGTGTGGTGTGTGTTGTGTGTGTGTGTGTGGTGTGTGTGTTTGTATATCTGACCGCCTCAGTGCCTGGGGGTCTGATTATTGTGTGTGTGTGTGTTTGTATGTCTGTCTGCCTCAGTGCCTGTGGTCTGATTGGTGTTTGTGCTGTGTGTCTTTGTATATCTGTCAGCCTCAGTGCCTGGGGTCTGATCGGTGTGTGTGTGTGTGTGTATTTGTATGTCTGTCTGCCTCAGTGCTTGTGGTCCGATCGTTGTGGGTGTGGTGTGTGTGTTTGTATATCTGACCGCCTCAGTGCCTGGGGGTCTGATTATTGTGTGAGTGTGTGTTTGTATATCTGTCAGCCTCAGTGCCTGGGTTCTGATCGGTGTGTCTGTGTGTGTGTGTTTGTACATCTGCCTGCCTCAGTGCCAGGGTTCTGATAGGTGTGTGTGTGTGTTTGTGTCTTTGTACATCCGTCTGCCTCAGTGCTTGGGGTCTGATCGGTGTGTTTGTGTGTGTGTATATCTGTCTGCCTCAGTGGCTAGGATCTGATCGGTGTGTGTGTGTGTGTGTGTTTGGACATCTGTCTGCTTCAGTGCTTGGAGTCTGATCGGTGTGTTTGTGTGTATGGATATCTGTCTGCCTCAGTGCCTCGGATCTGATCGGTGTGTTTATGTGCTTGCATATCTGACTGCCTCAGTGCTTGGGGTCTGATCGATGTCTGTTTGTGTTTGTATATCTGTCTGCCTCAGAGCCTGGCGTCTCATCGGTGTGTGCGTATGTGTTTGTATGTCTGTCTGCCTCAGTGCTTGGGGTCTGATCAGTGTGTTTGCGCGCGTGTGTGTATATGTATCTGTCTGCCTCCGTGCCTGCCGTCTGATCAGTGTGTGTATGTTTGTAGATCTGTCTGCCTCAGTGCCTGGGGGCTGATCGGTGTGTGTGTGTGTCTGTATTTGTATATCTGTCGGCCTCAGTGCCTGGGGTCTGATTGGTGAGTGTTTGTGTGTGGTGTGTGTATTTGTATATCTGACTGCTTCAGTGCCTGGAGTCTGATTGGTGAGTGTTTGTGTCCCTTTGCACATCCGTCTGCCTCAGTACTTGGGGTCTGCTCGGTGTGTTTGTGCGTATGTATATCTGTCTGCCTCAGTGCCTGGGGTCTGATCGGTGTTTGTGTGTGTTTTTGGACATCTGTCTGCTTCAGTGCTTGGTGTCTGATCGGTGTGTGTGTGTGTGTGTATGTGTATTTGTATATCTGTCTGCCTCAGTGCTTGTGGTCTGATCGGTGTTTGTGTGTGTGTTTGTATATATGTCTGCTTCAGTGCCAGGGGTCTGATCGTTGTGTGTGTGTGTGTGTTTGTACATCTGTCTGCCTCAGTGCTTGTGGTCTGATCGGTGTTTGTGTGTGTGTTTGTATATATGTCTGCTTCAGTGCCAGGGGTCTGATCGTTGTGTGTGTGTGTGTTTGTACATCTGTCTGCTTCAGTGCTTGGAGTCTGATCGGTGTGTTTGTGTGTATGGATATCTGTCTGCCTCAGTGCCTCGGATCTGATCGGTGTGTTTATGTGCTTGCATATCTGACTGCCTCAGTGCTTGGGGTCTGATCGATGTCTGTTTGTGTTTGTATATCTGTCTGCCTCAGAGCCTGGCGTCTCATCGGTGTGTGCGTATGTGTTTGTATGTCTGTCTGCCTCAGTGCTTGGGGTCTGATCAGTGTGTTTGCGCGCGTGTGTGTATATGTATCTGTCTGCCTCCGTGCCTGCCGTCTGATCAGTGTGTGTATGTTTGTAGATCTGTCTGCCTCAGTGCCTGGGGGCTGATCGGTGTGTGTGTGTGTCTGTATTTGTATATCTGTCGGCCTCAGTGCCTGGGGTCTGATTGGTGAGTGTTTGTGTGTGGTGTGTGTATTTGTATATCTGACTGCTTCAGTGCCTGGAGTCTGATTGGTGAGTGTTTGTGTCCCTTTGCACATCCGTCTGCCTCAGTACTTGGGGTCTGCTCGGTGTGTTTGTGCGTATGTATATCTGTCTGCCTCAGTGCCTGGGGTCTGATCGGTGTTTGTGTGTGTTTTTGGACATCTGTCTGCTTCA
Organism: Heterodontus francisci; assembly: GCF_036365525.1. NCBI lineage: Eukaryota > Metazoa > Chordata > Chondrichthyes > Heterodontiformes > Heterodontidae > Heterodontus > Heterodontus francisci. Next base: position 59,045,793 of record NC_090391.1, read on the forward strand.
GTGCTTGGTGTCTGATCGGTGTGTATGTGTATTTGTATATCTGTCTGCCTCAGTGCTTGTGGTCTGATCGGTGTTTGTGTGTGTGTTTGTATATATGTCTGCTTCAGTGCCAGGGGTCTGATCGTTGTGTGTGTGTGTGTGTTTGTACATCTGTCTGCCTCAGTGCTTGTGGTCTGATCGGTGTTTGTGTGTGTGTTTGTATATATGTCTGCTTCAGTGCCAGGGGTCTGATCGTTGTATGTGTGTGTGTTTGTACATCTGTCTGCCTCAGTGCTTGTGGTCTGATCGGTGTTTGTGTGTGTGTTTGTATATCTGACCGCCTCAGTGCCTGGGGGTCTGATTCATGTGTGTGTGTGTGTTTGCATGACTGTCTGCCTCAGTGCCTGGGGTCTGATTGGTGTTTGTGTTGTGTGTGTTTGTATATCTGTCAGCCTCAATGCCTGGAGTCTGATCGGTGTGTGTGTGTGTATATTTGTATGTCTGTCTGCCTCAGTGCTTGTGGTGCGATCGGTGTGTGTGTGGTATGTGTGTTTGTATATCTGACTGCTTCAGTGCCTGGGTTCTGATTGGTGTGCCTGTGTGTGTGTGCGTGTGTGTGTGTGCGTTTATATGTCTGTCAACCTCTTTGCCTGGGGTCTGATTAGTGTTTGTGTGTGTGTGTTTGTATATCTGTCTGCCTCAGTGCCTGGGTTCTGATTGGTGTGTGTGTGTGTGTCTTTGCACATCCGTCGGCCTCAGTACTTGGGGTCTGCTCGGTGTGTTTGTGCGTATATATATCTGTCTGCCTCAGAGCCTGGGGTCTGATCGTTGTGTGTGTGTTTGTGTGTGTTTTTGTACATCTGTCTGCTTCAGTGCTTGGTGTCTGATCGTTGTGTGTGTGTGTATTTGTATATCTGTCTGCCACAGTGCTTGGGGTCTGATCGGTGTTTGTGTGTGTGTTTGTATGTATGTCTGCTTCAGTGCCTCGGATCTGATCGGTGTGTGTGTGTGTGTGTGTGTGTGTGTTTGTACATCTGTCTGCTTCAGTGCTTGCGCTAAGATCGGTGTGTGTGTGTGTGTATTTGTATATCTGTCGTCCTCAACGCCAGGGATCTGATCGGTGTGTTTATGTGCGTGTGTGTATGTGTTTGTCTATCTGCCTGCTTCAGTGACTGGGGTCTGATCGGTGTGTGTGCGTGTTTTTGTATATCTGTCTGCCTCAGTGCCTGGGGGCTGATCGGTGTGTGTGTGTGTGTATTTGTATATCTTTCTGCCTCAGTGCCTGGGGTCTGATTGGTGAGTGTTTGTGTGTGGTGTGTGTATTTGTGTATCTGACTGCTTCAGTGCCTGGGGTCTGATTGGTGTGTTTGTGTGCATGTATATCTGTTTCGCTCAGTGCCTGGGGTCAGATCGATGTGTTTATGTGCTTGCATATCTGACTGCCTCAGTGCTTGGGGTCTGATCGATGTCTGTTTGTGTTTGTATATCTGTCTGCCTCAGAGCCTGGCGTCTCATCGGTGTGTGCGTATGTGTTTGTATATCTGTCTGCCTCAGTGCTTGGGGTCTGATCAGTGTGTTTGCGTGCGTGTGTGCATGTGTTTGTCCATCTGTCTGCCTCAGTGCCTGGGGGCTGATCGGTGTGTGTGTGTGTGTATTTGTATATCTTTCTGCCTCAGTGCCTGGGGTCTGATTGGTGAGTGTTTGTGTGTGGTGTGTGTATTTGTATATCTGACTGCTTCAGTGCCTGGGGTCTGATTGGTGAGTGTTTGTGTGTATTTGTATATCTGACTGCCTCAGTGCCTGGTGTCTGATTGGTGAGTGTTTGTGTGCCTTTGCACATCCGTCCGCCTCAGTGCTTGGGGACTGATCGGTGTGTTTGTGTGTCTGTATATCTGTCTGCCGCTGTGCCTGGGGTCAGATCGGTGTGTTTATGTATTTGTATATCTGTCTGCATCAGTGCTTTGGGTCTGATTGGTGTGTGTGTGTGTGCGTCTTTGCACATCAGTCGGACTCAGTACTTGGGGTCTGCTCGGTGTGTTTGTGTTTGTGTGTGTTTTTGGAAATCTGTCTGCTTCAGTGCTTGGTGTCTGATCGGTGTGTGTGTGTGTGTGTGTATTTGTATGTCTGTCTGCCTCAGTGCTTGTGGTCTGATCGGTGTTTGTGTGTGTGTTTGTATATATGTCTGCTTCAGTGCCAGGGGTCTGATCGTTGTGTGTGTGTGTGTTTGTACATCTGTCTGCCTCAGTGCTTGTGGGCCGATCGGTGTGTGTATGGTGTGTGTGTTTGTCTATCTGACTGCCTCAGTGCCTGGGGTCTGATTGGTGTGCCTGTGTGTGTGTTTGTATATCTGTCTGCCTCAGAGCCTGGGTTCTGATCGGTGTGTGTGTGTGTGTGTGTATTTGTATATCTCTCTGCCTCAACGCCAGCGATCTGATCGGTGTGTTTATGTGCTTGCATATCTGACTGCCTCAGTGCTTGGGGTCTGATCGATGTCTGTTTGTGTTTTTATATCTGTCTGCCTCAGAGCCTGGCGTCTCATCGGTGTGTGCGGATGTGTTTGTATATCTGTCTGCCTCAGTGCTTGGGGTCTGATCGGTGTGTTTGCGTGCGTGTGTGTTTGTGTTTGTCTATCTGCCTGCTTCAGTAACTGGGGTCTGATAGGTGTGTGTGTGTGTTTGTACATCTGTCTGCCTCAGTGCCTGGGGGCTGACTGGTGTGTATGTGTGTGTATTTGTATGTCTTTCTGCCTCAGTGCCTGGGGTCTGATTGGTGAGTGTTTGTGTGTGGTGTGTGTATTTGTATATCTGACTGCTTCAGTGCCTGCGGTCTGATTGGTGAGTGTTTGTGTGCCTTTGCACATCCGTCTGCCTCAGTGCTTGGGGTTTGATCGGTGTGTGTGTGTGTATGTATATCTGTCTGCCTCAGTGCCTGGGGTCAGAGCGGTGTGTTTATGTATTTGTATATCTGTCTGCATTAGTGCTTTGGGTCTGATTGGTGTGTGTGTGTGTGTGTGTCTTTGCACATCCGTCGGCCTCAGTACTTGGGTTCTGCTCGGTGTGTGTGTGTTTGTGTGTGTTTTTGGACATCTGTCTGCTTCAGTGCTTGGTGTCTGATCGGTGTGTGTGTCTGTATTTTTATATCTGTCTGCCTCAGTGCTTGTGGTCTGATCGGTGTTTGTGTGTGTGTTTGTATATATGTCTGCTTCAGTGCCAGGGGTCTGATCGTTGTGTGTGTGTGTGTTTGTACATCTGTCTGCCTCAGTGCTTGTGGGCCGATCGGTGTGTGTATGGTGTGTGTGTTTGTATATCTGACCGCCTCAGTGCCTGGGGGTCTGATTAGTGTCTGTGTGTGTGTGTGTTTGTATGACTGTCTGCCTCAGTGCCTGAGGTCTGATTAGTATTTGTGTTGTGTGTCTTTATATACCTGTCAGCCTCAGTGCCTGGGGTCAAATCGGTGTGTGTGTGTGTGTGTATTTGTATGTCTGTCTGCCTCAGTACTTGTGGTCCGATCGGTGTGTGTGTTGTGTGTGTGTTTGTATATCTGACTGCTTCAGTGCCTGGGTTCTGATTGGTGTGCCTGTGTGTGTGTGTGTGTGTGTGTGTGTGTGTGTGTGTGTGTGTGTGTGTGTGTGTGTGTGTGTGTGTGTCTGTCAACATATTTGCCTGGGATCTTATTAGTGTGTGTGTGTGTGTGTGTTTGTACATCTGTCTGCCTCAGTGCCTGGGTTCTGATTGGTGTGTGTGTGTGTGTGTTTTCACATCCGTCGGCCTCAGTACTTGGGGTCTGCTCGGTGTGTGTGTGTTGGTGTGTGTTTTTGTACATCTGTCTGTTTCAGTGCCTGGTGTCTGATCGGTGTGTGTGTGTGTGTGTATTTGTATATCTGTCTGCCTCAGTGCTTGTGGTCTGATCGGTGTTTGTGTGTGTGTTTGTATATATGTCTGCTTCAGTGCCAGGGGTCTGATCGTTGTGTGTGTGTGTGTTTGTACATCTGTCTGCCTCAGTGCTTGTGGGCCGATCGGTGTGTGTATGGTGTGTGTGTTTGTATATCTGACTGCCTCAGTGCCTGGGGTCTGATTGGTGTGTGTGTGTTTGTGTGTTTGTATATCTGTCTGCCTCAGTGCCTGGGTTCTGATAGGTGTGTTTATGTATTTGTGTATCTGTCTGCATCAGTGCTTTGGGTCTGATTGGTGTGTGTGTGTGTGTGTGTCTTTGCACATCCGTCGGCCTCAGTACTTGGGTTCTGCTCGGTGTGTGTGTGTTTGTGTGTGTTTTTGGACATCTGTCTGCTTCAGTGCTTGGTGTCTGATCGGTGTGTGTGTGTGCGTGTGTGTGTGTGTATTTGTATATCTGTCTGCCTCAGTGCTTGTTGTCTGATCGGTGTTTGTGTGTGTGTTTGTATAAATGTCTGCTTCAGTGCCAGGGGTCTGATCGTTGTGTGTGTGTGTGTTTGTACATCTGTCTGCCTCAGTGCTTGTGGGCCGATCGGTGTGTGTATGGTGTGTGTGTTTGTATATCTGACCGCCTCAGTGCCTGGGAGTCTGATTAGTGTCTGTGTGTGTGTGTGTTTGTATGACTGTCTGCCTCAGTGCCTGGGGTCTGATTGGTGTTTGTGTTGTGTGTCTTTGTATACCTGTTAGCCTCAGTGCCTGGGGTCTGATCGGTGTGTGTGTGTGTATTTGTATGTCTGTCTGCCTCAGTACTTGTGATCCGATCGGTGTGTGTGTTGTGTGTGTGTTTGTATATCTGACTGCTTCAGTGCCTGGGTTCTGATTGG